>NC_134356.1:410043317-410643317 GCF_048569485.1 Anomaloglossus baeobatrachus
TTGGTAATCTTGAAGTCTGCAGTGCTGAAGTCTCTGCTGACCGCGCGATTCACTTCATTGCTACGTGGAGCTGATACAGAACACTTGTGTCTGTAGCAGAGCTGACAGTGTCATGTGGATTACGTCGGACCTGGATTGTTGTTTGAGGTTTTTAATAAAATGGTGAAACAGGGTGCTTTTTTGTCTTTTATTCCAATTAAAGGATTTTTCGCTGTGTGTGTTTATTTACTTTCACTTTATAAATAGATAATAATTTTAATTTAAAATTAAAAATAAAAAAATAAAAATAAATAAATTCTTTACTGCGACCAGAACTCCTGAAATTATGCTTCTTAGGTGAGCGCTCTATCTACTAGTCTACTGCCTCAAATGATAAAGGTAGGCAGATTCGGTAATCTTGACTTCTGCATTGCTGAAGTCTCTGCTGACCGCGCGGTTCACTTCATTGCTATGAGGAGCTGATACAGAGCACTCGTGTTCTGTAGCAGAGCTGACAGTGTCATGTGGATTATGTCGGACTTGGAGGGGTATTTGGGGATTAATAAAGGAGTGAAACAGGGTGGTTTTTTGTCTTTTTTTCCAAATAAAGGAGTTTTCACTGTGTGTGTTTATTTACTTTCATTTTCAGTTTAAACATGGACGGTATCTCGGGGAGACGCCTGGCATGATTAACTCTTTATTACCTCGATTTCCACCGCACCAGGGCAATTCGGGATGAGCTAAGTAGAGTCCCCCGGGACTGTCGCATCTAATGGATGCGGCTATTCCGGGCGTCTGCTGGGTGATATTGTTAGGATGGTGGGCTCCCGATAACGTGGTGCTCTCCATCCTGACAATACCAGCCTCCAGCCATGCGGCTTTATCCTGGCTGGTATCAAATATGGGGGGAACCACATTTTTTTTTTTATTATTATTTATTTATTTTACTGCATAATATAGAGCCGCCCGCCGGCGGCTGTGATTGGTTGCAGTGAGACAGCTGTCACTCAGCTTGGGGACGTGTCTGACTGCAACCAATTATGGGCGCCGGTGGGCGGGGAAAGCACGGAATAACTAATTGACTAATGAATTCGGCAGCCATTTTCTAAAGAGGAAAAGACGCTGCAGATTTGTGACAGACGTGGGGCGAGACGCCCGTGATCGGTGAGTAGGAAAGGGAGAGGGATTGTGCTGGGGACCCAGGACACATGCAGATAGCAACATGTGCACATAGCGTTACTGTGAAAAGCCACATTTATGGTGATCGAACCATTCTCGAACCTAACTCGAACTGTCGAGCTTTTAGCAAAAAGCTCGAGTTCGATCTCGAGCACCCCCCAAAATCAGTCGAACATGAAATTGGCGAACCTCGAACATCGCTCAACTCTACTTGTGAGCTTTGCACATTCTAATCATAGCATTTCTGTATGTGGTGTTGATTCGTATTGAATTGATGATGCCCTACAACTTTGTAATTCACTTTTTTCTCTATCTCGTTCTGTTTTTGAGATGAAAATGCTAACTCCATTGTTTTCCACCAAGTGGCGCTATAGGTGGTTTCATTGCGTAGCGCATGGCTATTTTACTATACCTAGACACCACTTCTATGCCTATAGCTGCCGCCATTTTCAAGTTAATGGCGGAGGACAGGATATGGGTGGATACACTGTATACTCAATCTAACAAAAATAATTGTGATACTCTCTGAGCTTCACTTGCGGAGCTGAAGCAACTATTGAATCCTCCTGTTCATTGCTAATTTGACCAATATCCTATTCTCATCTTTCTTTAATATTTATCAGGTGTTTAAGCATGAATTGTGCTAACATTAGCATATATAATCTTGAAATTGCTCCTTTTGTATGTGTCGGATTCAAAATCATAAGGCACATTAAATGATTGTTCACCTTAAGGCATTTTATTTTGTCTTGTTTAGTCCAAGAATAATGAATTTGAAGATACTGGTAAAAGCATCTATGTGAGAAAAGGAATTAATCTCTAAATTGTTGAAAACTCTTACAGACTCCGTCTATCTAAAGTTGGTTAAGAAAACGAATGCCCGCCTTCTTCCAAGGGCTGAAGCCTTCTAATTGAAACATTTCTGAGAGTTTTGTGTTTTACCATTTAGGTGTAAATAAAGTGTAACCATTGAAGTCCAATAGTTTGACCTTTTCCCAAACCTTAATCAGCAGACTATTGTGTGGATCCTACACAACTGTCTCCATTTATACTCTATCTCTAAGAACAGAATGATGGTGGTACCCTCTGAGTAGAGATGAGCGAACCGGCCGTGGTTTGGCTCGAGTTCGGTTCGTCGAACGGAGGTCTCGTTCGAGTTCAGTTTGGCGAACGTTCGAAGAACCGAACTCGAACCAATAGGGAATAATGGGAGGCAATCACAAACACATAAAAACGCATTATAAATGTACACATATAGTTAATAAACATTGCCATAACACTTACCGGCCCCCGCGATTCCTCCTGCACTCTGTCTCCTGCCGCTATTCCATCCGATGATCGCTGAATCCTACCGGTGACCAGCACTGCCAGCAGTGATGCAGGACCTATCGAGGCGTCAAAATAGCCATGTGACCAGTCACGTGGCTATTATCTCATTGGCTACAGACTGGTCACATGGCTTTGACGTCATGTCCTGTCCTAGGTCCTGTCATTGCACTCTCCGGTATACGGTGCACATTTGTGTATCGCCGTGTACCGGCAACATGCTCTAGCACACGGTCGACTCCCCGTTCCATTAGGGACCGGCTGACATAGCCGGTCATTAACGGAGATCACCGTTGCCATAGCAACGCAGTTAGCGGTGACGTCACCGCTAACTGCAGCTCCGGGAATCACATGATCGGAGCACCGTTGCTATGGTAACGCGACTGTCAGCGTTACCGCTGTTACCTCTAACAGCCAGCAGCACTGAACTCTCACGGAGTGAAGGCTGCACGGGAAGCAGCGTCTTCCCCCATGCAGCAGTGATGGAGCAGAGCTGCATTTGTTGAACGAGAAAGACAGAAGACCATGGATTGTGGAGGGCTCACAGGGGGTAATAAAGATGGAGTCTCTAATGTGACTGTGTATTTATTTCTATTAAAGTATTTTTTCTCTATGTGGTGTTCTTTTTTAACCCTTTATTGGAGATTCTTAATGGCCGGGTCAAACGTGCCTGACATTAAGAATCACTGGCTTAATACTGGCTAGTAAAACAAAGCCAGTATTAACTCATGATTAAACAACAAGCCACCCGGCTCCAGGGCTGTTGGAAGAGTTGGATACAGCGCCAGATGATGGCACTTCTATGAGAGCGCCATTTTCTGGGGCGGCTGCGGACTGCAATTCGCAGCAGAGGCGCTCAGCAACCTCGGGCTAACCTGTGCTGCGGATTCCAATCCCCAGCTGCCTAGTTGTACCTGGCTGGACACAAAAATGGGGCGAAGCCCACGTCATTTGTTTTTAATTATTTCATGAAATAAGTGAAATAATTAAAAAAAACGGGCTTCCCTATATTTTTGGTTCTCAGCCGGGTACAAATAGGCAACTGGGGGTTGGAGGCAGCCCGTGGCTGCCTGCTGTACCTGGCTAGCATACAAAAATATGGCGAAGCCCACGTCATTTTTTTGGTGGGCAAAAAACTTCTGCATACAGTCCTGGATGGAGTATGCTGAGCCTTGTAGTTCTGCAGCTGCTGTCTGCTCTTCGCCATACAGACAGACAGCAGCTGCAGAACTACAAGGCTCAGCATACTCCATCCAGGACTGTATGCAGAAGTTTTTTGCCCCCTGAAAAAATTATGTGGGCTTCGCCATATTTTTGTATGCTAACCAGGTACAGCAGGCAGGTACGGCTGCCCCCAAGCCCCAGTTGCCTATTTGTACCCGGCTGGGAACCAAAAATAAAGGGAAGCCCTTTTTTTATTATTTCATGAATTTCATGAAATAATTAGAAAACAAATGACGTAGGCTTCGCCCCATTTTTGTGTCCAGCCAGGTACAACTAGGCAGCTGGGGATTGGAATCCGCAGCACAGGTTGGCCTGAGCTTTCTGGGCCCCACTACTGCGAATTGCAGTCTGCACTGCAGCCGCCTCAGAAAATGGCACTTTCATAGAAGCGCCATCTTCTGGCGCTGTATCCAACTCTTCCAGCACCTGCCTGCTATACCTGGCTAGCATACAAAAATATGGCGAAGCTCACGTCCTTTTTTTGTAGTTTTTTGGCAAAAAAAATAAAAAATGCTTCCCTGGATTTTCCATTGCCAGTGAAGGTAACACCAAGCAGTGGGGGTTAGCAGCCAGTAGCTGCTTGGATTACCCTTAGCTAGCAATACAAAAAATGCAGCGGGAGCCCATATATATTTTTTCTAATTATTTATTTAAATAACTAAAAACAAAATGGGCTTCCCTGTATTTTGATTGCTGGACATCACAGTGCTGTAAAAATAAATCTTTAAAAAAAATGACGTAGCGCTCCGCGGTATTTTTGATTCTCAGCGCAGATAAAGCAGACAGCTATGGGTTGCCACCCCCATCTGCCTGCCGTTACCTTGGTTGGCAATCAAAATACAGGGAAGCCCATTATTTTTTCTATTTAAAAAATAGTTTAAAAAAAAATGACGTTGGGCCCCCCCATTTTTGATAGCCAGCTAGGGTAAAGCAGACGGCTGTAGCCTGAAAACCACAGCTGGCAGCTTTACCGTGGTTGGGGATCCAATGTGGAGGTCCCACCAGGCTCTTTTTTTATAATTATTTTATAAATATTAATAAATCGGATTGATACTAGCTGTAAAGTCACCTGAGATCAAGCCCAGCAGTTTGTGATGTCATGGCGTCTATTAGATACCCAACATCATAAACTGTCAGTACTAACAAAAAAAAAAAAATCGACAAAAGAAATTTATTTGAAAAAACAGTCCCCAAAACATTTCCACTTTTACCAATTTATTGTAAGAAAAAAATAAAGGGGTCCCACGACGACTCTGGACCGTCTAGAATATGGGGGGGAGACACTCAGAGAACGTATCCCCCATTTTCTAGGAGTGCAGACCCTTCATGTGAGGAGTGTGGGTGCAATGAATCTGCACTCACTCTCCCCGGGTCCACAGCAGCAGAGTCCATGTCGTAATGGTTGCTACCAAAGCTGCAATGCCCTGCTCATGAGGTAAGGGCATGCCAAATCAGGAGAACTATTCTACATTTCCAAATATTGGTATTTGCTGATATTATTGCTATTCCACCTACTATATATTGGGGATAGGATCTTGAAGATGGAATACCCCTTTAAGTCCAGTTATCCAGCTGAATGAATACTTAACAACAGATCTCGCTATTTAGATGTGTTTTCTTGTAGCGTATAACGGACTCTCATGTTTGGTAGTCATTCAGCAGGGAAACTATAAAAGCAAATCTCTCCATTTGGAAATGTAGTATATAGCTCTCCTGATCAATTATGTTCCTTACCTCATGAGCAGGGCATTGCAGTAATAATAATAATTTATTCATTTATATAGTGTTATTAATTCCATAGCGCTGTATGTCTTTGGAGTGTGGGAGGAAACCAGAGTACCCGGAGGAAACCCACGCAAACACGGGGAGAACATACAAACTCCTTGCAGATGGGAGAATTGAACCCAGGACCTCAGCGCTGCAAGACTGCAGTGCTAACCACTGAGCCACCGTACCGCCCATTTAGCTTACAGATGCATAACCACCACTCACTGTGTCTGAACACAGGAAACTGAGCTGACAGACGCTCTGTGCATGCGGCAGCGTCTATTGTGAAGGATAGGGCCGTGGGGGGATCAACGCTGCACAGGTACCGTGGGACACCGGGGAACACCGGTGGGGTTATAGAGGGTGACCTGGCAGGGCCTGGGGAGGAGTTTTCTGTCGCATGTGTCATGGCACATGTGACAGAAATCAGAGGAGTAGGGTGAATGCGGCCGGCGCGCGGCCATCTTGGATTTCTGGGATGGTGTCAGGGGGGGCACTTTGGCGACACCGGGGGACCGGAGGGGACCGGACGGGGAGGAGACTTATCATGTTTGTTCATGCCAGATGGGAGATAAATAATTTTTTACCGGCGCTGTCATTTACTGTAACGCGATCATCGGTGTACGGTGTATACCTGTGATCTCGTGAGCGGGGACCGGAAAAACCGTCCTGAATCATGATCTCCAGGGTCTCAGCTAGCCCTGAAACCCCGGAGATTTTCTGACGCTGGGGGGCGTTATTCACGTATTTCTGCCTGCTGTTTATAAACGGCAGATTAGAATAAGGCTACATTCACACGACCGATCCATTTTTATGGTCTGTGTGGCATCCGTTTCCGTTCCGTAGACGGTCCATATGTCATCTGTTTGTCATCCGTATGCCTTTCAATTTTTTTTGTGTACTGCAAAAAAACTGAAGGAGGGAAAATACATAAATATTCCCAGGATCCATAGCTTCAACATACATAAGGCGGTCACATGTTCACTCCAGTGCCATATTCTACTGCTTTTCACAGCGTAGAGCTCTCTGGTGATTTTCCTGTGCTTGTACACTTCATATCAGTCTTTTCTGTCATTTTAATGGCAGAAAGACACATAATGTCCCACTCTCCTGCATTTTGTAATTTTGCACCCTTTGGTGCCTTTCATGTGGCACTAAGGGGTGCTTAGCTTTGTATTTAGCCAAAAAAATGAAAAAAAAAATTACGTAGGGTTTCCCCTATTTTTGTAGCCAGCTAGGGTAAAGCAGACGGCTGCAGCCTGCAGACCACAGCTGGCAGCCTCACCTTGGCTGGTAATCGAAAACTGAGGGCACCCCACGCTGTTATTTTAAATTAAATAATTAAAAAAAAAAAAACACGTAGGGGTCCCCCCAAAATTGGATCACCAGCCAAGGTAAAGCAGACAGCTGGGGTCTGATATTCTCAGACTAGGGAGGTCCACGGTTATTGGACTCTCCCCAGCCTAAAAATAGCAGGCCGCAGCTGCCCCAGAAGTGGCGCATCCATTAGATGCGCCAATCCTGGTGCTTCGCTCCTGGTGCTTCGCCCCAGCTCATCCCGTGCCCTGGTGCGGTGGCAAACGGGGTAATATATGGGGTTAATACCAGATGTGTAATGTCACCTGGCATCAAGCCCTGGGGTTGGTGAGGTCAGGCGTCTATCAGATACCCGACATCACCAACCCAGTCAGTAATAAAAAAAAAATAGACGACAAACACATTTTTATTTGAAAAAAACACTCCCCAATATATTCCCTCTTTAACCAATTTATTAGAAATAAAAACAAATCCAGGTCTGGTGTAATCCAAGGGGTTGCCATGACGATCCACACTGTCCCAGTCAATGAAGAGCAGGATTTTCCCCATTGGCTGGGAGAGCAGTGCAGTGACCTGAGCTAACATCAATGGGTCAGCCCAGGTCACTGCAGGGGATGACAAGTGCTGGTGTCAGCGAGGTACATTACCTGCGCTGATCTCCTGCACTGCTGACAGCACCTGTCACTGAGTTCAATGACCGTCACAGCCAAGTATCGCGAGAGGCCCGTGACGTCACCGCTACTAGTCAGTCTCGGGTCGGAAGCGAGAGAAGGTGATGTGACAAGCGGCGGCCATGGTGGACAGTGACAGCGCTGAGGTCGGGACTTCATCACCGCAGGTAAGCCGAGCGGGACCATGTGTGTGTGAGTGTGTGAATGTGTGAGTGTGTGTGAGAGAGAGAGAGAGAGAGAGAGTGTGTACATGCCGCGTGCAGGAGGGGGCGGAGCGAGCTGAGCGGTGAAGAGTCGGCTTCCTGCACACGTAACTAGGATAAATATCGGGTTACTAACCAAAGCGCTTTGCTTGGATACCCGATGTTTATCTTGGCTACCAGCTTCTGTCAGGCTGCCAGCGATGGCTCCTGCACACTGTAGCTGTAAAAAGCCTTCTTTTTGCTGCTAGAACCGTTCTCGAACGTATCTAGAACTATCGAGCTTTAGCAAAAAGCTTGAGTTCTAGTTCGATCTAGAACAGCCCCCAAAATCACTCGAGCCGCGAACTGGAGAACCGCGAACCGCGCTCAACTCTACCTCTGAGTAATCTTGAAGTATAGCTTCTGTTCTTCCCTTTAAAGATCTAAGTTGTATTTGTAAAGCCATAAAGTATAGCCATGGGTTTGGCACAGCTAACCCACCTTTATCTTTTTCCCTTTATGACGTAACATATTTACTACGAGATACTTTTTTTCCAACTCAATTCCCTAAACATAGCTTGAAACTTACAGAAAACTTTCAGAGGGAGCCACACTGGAGCATTGTGTATAATATATAGCAATTACGGCATTTAAATCATCCATACTAGATTAGCAAGGCCTATGATTACTAATGGTAGTTTGCACCAGGCAATAATTTTTAGCCAAAATTTAGCATATAAGGTGGTTAAGTTCAAAGACACAAAGCTGTTATATTAACAGATATTTGTATTCCTAGATATTTAAACTCTCTGCAAAAGGATATAACTTTATATAGATACAAAGGGCCCAACCCAATGAGTCTTAAGGTTTTATTCAAGAAAGAGCAATGCACCCTGTCAAATGCTTTTTCAAAGTTGACAGAAACTAGGCACAATGGGATCCCATGTTTTTTTGCATGTGAAATTAACGATGTGTTTTTTGTACTATCACAAACTTCTGTACCCTTGAGGAAGCCAACCTGATTGTTGCTAACAATTAAGAGTAGGTAGTAGGAGAGGCAGGGCCGGCGTCAGCACCCGGCAAACCCGGGCAAATGCCGGGGCCCTGGAGAGCCGGGGGGGCCCACTCGGCCTCGTCAGTTCTCCTGTCCCTTGGCCGGGGCCCACTCGCCTTTACAGTTCTGCGGTCCCCGGCCGAGTTCCGGGGACCGCAGTCCTCGGCAGCAATCTGCGGCGCCGTCACTTTAAGGCGCGCAGACATCCTCGTTTGAATTTCATCTGTGGGCGGAGCTACCGCCTTCTCAGTCCCACAGATGAAGGAGGCGAGCTTCTGTCCGGCGCTGTGTGGGCCCCCTCTCCACCGTGACCTAATCGGGTAAGTGCCCTCCCCGCCTCCCCATTATAGGCCCCGGTGAGCTGCTTCTACCCCCTGGATGTATGCCCTGGCCCCTGCCAATGCCCCCACCCGCCGATTCCGCGGGTGTGGGCCCCGCCGAGCCGCGGGTGCGGGCCCCGCCGAGCCGCGGGTGCGGGCCCCGCCGAGCCGCGGGTGCGGGCCCCGCCGAGCCGCGGGTGTGGGCCCCGCCGAGCCGCGGGTGTGGGCCCTGCCGAGCCGCGGGTGCTGCCAGTGCCGCTGGTGCTGTCCCCGCCAAGCCGCGGGTGTGGGCCCCACAGAGCAGCAGAGTTGTGTGCATTTGTCTGAATGTAGCAGAGTTGTATGTGTTTGTCTGAATGTAGCAGAGTTGTATGTGTTTGTCTGTATGTAGCAGAGTTGTGTGTGTTTGTCTGCATGTAGCAGAGTTGTATGTGTTTGTCTGTATGTAGCAGAGTTGTATGTGTTTGTCTGTATGTAGCAGAGTTGTGTGTGTTTGTCTGTATGTAGCAGAGTTGTATGTGTTTGTCTGTATGTAGCAGAGTTGTATGTGTTTGTATGTAGCAGAGTTGTATGTGTTTGTCTGTATGTAGCAGAGTTGTATGTGTTTGTATATAGCAGAGTTGTATGTGTTTGTCTGTATGTAGCAGAGTTGTGTGTGTTTGTCTGTATGTAGCAGAGTTGTATGTGTTTGTCTGTATGTAGCAGAGTTGTGTTTGTCTGAATGTAGCAGAGTTGTGTGCATTTGTCTGAATGTAGCAGAGTTGTATGTGTTTGTATGTAGCAGAGTTGTATGTGTTTGTCTGTATGTAGCAGAGTTGTATGTGTTTGTCTGTATGTAGCAGAGTTGTATGTGTTTGTCTGTATGTAGCAGAGTTGTATGTGTTTGTCTGTATGTAGCAGAGTTGTATGTGTTTGTCTGTATGTAGCAGAGTTGTATGTGTTTGTATGTAGCAGAGTTGTATGTGTTTGTCTGTATGTAGCAGAGTTGTGTGTGTTTGTCTGTATGTAGCAGAGTTGTATGTGTTTGTCTGTATGTAGCAGAGTTGTATGTGTTTGTATGTAGCAGAGTTGTATGTGTTTGTCTGTATGTAGCAGAGTTGTATGTGTTTGTATGTAGCAGAGTTGTATGTGTTTGTCTGTATGTAGCAGAGTTGTGTGTGTTTGTCTGTATGTAGCAGAGTTGTATGTGTTTCTATGTAGCAGAGTTGTATGTGTTTGTCTGTATGTAGCAGAGTTGTATGTGTTTCTATGTAGCAGAGTTGTATGTGTTTGTCTGTATGTAGCAGAGTTGTGTTTGTCTGAATGTAGCAGAGTTGTGTGCATTTGTCTGAATGTAGCAGAGTTGTATGTGTTTGTATGTAGCAGAGTTGTATGTGTTTGTCTGTATGTAGCAGAGTTGTATGTGTTTGTCTGTATGTAGCAGAGTTGTATGTGTTTGTCTGTATGTAGCAGAGTTGTATGTGTTTGTCTGTATGTAGCAGAGTTGTATGTGTTTGTCTGTATGTAGCAGAGTTGTATGTGTTTGTCTGTATGTAGCAGAGTTGTATGTGTTTGTCTGTATGTAGCAGACTTGTATGTGTTTGTCTGTATGTAGCAGAGTTGTATGTGTTTGTCTGTATGTAGCAGAGTTGTATGTGTTTGTCTGTATGTAGCAGAGTTTGTGTGTGTGTTTGTCTGTATGTAGCAGAGCTGTATGTGTTTGTATGTAGCAGAGTTGTGTGTGTCTGTCTGTATGCAGCAGACTTGTGTGTGTGTGTGTGTGTCTGTAAGTGTATATGACTGTATATATTTGTCTGTTTATATGTATTTTTGTGAGTTTGTCTTTAAATATGTATATGTTCGTATCGGTGTCTGTGTGTGGATGGGGCCCACTGGGACTCTTCCGCCCGGGGCCCACAAAAACCTGGAGCCGGCCCTGAGGAGAGGTATGTTGAAATTATTTTGTAAAATATTTTTACATCAACATTCATTACTGATGTTAGATGAAAATTAGGGCAGACATTTGGTTATTTTCCATGCTTTGATGAAAATCATTATGTGAGCCTCAAGTGATTGGTGAGCAGAGGGAAAGTCTTCTGAGATATTAGTGAACATTTTTCTTAAAAATGGTAATAACAGGATTGCTAACGCACTCCGTGTGTCAGGAGCGCCAACCTTCTCACTCTGCTGCTCCTTCACCATCCGCAGCTCTTGGTCCATCTTCCAGGTCCCAAGGTCTGCGTATTACACCATCGGTGCTCCCGAACTTTGTGTGTCAGGGGCGCAGATGCTCCCACCCTGCTGCTCCCACCTTCTGCTCCCTCCTTGAGCTCCCACGGCATGCCATGTGCACTAGGGCTCTTTGCAGTGTGCTTAGGGCGTGTCCACGCTGCTTTTGATTATCATAAAGGGCCAGCGTGATCTAATTCAGAAGTGACTCTCAGGCAGTGGCTGAGAAGTACAGTGTATTTAAGGCTTTCTCCCTATTGGGAGGTGCCTGTCCAATGAGTCATAGTTAATTTGCCTTGCTCTAGCTAGTTGTCAGGTTTTGTTGCTGTTTTTTGCATACCTTGTCTTCATTAGTGAAGGGCGGATCCGGACTGTAGAAGTCCGGATCTGCGCAGGTTCAAAAGAAGCCAAGCATGACCCCGGGTTCGAAGTTCTCAGGGAACTCTGGGTAATGATCTGGGCCCAGCCACCCAGATAATTAAAAAAAAAATCAAAGAAAAAAGAAGATAAAGGAAGCACTTTATAGTTACTGGTCCCCGCAAGGCTGTAACTCTGCTTCCATGCCACTCACTCTACTTCTGGAGCCACTCATTATCTTCAGGCATAGGCACTGCTTTCCTCACCACTGGCAGTCCCAGCATCTCTGATTGGTTGCAGTCAAACAGTGTCCCCAGCTTGTGTGACAGCGTGTCTGACTGCAATCAATCAGAGGTGCTGTGATTGCATCTAGATTGGTGTAAAAATAAATAAATAAATAAAAAAATTGACATAGGGTGCCCCATATCATGATATCCATGATATAAAATGAAAAATCAAATGGCTACTGGCTGAAGCCCACAGCCATACATTTATCTTGGCTGTGTAGCAAAAAAAGAAGAACCACATGCAGCCTTTTTAAAAAAATATTTAAATCAATATTTTTAAAAAAACAGCGTTCAGTACCCCCCCCCCCCAATTTTGATACCCAGTCATGATAAATCTGACTGCTGGGAGTTGGTATTCTCAGGCTGGGGAGACCCATGGTTATTTGAACTGGCCCAGCCTAAAAAAGCAGCCTGCAGCCACCCATTATTGTTGGATGCGACAATGCAGGAACTTTGTTTGGCTCATCCCTGGTGCAGTGGCAATGGGGTAATAAGGTGGTAATAACAGCTCACAGCTGCCCTGCCACTAAGCCCTAGTTTAGGGATGGGAGGCATCTATGAGACCCCCATTACTTATATGTAATTAAGAATAAATAAAAACAAACACCAAAATATCTTTTATTTGAAATAAAATACAACACCCCCCCCACCTTCTTTCACCCTTTTATTAACCACCAAAACACCCAGGTCCGACGTAATCTAGATGAGGTCCCACGATGATTCCAGCTCTGCTACGTTTTCAGTGACAGCGGGCAGCCATAGAATATGACTGTCTGGTGTGAGCTTTTGGCAAAGACTGTAGAAGCGCACTGAGTGGTGACGTCACTCAGGTTATTTGCGGTCATAGCTGGAGATTCCAACGATCCTCCACCTGTGATCGCAGGTGACCGACCCCAGGTGACCTTATTGAACTTACTGACATACACCACATCCATAACAACGTGATCTATAAAACTGTCACACTTATTAACCCCTTCAGTGAACAATGTAAAAAAAGAAAGTAGCAAAAACTGTCAGTTCATTGTACTGCTGACAAAAAGAGTAGAATAAAACATGAAAAAAGTAATGTATAACTAAAAATGGAACCGTTAAAAACATCATCTTGTCATGCAAGAAACAAGTTGCCATATAGTGCCATCAGGGGAAAAAATAACAAGTTATAGATCTTAGAATACAGCAATACAAAAGCAGGGTTTTTTTTTAGAATAAAACTGTCATCATTTTTATGGCATGGTGAATTGTGTAAAAAAACAAAGAAAAAAAAACAAAAAACAATTCCTGAATTACAATTTCTTCTTGATTCTGCCTCACAAAAAGCAGAATTGAAAGCAATCAAAAAATATTATATAGTTCAAAATGGTACCAATAAAAATTCCATCTTACCCTACAAAAAACAAGCCCTCACATTACTCTGTTGGCAGAAAAATAAAGAAAATATAGCCTTTAAAATTCAGTAATGCAAAAAAACTTTATTTTGTAAAAAAGCGTTTTTAGCGTGATAGTAGCCAAAGCCAAAAGAAACTATATAAATCCGATATCGCTGTTGTCACGGGGTCCTTCTCCAATATCACACAATCAACTGAGCGAGAGATAAATGAGCAAACCAAAGATCCTTTATTCCAAGCAAATCAGAAAATCCATAAAAATAATCCACCACACGGAGGGTAAAATCATCCAGAAATGGTATAAATGTACGGGGATGAGTCACAATCCTCCAGCCGTCCTTTTCCAGGAATATCTGAATTTCTCAATGGCTCTCCGTGGTTCTGCCTGTAGCCACAGCTTCTCCTCCAGAGGATGAATCTTCCTGCTTGTCTCTTGTTCTCAGACAGACTGAATAATCCCCCAGGTAAGCAGAGTTTGGGTGGATTCCAGGCCCACCCCTCCCCCACACCTAGGGACAGAAGCACTGCAGGGGGTTATTAACCTGCAGACAGGACAAATACATAGAATGGACAGAGCACCACGCCTAAAATACAATCTACACAAAATGATAAAAAACCTACAATATCACACCATCACAGCATGATGAACAGCATAAAAAATAAATAAAACCTAGAGCACAGGATGAATGTGAACTGATCCAAAATGTGCAGTACCAAAATCGCCAGCAAATCTCATTCAACTAAACACACTAAAACACAAGTCAACACTCAGGTGTGCCATCTGTTAACTCAAATATACCTGTAGTTGGATTCCACATTACTGGTAACACAGGCTCTCGAGAAATGCTATTGCCCCCCTCCCCTAAAAAAAAGCAATCCAGCAAATCTGCATTCCTAAATTCAAATGCCCCCCCTCTCTTCTGAGTACCACAATTTGCCTAAACCGCAGTTAGCGCCCACATTTTATATTGTTGCAGTGAGGAAAGCCCACTTAAATTACGGGGTGCAGTTTTACAGAAGCACGAGCTGGACACAATGTACAGTCACTATAATGTACTGGGCGCGAAAAGGACTTATTTGCAATTTTTAATTTTGCAACATTCACTGCATTTGACACCATGGGTGTTTTCCAGAGGCTAAATCGTGTGACAGGTGTAATTTCTAAAATTTGGTACATTGAGGGGATTTCTGCTGTTCTGGCAGTTAGGGTCTCTGCAAATGGAGTCTGCAAACTATTTTAGGGAAATCTGTGCTCAAATTATCAATTGGCGTGTATTCCCTCCTGTGCCCTGTGGTGTGGCCAAACAGTACTGCGCAGTCATATTTGGGTATTGCCACATTCGGGAAAAATTATGTCACACATTTTGGGGCTTCTTTTATTGATTCACCTTGTGAAAATTGAAAATCTTGGGTTAAAATAACAATTTAGTGGTAAAAATGTAATTATTTTTTGTTCACCGCCCACTTGTATAAGATTTTGTGACACACCTGTACAGTTAATATGCTCAGTGCACCACTGGATGAATTCATTGAGGGTTCAGTTTGTAAAATGCAGTCTCTTGGGGGGAATTTCAGCTGTTCTGGCACCTCAGGGACTCGACCAATGGGACATGACACCCGCAAACCATTTCAACTAAATCTGAAATCAAATATGGCACTCCTTCCCTTCTTCACTTTGTACTGTGCCTCAAAAGTAGTTTTTGACCACATATGGGTTATTGGCATACTCAGGAGAAATTTCACAACAAACTTATTGGTCCATTTTATCTTGTTACCCTAGTGAATTTGAAAACTTTTGGGTGAATGCAAAATTTTTGTGGTTAAAAATGATTTTTTTAATTTTCACTGCTCAACATCACAAAATTTTGTGAAGTACCTGGAGGTTCAAGGTGCTTACCACACATCTAGATAAATTTCTTGTAGGGTCTAATTTCCAAAATGGAGTCACTTGTGGGATGCTCCACTGTTTAGGCACCTCAGGGGTTTTGCCAATATGACATAGCACCCGCAAATCATTCCAACTAAATCTGAACTCAAATATGGTGCTCCTTCCACATATGGAGTATCGGCATACTCAGGAGAAATTGCAAAAGAAATTGTATGATCCATCATCTCCTGTTACCCTTGTAAAAATAAAAGCAACATTTTTGTGCTTTCATTTTCATAGTTCAACGTTATAAAATTCCGTGAGACACCTAGGGGTACAAAGTGCTCACCAACCATCCAGATAAATTCACTGTGGGGTCTAGTTTCTAAAATGGGGTTACTTGTGGGGGAGCTCCCCTATTTAGGCACATCAGGTGCTCTTCAAACGTGACATGGTGTCCGCTAACAATTACAGTTAATTTTGCAGTCAAGTGGCGCACCTTCCTTTTTGAGCCCTGTCGTGTAACCAAACAATAGATTTACACCATGTATGAGGTATCGTTTTACTCATGAGAAATTGCACAACAAATTGTATGGTGCATTTTCTCCTGTTACCCTCATGAAAATAGAATATTTGCAGTTGAAGCAACAATTTTCTAGTCAAAATGTATTTATGATTTTCACTGTTCAACGTCATAAAATTTTGTGAAGCACCTGGGCATTCAAGATGCTCATCAAACATCTAGATAAATTTTGTGAGGGGTCTAGTTTCCAAAATGGGTTCACTTGTGAGGAAGCTTCAGTTTTTAGGCATATCAGTGGCTTTCCAAATGTGACAGAGTCCACTAACAATTTCAACTAATTTTGCATTCAAAAGTCAAATGGCACTACTTCCATTCCAAGCCCTACTGTGCACCCAAACAGTTGCTTTCCACCACATATGATGAATCATCATACCCAGGAGAAATTGCACAACAAATTTTTATGGTGCATTTTCTCCTGTTACACTTGTGAAAATAAAAGATTTGGGGTTGAAGCAACAAAATTGTGGAAAAAATGTATTTTTGCATTTTCACAGCAAAACACCATAACATTCTGTGAAGCACCTAGGTTTGCAAGGTGCTTACCAAACATAGAGATAACGTACTTGAGGGGTCTAGTTTCAAAATGTGGTCACTTGTGGGGGAGCTCCACTGATTAGGCACATCAGGAGCTTTCCAAACACAGCATGGTGTCCACTAACTATTCCAGCTAATTTTGCATTCAAAACGTCAAATGGCACTCTTTCCCTTCCAAGCCCTGTCATGCACCCAAACAGTTGATTTCCACAACATATGAGTTAGAGATACTCAGGAGAAATTGCACAAAAAAAATGAAGGCGCATTTTCTCCTGTTATCCTTATGAAAATAAAAGATTTGGGGTTGAAGCAACAATTTTCTGGTAAAAATGTATTTTTTATTTTCACAGCTCAACATCATAAAATTCTGTCAAGCAAAGGGGGGTTCAAGGTGCTCACCAAACATCTACATAAATTCAATGAGGGGTCTAGTTTCCAAAATGGGGTCACTTGTAAGGAAGCTCCACTGTTTAGGCACATCTGGGTCTTTCCAAACGTGGCCTCTGCAATCTATTCCAGCCAATTTTGCACTTTAAAATTCAATTGACGCTCCTTTCCCTCCAAGCCCTGCCGTGTGCCCAAACAATAGATTTCCACACACATATGATATTGGCATGCTCAGGAGAAATTGCATAACATACTTTATGGTGTATTTCGTCTTGTTACCCTTGTAGAAACACAAATTTTGTGGCTAAACTACCATTTTTGTGGGAAAAAGTAAAATTTTCATTTTTGCCTTCCACATTCCTTTAGTTCCTATGAAGCACCTTAAGGGTTAAAAAACTTCTTGGGTGGGATTTTGAGTACTTTGAGGGGTGTAGTTTTACGTATGCTTTCAACTTTGGAATGTTTTCTGTCACATAAGCATCTGAAAATCACTTCAAATGTGATGTGGTCCCTAAAAAGATGGTTTTGTAAATTTTGTTTGAAAAATTGCTGATAAACTTTGAACTCTTCAAATAAACTTCCTAACAAAAAAAATATTTAAAAAATTACGCTCTTGTAAAGTAGACATGTGGGAAATGAATTTATTAACTATTTTGTGTGACATAACTTTCTGCTTTAAGAGCATAAAAATTCAAACTTTTAAAATTGCAAACTTTTAAAATTTTTTGCAACATTTCTGATATTTTCACAAATAAACGCGAAAAATATTGCCCTAAATTTATCATTATCATGAAGTACAATATGTCACAAAAAAGTAGCAGAATCACTGGGATCTGTTGAAGCATTCCAGAGTTATAACGTCATAAAGTGACGCTGGTCAGAAATTATAGAATGACCTGGCCATGAAGGTGTAAACAGGCTGGTGGGTGAAGGGGTTGAAACAACCCCCACTGATGATAAAGCCTTCTCCAAAAAACATTAGTTTAAGTATTGACAGTATGTGCTAATTTGCAAACTCAGCAAAAGGCAGAAAACCCAACCAGCAGTCCTTATTAGATGAAACAAAATATATTACATATGGTTCTACCTCTTGGTTCATCCTCTGTCTGTCCATTTGTCTCTGAACGATAACCTGAGGAGATGAAAGTTTAATTCCCAATCTGTAGCAAAATACTACAGCAAAAGTTAGCTAAAAACTGAACCCCTCAATCAGAAATAATTTTTTAGTCACTCCATGTGATTATACAGTTTGATGACTGAGGAACCAAATAAACCATATTGCAGAAATGGTTTAACACCAACCACACTACAGTACTACCACCAGAATTAAGTAGATCAGTGCCGAAGTTCATGGACAAGTGCACCCTGGGCTGAGATAGAATAGAACCTAGTTAGGTAAGGGAAAACCCACCGGGGACTGGCGAAAAGATTTAGCCCTGGAACAAACTCTGCATTTACAGACAAATTCCTCACAATCCAAACAAGTGTTCTGTCACCAAAAGGCCCTCAAAAAAGCTCTTTATGGCAGAAGAACCCGGGTGACCAACCAATATGGAATCAATCAATTCATTATGAAGATGTGTGAATCAAGAGGATGGTGCAAAGTTTGTTCACAGGCAATCCCCCTGGTGCATTACTCTGTGCCTCTTGAATTCGCTTTCTGAGATCAATCCACAAAACACCCATCACCACCCCTTCACTTAGAATTTTAACTGAATTTTCATCACTCAACTCCGTAACAAAACTACCTTAACATACCAGGGAGATAAGTCACAGAAAAGTCAAACCGGGCAAAAAAAGTACCCACCAGGCCGGTCTTGTGTTTAGAAATTTGTCGGCGTCAACTTACAGCAGGTTTTTATGGTTGGTAAAGACTGTCACCTTGTATTTATCCTCCTCTAAACAATGTTTCCATTCCTCAAATACTTTCTTAACTGGCAGAAGTTCTTGGTCCCTAATATCATAGTTATCTAGAAGAAAAGACAAAATTTCAAGTATCCTGGGAGCAAGACAGTAGGTAAGTAAAATCATCAATTTTAATTGTTCATCTTTGAAAGAAGGTGAACAGATCGTTACACCAACAAGGTACAGACATGAAGGATTTGATCCACCGTGTCTGTACCTTGTTGGTGTAACTATCTGTGTACCTGCTTTTAAAGATGAAGAATTAAACTTGATGTTTTTACTTACCTACTGTCCTGCTGCTTGGATGCTGGAGATTTTTCTCTTTTCTTCTGCAAGACTCCAACCTAAAGCTAGATGGCTCTATACACATTTCTTTAATATCACAGTGATACTTGGCTTGTGACAACTTCTGAGAAAAAAAAAGCACAAGGATAAAGAAAACCATCTTTCTTCTGTGAGATCACCACAGAAGAGGTGTCTACCTCAACCACAAAAGGCAAATCAATCTTGGGTTGACAGGGAACCAGAGCCTTAAAGAAAGCTGTCTTGAGAGTAGTAAAGGCCTCAGGAAAAGTCAGTACCCTTCTTGGTCATATTGGTAAGAGGCTTTAAAATTACTGAGAAATCTTTAATGAACTTTAGATAGTAATTAGTGAAACCTAAGAAACCCTGCAATGCTTTAAGGTTAGTAGGTTACACCCAATTCAGGACAGCCTGTACCTTAATGGGGTTCATCTGAAACCCCAATGAAAAAACTAATTGACCCAAAAAATGTACCTGTTGAACGTCAAATTGACATTTTTCCAGTTAGGCAAATAAATGATTGTCACGAAGAATTTGAAAAACCTGTCGCCCATGCTTATGATGCTCCTCACGTACATGTGAGTAAATCAATATGTCATTCAATTAATTCACAATAAATCTACCTACAAGAGGGCAAAAATTGTCATTTATGAAGTACTGGAAAAATCAACAATGCTTTAGTTAGCCCCAATGGCATTACCAAAGTTTCAAGGGGACTCTTGGGTGTTTTGAATGTGGTTTTCCACTCATCACATTACAGAATATGTGTAAGGTTATACGACCCCCTAAGATCAAGTTTAGAAAACCATTTGTCTCTAGCTAATTGATTCAACAGGTCAGGTATAAGAAGTAAAGGATATGAAATGCAAACTGTTCTTATTAATCTCTCTAAAATCCAAGCATGGACGCAAAGCTCTATCTTTTTTTCTTAACAAAGAAAAACCCTACAGCAACTGGAAAGGTGGATGGCCATATACGCCCCTTGGCCAGACTATTTTGGATAGACTCCTTTAATTCATCTTTTTCTGGAAGAGAGAGATTAAACAAACAGGACTTATGCATTTTGGCAATAGATATGTAATCGATCGTGAATCACATGACCTATGTGGAGGAAAAGCTTGACACTCAGAGACTTCAGTCTCAGAAAATACATCCTCAAAATCCTGAATAAATCCAGGAAAATGAGGTAAAGTCTTCCAATTCATAGTAGGATTTTGTTTAACTAACCAACACCAGTTTAGCAGTTAAAGAAGGAAGACCCATGAGAGATTCTGTGTGTACTTCTCCCACTTTCCAGTGCACATTTTCAACCTTAGACGTAACATGACTTTGAGCAATGGGAGAATTATCAGTCACTGACACCTGAATAGGATACTGGAGAGTAGAAACACTGCACCCACATTCAATAGCAAAATCACTGTCTATGAGATCTGAATTGGAGCCTGAATCTACAAATTCAAAGATGATAATAAGCCCAGATCTTGTACCCAAAGAAATTAGTAGGAAAACCAAGATGCATGCATGAGAGATAATTTCAGACTATTAGAACTGTATCATTACATCTTAAAATCCCTTTTGTTTTCTTCTTTTAGAAATTAATTCTTAAAACACCAAACCATAACATGACCTGTATGACTACAGCAAAAGCAAAAATGAGCAGAGTTTCCCAGTTAAGTTGCCTACTTGGATTCTCGGTAGACCCCAATTTGCACAGATTCACCCGAGTCTTCTGAATGAGACAAAAGTCACTGTCACACAATTAAATGTGTCTGTATCCATAAAACGCCAGTCTAAAACAGCCAGTGACATTGCCTTTTCCAGTGACAAAGGGGAGGCACTCTAAGCCATCATGTCTCTGATCTTACTAGAAAATCCCTGACGCAATTGGCTACAAACAGCTGGATCATTCCATGAGGTTTTCAATGCCCACCATCTGAACTGGGAGCAATAGTCCTCCCCTTTATGATTACCCTAAACCAACCTGTGAATCACCAAATCAGCCACTGCAACCTTATTGGGAGCTTTGTAAATTAGACCCAGTGCAGAAAATAAAGCATCAAAGGAGGTAAATATTGTACAATCCTCAGACAAAAAAAATGCCTAAGCCTGAGGATCCCCATAAAGCAAAAACACAACAATGCCTACACACAGAACCTCCTCTCTAGACACTGAACGGAGGCGAAAATACAGTTTACACAATGAGGAAAAAATGGAAAACTTACTTTGACAAGTAGTGTGTGCGTTACTTTAATATCCAACTGGCTACAATGAAAAATGCATATCACCTAATGAAGCCCATTAAAGAAATGACAAACATTGTCGGTAGGGACAAGTTTGGAATCAGCAGTATGGTTCTGCTAATAATTATCCTGGATAAACACTCACAAGCAAATGTCCATGTCACTTACTGCTGGATTTCGAGGAGGGTAAAGAAGAGGATGAGCAGGTGGAAGTGGAGGAAGACATAGACTTGATGCAGTCTGTGGAAGAGGCAGACAGTCAGAGCAAAAATGTGCACACATTGCCTAATCCTGTAATCAGGCTTTAAGTTCAATTACTTCACCTGAGGTGAGGTCACTAAGTTCAATGAGTTCACCTCATAGGTCATAGCGATGTCACTGCTCACAGCTGTGGCTCTGTTAGAATGTCCCTGACACTGCAATGAGTGGTCATGTTTTCTAATGTGACCGCGCACTGCAAATTCAGAATGTAGCAGAACTGAGATCGTAATGCAGGGGTGTTTTGAGGGTTAATAAATTGTAGAAAGAGGGGTTTTTTTGTCTTTTTACTTACACAATTAGTATCTCATAGACCCCTCCCCATTGCTAACCTCTGGCTTGATAACAGCTGTCATTTTGGACAAATCACAGCTGTCATTAACCCCTTATATTACCCTGATTGCCACTGCACCAGGGCAATTGGGATGAGCTGGGTAAGTGCCAGAAATAGTGCATCTAGTGGATGCACCAATTCTGGGCGGCTAGGGGCTGCTACTTTTAGGCTGGGGAATGCCAAATACCCATGTGCCTCTCCAGCCTGAGAATACCACCCCAGCTGTCTGCTTTATCTTGGCAGGGTATCAAAATGGGAGGGACTCTATAATATCTTTTTTTTAATTATTTATTTAAATAATTAAAAAAAATGCATAGGGTCCCTCCTATTGGATACACAGCTAAGATAAAATGCACAGCTGGGAGCTGCAGCTTGTAGCTGTCTGCTTTATCTGTGCTGGGTATCAAAATATGGGGGACCCTACAAAATGTTTTCCAAAAATGTATTTACTGTTACACTTCACTTCTTGACCCAGACAGCTAGTGTGAGGGTAACCAATCACAGACACCAGCACAGAGGGTGGGTGGTGGAAGCAGTAAATATTCATAAGGGTTAATGATCAAACCCGGACGCAGTGTGACAGCCACAGGAAACTCAGTAAGTACCATTTTCCTGCTTTCATGCACATCATTTTTTCACATTGAGTATTTGATTGCAGACATTGCTGCACCAAATCTGTAGCTCCTGGCAAAAAAAAAACCACACCAAAACCACTTCAAAATGCACGTGGTATTGGTACTTTTTTGTCCGGAGATGCAGATTTGGTGCAGAAATGTCTGCAACCAAATATTGAATGTGTTCACATAGCCTAATCCAGAAATCCAACGTGATGAGCAGTGTTTTAATGGTTAACAATGGGGGTAAAATCAGCATTATTAGATGTGTGTTCCAAAAAAAAAAAGAAAAACCCCACTCTCCCTGTCGCGGAATGTTCTGTTTATGGCTGGTTGTATGTGGGCGGAGAGACAAACTGCCCAAAAAGTCACAATGAGATTCAGGTCAAGTTCAGGTTCAGAACAATACTTTATCTGAAGTCTGGCTGAACCTGCATCACAAACTTTCATGGGTCTGCTTATCTCCAGTAGACATGAGTGAACCAGAAAAGTAAAGTTTGGTCTTCGCACTGAATACAGTATTTGCATAAAAAAACAAACAGTGTTTGAATTCAGAGTTTGAGTGCTTTGTTGTATACTAAGCACTCAGATGAGCATTGCTGTATTTGGATACACCCAGTGGAAAGCTCAGTGTGAACCACTTGCAGTGTTTGAATGGCTCGTACTAGGGGTAACAAGAGCATTATTGCATGTAGTGTGCACCAAAAACAAAAAAATTGAAAACTCAACCCATCCTCCCCTGGAGCTGTTCTGTTTATAAGTTGAGAGCCAAACGGCCAATCAGTAACGTCCAACGGGGTTCAGGTCAAGCCCAAGTCCAGAACCGAACATTATATACAGTTCGATTAAACCTGACTTTCAATGGGTCTGCTAATCTCTAATCTCTAGTCCTGAATCAACGCCCTGCCGAACTAGTCCTGGCCAATATATATACACTGTATACCAGATTTAGAACTTAATTTTCAAGAGTCAGAAATAAGAGTTTAACAAATGAAGTATTTTCTTATCCAGAAATAGATTTATGTAAAGTTTTGGTAGTAGGTTAGGAGGGGTTGGGTTGCTAGCAGGTTCACTTGTATTGACAGACATTTTGCAAAGCATTATAAAAATTCTTAAAGAACAGGGATGATGCGTACTAGCATCTTTAAAGGGAACCTGTCATCAGAAATTTTGCTTTAAACCTAAAAGTTTCCCCCTCTGCAGCTCCTTGGCTGCATTCTAGCAAGGTTCCTGTACTTTTTGTGGCCCCTTTTAAACCAAATTAAATACTTTATAAACTTGTACCTTTTGCTATGTAAATTTTGTAAATCGTCCATGGGGGCGGGCTCTCTGCTGACCGTTGCTGTTCCTCCAGCACATTGACGCCATCCCCCCACGCTCCATTTCGTCCATCAGGACGCCGCCCACTGCGCCCGAAGTGCCGTCCACGCCAGGATCGCTGGTGACGTCTGTCACAAGCACGAGAGTATGGGCGGCGCTGTGATTGCATCTTTGTGCATGCAGCAACTCACAGCCACCTCAGATAGGAATACGCGGCGAAGTCCTACCGGACTGATTGAGGGTTAGCAGGCAGGATAGGTTGAGGCATCGCGATCACATCTAGACCGTGTTAGGATCAGAAGCCGGCTAGGCTGAGCTCCAGGGATATCGTGGTTTTGTTGCTAAGGGATCGGTGGTTAACTGGCTATACCCTATTACAACCTGATATAGGAGCAATATCCTACACACTCACCTCTGCATATACACAGTGCATATGTGGCACCCTGGACTAGCCAGGTCGTCACAGGTAACACAGACACACACCCCCACCCCCACTAGACAGTAACATTAGCCAAACACAAAACCCTTGTTGCCTCCCTCCAGGGTCTGATGTCCACACCAGGTGGGGCGAAGCCAAGCGGTTGGCCCCATCCCCCGAGGAGTTCACAGGCCTGGAGGCGGGAAAAGTGACAGAGTAGTTCAGGAGGTTGAAGTGAGAGGAGTAAAGTGGAGAGTGTCTGGGTTTGTGGCCCAGGCACTGACAACAAGGTTGGCAGACGGTGGTGGCCGTCTGCAGGAGTGGTGAATCAACGCGGAACTGTAGGACCGGGGTCGGGCGGTGGCCCGCCGGTACCGACCGGGAAGCGTAGTGAAGCCAGCACACACAGGCAGGGCCATTGGACCCCGACTAGGCTTGGAGTCGCCATCAACAGTCAAATCCGAGTGTGACAGGAACTCCAGGGGTTTCCTGACAGCCAAAGACCCGTTGGAAGGCAATTGTCTGCACCGTGAGGGTATACAGCTATCGCCTAAGGCTAGAGACCCAAGAGCCAGCGCCTGCAGGCAAAATGGTTCTTTCGGCATCCATACACCGGGGAGCGGACTACCGTTGGGGACCCATCGTAGTCAAAACAGTACACAAAGGTGCAGGGAAAGACAGCCACCATCACCTGTCCGGGGAGAGACACTGCAGCCGGCTGCGGGACCCGTGACATCCGGCACTGCACCACGCTGTCCCTGCAACCCTGCATCTCACCTACCCTGCCTCCCCGTCACACCACCGAGCCCCAGGACCACCGACCCCTACCCATGGAGGGGGAAAACAACATCCCAGCATCTCCCTACCATCGCTCCCGGGATCCCTGTCACCAGCAGCGGTGGTGTCCATCTTCACCACAACCTGTGGGTGGTGTCACGGACTAAATCCCCAAACAAACCAACCACCCTTTTCACTCACGGGCGAGGAGCGCCGCTCGAGTCCCCAGATCCGACCCACCGCTCGAGCCACCGAGCAGCTGCAGCAGCGCCGGACCCGAGCGTTAGCGAGCGCAGCGGCGTCCCCTCAGCCTGCGACACATATACTAGTGGAACATGGGTAGTGTTCTGCATTACATTCCTATTCATACGGTGTATGCTGTATATACTTACTTCTGTGAAATCACAGGAGAGCATAGTGCCTTTTTTGGTCCTGTGAGTAAACAGGTCCAGGCCTTATATTTATTCCCTTATCTGGTCCGATCTCTAAACAGGGATCAGTTACTTTTACATTATTACCTATATCAGGTCCTGTGAAGTAACAGGGTCCTACTACACTATACGGCAGCTTCTGTGTGGATTATTATAAAGGCACGAGAAAAGCGGGTTTAAATACCGTGCCAAAACCACAGAAGTCTGGAGGATGTTGGTAAATCCCTTTTTATTTTCTCAGGTCTATGCGTTTCAGGGACATATCCATCCCCTTCAGCAGGACAATATACAGAGAATAATACAGCAAAAAAGGGGCCGCAGGCTCCTATATATATGTTAACAAAAGCCACGTATACACTTATTACGTCATCCTCCTCGTGACTCATAGGCACGTGAGGTGATCGATAAAGTTGTGAGCATTGACAAAAAGGAAAAAAGAGAAAAGATAAAAAAGGGGAAGAAGAAGAAAAAAAAATGGAAAAATAAAGAAGACACTGAAAATGTATGTGAAGGGAGAAAAACCACAACTCTTCCACCAAAACAGTGACCTGTACGGGTGAAAAAATGCTGGAGTGATATTAAAATCAAACAATAAAAAATGAAAATAAAAAGAATAATAATAAAAAAATAAAAATAAATATAAACAAAGTCAAAAACAGTTTTCTTTTATGTGTTTATACAGAAAAAAAGGGGTGAGAGATGAAAAAACAAAAATTGGAATGATGGAAAAGAATAGACCGAATATAAACTAAAAATAAATACATCTATAACACTGTACAATTAATTGCGTGTATTTAGTGTGACTTTTTTTTTATTTAATTAATAATTTTTTATATATTTAAAAGGTGATGAAACTTATTAAACATTCTCATAAAAGAAATGTGAATCCATTGTGAAAGGTGGCTGATTAGACAATTTACGGGGGCAAAAATGCTCTTGCAAAAGTAATGCTCAGGATAAGAGTGAAAGGTGCCTGCATGGAGGGTTACTAGAGGTTGACACCGTGGGAAAAAAAACTAGATGCGCTTGCACAAAAGGGGGATACAAGGTTATGGCCATGTAAGTAATAGGAGTGAAAAGCGCCTGCGTGAAGGGTTACTTTAGGGGCCCTTTGCACACTACGACGTCGCAGGTGCAATGTCGGTGGGGTCAAATCGAAAGTGACGCACTTCCAGCGTCGCTCTCGACATCGTAGTGTGTAAATCGTTTTAACTACGATTAAAGAGCGCGGTATCGTATGATCGGTGTAGTGTCGGTCATTTTCATTATTTTGGATGCAGCGACGGTAAGATGTTGTTCCTCGTTCCTACGGCAGCACACATCGCTGTGTATGAAGTCGCAGGAGCGAGGAACATCTCCTACCTGCGTCCCGTCTGCAATGCGGAAGGAAAGAGGTGGGCGGGTTGTTTACGTCCCACTCATCTCCACCCCTCCGCTTCTATTGGCCACCTGCCGTGTGACGTCGCTGAGACGCCACACGACCCGCCCTTTTAGGAAGGAGGCGGGTCACCGGCCAGAGCAACGTCACAGGGCAGGTAAGTGCATGTGAAGCTGATAATATTCGCTACGGCTGCTATCACAAGAGGGCGGGGACTATCGGCTTGCGATGTCATATTGTGCAAAGGGCTCCTAAGGTTGACACCGTGGGAAAAAAACTAAATGCGATTGCGCAAAAGGGTGATAGAAGGTTATGGCCGTGTAAATGTTATGAATGAAAAATGAGGAACATCTAAGTATTTAAGGTGACGTAGAATATATATTAGCTTAGACATAAGAAAAATAAATAAAGGGAAACAATTAGGTGCGACGAGAGATAAAGCATAAATGGAAAAAGAAAAATAGAAAACCGGATCTGTATATAATAGCGGATGAAAGGAGGGGGAGGGGGGAGAGGAGGGGAGTTAAAAATTACAATTTAATTATTAAAAAGGAAGGAGGGAAGTTCTTGCTAACTCCCATCCTCTCCCCCCTCCCCCTCCTTTTTTCGGGTTCTTGCAATTTTTCTGGTCTACAACGTTTTTTGCTTTTCAAACTTTTCCCACATTTCAGGCTTCAAACATAAAGATAAAAAAAAATAAGTTTTTGGTGAAGAATCAACAATAAGTGGGACACAATTGTTAAGTAGCACGAGATTTATTACTTATGTTAAACTTTTGCAAAAAATAAAAAAGTGAAAATTGGGGTGTGCAATATTATTAAGTTAATAAGTTAATACTTTGTAGCGCCACCTTTTGCTGCAATTACATCTGCAAGTCGCTTAGGCTATGTTTCTATCAGTTTTGCACATCGAGAGATTGAAATTCTTGCCCATTCTTCCTTTGAAAATAGCTCTAGCTCAGTGAGGTTGGATGGAGAGCGTTTGTGAACAGCAGTTTTCAGCTCTTTCCACATATTCTCGATTGGATTCAGGTCTGGACTTTGACTTGGCCATTCTAAAGGCCCCGTCATACACAGAGATAAATCTTTGGCAGATCTGTGGTTGCAGTGAAATCGTGGACATATTGTTCCATTTGTACACAGCCGCAAACCTGGCACTGATTGTCCACAATTTCACTCCAACAACAGATCTGCCGCAGATTTATCTGTGTGTGTGACAGGGCCTTAACACCTGGATACGTTTGTTTGTGAACCATTCCATTGTAGATTTTGCTTTATGTTTGGGATCATTGTCTTGTTGGAAGAAAAATCTCTGTCCCAGTCTCAGGTCTTTTGCAGAATCCTACAGGTTTTCTTCAAGAATGGTCCTGTATAGAGTTGAGCGCGGTTCGCGGTTCTCCAGTTCGCGGTTCGAGTGATTTTGGGGGGTGTTCTAGATCAAACTAGAACTCGAGCTTTTTGCTAAAGCTCGATAGTTCTAGTTACGTTCGAGAACAGTTCTAGCAGCAAAAAGCAGGGCTTTTTACAGCTACAGTGTGCAGGAGCCATCGCTGGCAGCCTGCCAGAAGCTGGTAACCAAGATAAACATCGGGTATCCAAGCAAAGCGCTTTGGTTAGTAACCCGATATTTATCCTAGTTACGTGCAGGAAGCCCACACTTCCCCGCTCAGCTCACTCCGCCCCCTCCTGCACGCGGCATGTACACACATACACACACACACACACACACACTCACCTGTCCCCAGCCAAGCAGTCCACGACACTGACGTCCTCAGCGCCACATGACCTCGCTAGGCTCCACCCACTTCGCACTCCGCCACCAGCACACATGGCTCGCTCTACCCACTTGGCACTCTGCACACATGGTCCCGCTAGGCTCCGCCCACCTGTCCCTCTGCACACATTATCCCGCTAGGCTCCGCCCACCTGGCACTCTGCACACATGGTCCCACTAGGCTCCGCCCACCTGTCACTCTGCACACATTACCCCACTAGGCTCCGCCCACCTGTCACTGTGCACACATGGTCCCGCTAGGCTCCGCCCACCTGTCACTCTGCACACATGGTCCCGCTAGGCTCCACCCACCTGACACTCTGCACACATTACCCCACTAGGCTCCGCCCACCTGTCACTCTGCACACATGGTCCTGGTATGCTCCGCCCACCTGGCACTCTGCACACATTACCCCGCTAGGCTCCGCCCACCTGGCGCTCTGCACACATGGTCCCGCTAGGCTCCGCCCACCTGGCACTCTGCACACATGGTCCCGCTAGGCTCCGCCCACCTGTCACTCTGCACACATTACCCCACTAGGCTCCGCCCACCTGTAACTCTGCACACATGGTCCCGGTATGCTCCGCCCACCTGGCACTCTGCACACATGGTCCCGCTAGGCTCCGCCCACCTGGCACTCTGCACACATGGTCCCGCTAGGCTCCACCCAGCTGACACTCTGCACACATTACCCCACTAGGCTCCGCCCACCTGTCACTCTGCACACATGGTCCCGGTATGCTCCGCCCACCTGGCACTCTGCACACATTGCCCCGCTAGGCTTACGTGCGGTGATGAAGTCCCGACCTCAGCGCTGTCACTGTCCTCCATGGCCGCCGCTTGTCACATCACCTTCTCTCGCTTCCGACCCGAGACTGACTAGCAGTGACATCACGGGCCGCTCGCGATACTTGGCTGTGAAGATGATTGAAGTCAGTGTGCAGAAGATCAGCGCAGGTAATGTACCTCGCTGACAGCAGCACTTGTCATCCCCTGCAGTGACCTGGGCTGACCCATTGATGTTAGCTCAGGTCACTGCATTGCTCTCCCAGCCAATGGGGAACATCCTGCTCTTCATTGACTGGGACAGTGTGGATCGTCATGGCAACCCCTTGGACTACAGCAGACCTGGATTTGTTTTTCTTTCTAATAAATTGGTTAAAGAGGGAATGTATTGGGCAGTGTTTTTTCAAATAAAAATGTGTTTGTCGTCTATTTTTTTTTTAATTACTGACTGAGTTGGTGATGTCGGGTATCTGATAGACGCCTGACCTCACCAACCCCAGGGCTTGGTGCCAGGTGACATTACACATCTGGTATTAACCCCATATATTACCCCGTTTGCCACCGCACCAGGGCACGGGATGAGCTGGGGCGAAGCACCAGGATTGGCGCATCTAATGGATGCGCCACTTCTGGGGTGGCTGCGGCCTGCTATTTTTAGTCTGGGGAGAGTCCAATAACCATGGACCTCCCTAGTCTGAGAATATCAGACCCCAGCTGTCTGCTTTACCTTGGCTGGTGATCCAATTTTGGGGGGACCCCTACGTGTTTTTTTTTTAAAATATTTATTTAATTTAAAATAACAGCGTGGGGTGCCCTCAGTTTTGGATTACCAGCCAAGGTGAAGCTGCCAGCTGTGGTCTGCAGGCTGCAGCCGTCTGCTTTACCCTAGCTGGCTACAAAAATAGGGGGAACCCTACGTCATTTTTTTTTTCATTTTTTTTGGCTAAATACAAAGCTAAGCACCCCTTAGTGCCACATGAAAGGCACCAAAGGGTGCAAAATTACAAAATGCAGGAGAGTGGGACATTATGTGTCTTTCTGCCATTATAATGACAGAAAAGACTGATATGAAGTGTACAAGCAAAAGAAAATCACCAGAGCGCTCTACGCTGTGAAAAGCAGTAGACAATGGCACTGGAGTGAACATGTGACCGCCTCATGTAGGTTGAAGCTATGGATCCTGGGTTAATTTATGTATTTTCCCTCCTTCAGTTTTTTTGCAGTACACAAAAAAAACCGGAAGGCACACGGATGACAAACAGATGACATACGGACCGTCTACGGAACGGAAACGGATGCCACACGGATACACCCGTGAAAAAAAACTGACTGTTTTTTGCAGACCACAAAAATGGATCGGTCGTGTTAATGTAGCCTTATTCTGGTCTGCCGTTTATAAACAGCAGGCAGAAATAAGTGAATAGCGCCCCCCCAGCGTCAGAAAATCTCAGGGGTTTCAGGGCTAGCTGAGACCCTGGAGATCATGATTCAGGACGGTTTTTCCGGTCCCCGCTCACGTGATCACAGGTATACACCGTATACCGATGATCACGTTAGAGTAAATGACAGCGCCGGTAAAAAATTATTTATCTCCCATCTGGCATGAACAAACATGATAAATCTCCTACCCGGTCCCCTCCGGTCCCCCGGTGTCGCCAAAGTGCCCCCCCTGACCCCCTCCCAGAAATCCAAGATGGCCGCGCGCACAGCAGTGCGCCGACCGCATTCACCCTACTCCTCTGATTTCTGTCGCATGTGCCATGTACCAAACTCCTCCCCAGGCCCTGCCAGGTCACCCCCTATAACCCCACCGGTGTTCCCCGGTGTCCCAAGGTACCTGTGCAGCGTTGATCCCCCCACGGCCCTCTCCTTCACAATAGACACTGCCGCATGCACAGAGCGGCTGTCAGCTCAGCTTCCTGTGTTCAGACACAGTGAGTGGTGGTTATGCATCTGTAAGCTAAATGGCCGGCACGGTGGCTCAGTGGTTAGCACTGCAGTCTTGCAGCGCTGAGGTACTGGGTTCAATTCTCCCCATGGGCACCATCTGCAAGGAGTTTGTATGTTTTTCACGTGTTTGCGTGGGTTTCCACTGGGTACTCCGGGTTCTTCCCACACTCCAAAGACAAACAGCGCTATGGAATTAATAACGCTATATAAATGAATAAATTATTATTATTACTGCAATGCCCTGCTCATGAGGTAAGGAACATAGTTGATCAGGAGAGCTATATACTACATTTCCAAATGGAGGGATTTGCTTTTATAGTTTCCCTGCTGAACGACTACCAAATATGAGAGTCCGTTATACGCCACAAGAAAACACATCTAAATAGCGAGCTCTGTTGTTAAGTATTCATTCAGCTGGATAACTGGACGTAAAGTGGTATTCCATCTCCAAGATCCTATCCCCAATATATAGTAGGTGGAATAGCAATAATATCAGCAAATACCAATATTTGGAAATGTAGAATAGTTCTCCTGATTAGGCATGCCCTTACCTCATGAGCAGGGCATTGCAGCTTTGGTAGCAACCATTACGACATGGACTCTGCTGCTGTGGACCCGGGGAGAGTGATTGCAGATTCATTGCACCCACACTCCTCACATGAAGGGTCCGCACTCCTAGAAAATGGGGGATACGTTCCCTGAGTGTCTCCCCCCCATATTCTAGACGGTCCAGAGTCGTCGTGGGACCCCTTTATTTTTTTTCTTTCTTTTGTCGATTTTTTTTTGTTAGTACTGACAGTTTATGATGTTGGGTATCTAATAGACGCCATGACATCACAAACTGCTGGGCTTGATCTCAGGTGACTTTACAGCTAGTATCAACCCGATTTATTACCCCGTTTGCCACTGCACCAGGGCACGGGATGAGCTGGGGTGAAGCGCCAGGATTAGCGCATCTAGTGGATGCGCCACATCTGGGGTGCCTGCGGCCTGCTATTTTTAGGCTGTGAAGGCCCAATAACTATGGACCTTCCCACCCTGAGAATACCAGACCACAGCTGTCCGCTTTACCTTGGCTGGTGATCCAATTTGGGGGGGACCCTACTTTTTTTGTGTAATTATTAATATTTATATATATATTTTATAAATAGAAAAAATTAATGGGCTTCCCTGTATTTTGATTGCCAACCAAGGTAGCGGCAGGCAGATGGGGGTGGCAACCCATAGCTGTCTGCTTTATCTGCGCTGAGAATCAAAAATACCGCGGAGCGCTACGTCATTTTTTTTAAAGATTTATTTTTACAGCACTGTGATGTCCAGCAATCAAAATACAGGGAAGCCCATTTTGTTTTCAGTTATTTAAATAAATAATTAAAAAAAATATATATGGGCTCCCGCTGCATTTTTTGTATTGCTAGCTAAGGGTAATCCAAGCAGCTACTGGCTGCTAACCCCCACTCCTTGGTGTTACCTTCACTGGCAATGGAAAATCCAGGGAAGTATTTTTTATTTTTTTTGCCAAAAAACTACAAAAAAAGGACGTGAGCTTCGCCATATTTTTGTATGCTAGCCAGGTATAGCAAGCAGGTGCTGGAAGAGTTGGATACAGCGCCAGAAGATGGCGCTTCTATGAAAATGCCATTTTCTGAGGCGGCTTCAGACTGCAATTCGCAGCAGTGGGGCCCAGAAAGCTCAGGCCAACCTGTGCTGCGGATTCCAATCCCCAGCTGCCTAGTTGTACCTGGCTGGACACAAAAATGGGGCGAAGCCTACGTCATTTGTTTTCTAATTATTTCATGAAATTCATGAAATAATAAAAAAAGGGCTTCCTTTAATTTTTGGTTCCCAGCCGGGTACAAATAGGCAACTGGGGGTTGGGGGCAGCCGTACCTGCCTGCTGTACCTGAAACAAACAAAAATATGGCGAAGCCCACATAATTTTTTCAGGGGGCAAAAAACTTCTGCATACAGTCCTGGATGGAGTATGCTGAACCTTGTAGTTCTGCAGCTGCTGTCTGTCTGTATGGAGAAGAGCAGACAGCAGCTGCAGAACTACAAGGCTCAGCATACTCCATCCAGGACTGTATGCAGAAGTTTTTTGCCCACCAAAAAAATGACGAGGGCTTCGCCATATTTTTGTATGCTAGCCAGGTACAGCAGGCAGCCACGGGCTGCCTCCAACCCCCAGTTGCCTATTTGTACCCGGCTGGGAACCAAAAATATAGGGAAGCCCGTTTTTTTTAATTATTTCACTTATTTCATGAAATAATTAAAAAACAAATGACGTGGGCTTTACCCCATTTTTGTGTCCAGCCAGGTACAACTAGGCAGCTGGGGATTGGAATCCGCAGCACAGGTTAGCCCGAGGTTTCTGGGCGCCTCTGCTGTGAATTGCAGTTCGCAGCCGCCCCAAAAAATGGCGCTCTCATAGAAGCGCCATCATCTGGCACTGTATCCAACTCTTCCAACAGCCCTGGAGCTGGGTGGCTTGATGGGTAATCATGAGTTAATACTGGCTTTGTTTTACTAGCCAGTATTAAGCCAGAGATTCTTAGTGTCATGCACGTTTGACCCGGCCATTAAGAATCTCCAATAAAGGGTTAAAAAAAAGCACCACACAGAGAAAAAATACTTTAATAGAAATAAATACACAGATACATTAGAGACTCCATCTTTATTACCCCCTGTCAGCTCTCCATGATCCATGGTCTTCTGTCTTTCTCGTTCAACAAATGCAGCTCTGCTACATCACTGCTGCATGGGGGAAGACGCTGCTTCCCGTGCAGCCTTCACTCCGTGAAGGCTGCACGGGAAGCAGCGTGCAGCCTTCACTCCATGATAGATCAGTGCTGCTAGCGGTAGCAGCGGTAACGCTGACAGACGCGTTACCATAGCAACGGTGCTCCGATCATGTAATTCCCGGAGCCGCGGTTAGCGGTGACGTCACCGCTAACTGCGTTGCTATGGCAACGGTGATCTCCGTTAATGACCGGCTGTGTCAGCCGGTTCCTAACGGAACGGGGAGTCGACCGTGTGCTAGAGCATGTCGCCGGTACACGGCGATACACAAATGTGCACCGTGTACCGGAGAGTGCAATGATAGGTTCTACATGACGCGTCATAGTCATGTGACCAGTGTGTAGCCAACGAGATAATAGCCACGTGACTGGCGCTACACCAACCACGTGTGCAGGGAACACGTCAAGCCGAATGGTACCAGGTAGCGTTAACCGTAAGACTGCTTCAAAAGCGCCCTGTCGGCCACATGTGAAGGACACGTCAGACCAAGTGGTCCCCCAATTAGCATTTCTGGTCACCCCTCGACTGGCCACGTGTGTGAAGGACACATCAGGGCAGGTGGTCACGCTGGTAGCATTGACTGGGAAGCCGAAGAGGAAAATAGGTTCCACACACCCAGCCCAGGAACTCCCTTTTAACGCCACAGAGGTCCTGGGGTATGCTGTCCGTGCGCATAAGGGGCACAACCGGACAGGTGGCCCAGCAGCCGCAGCCCAGTTAACTCCATTGGGCTGCACTAGCAGGACTGGACAGTAGGATAGAAGCACGGCACCTGACCCTATCGTGCCCAGCCATGGGGGTCTTGATGTGGCTGGCAAAGGACGTCTATCCCTACCTACTGCTTCCAATCCAAAGGCTTATGCCGCTATAAGGCTCTAAACATGGAGGTGTGCTCTTTCTGAGCATATGAGAAGACTATGTACCTCCATGTTGTCTCCAGCCCCTTTTATAAACTGGGTCCGCCACAACCCCAGGGTGGACCACAATGGTACCTCCAGGGTCCAACAGCGGAGTGCCACGTCATCAACATCACCAGCAGCCTATCCGGAACCGCCACGTCACTGATGACCTCATGGCTGCCACGCCCCAAACACATCATCTGACGACCAATGGTCAGGTGCCGTGTCATAGGGGCGGGCCTCCGCGAGCCAGTCCGGAGTGGCAACATCATCAGGACACCTGTGTCGGCCTATCAGAGCCTGCCCCCTCACGGACATGCCCTGTGAGATCCTTACCGGACCTAGCCTCTGATGCACTAAGTGCCTGAGCATGCTCAGTAGCCTGAACAACAGTCTCAGAAATCAGACTATCTGCCCGAGCATGTTCAGTAGGCACAACACAGAACTTAGACACGGCATGATGTCCAAGTACCTGTGCAAAGAGGCTTTTCGCACTAAGTGTAGGAGCAGGCTCAGTAGCCTGAACTGAGGCCTCAGGAATGGCACAGTCAGGCTGAGCATGCTCACTAGGCGAAACACTGGACTTTGGGTCTGGCTGGGGTAAATCGGCACGCACATGTGCACTAGCTGCATCTCCACACTTAGACGTGGAGGAGGAAGCAGCCAGCTGGACGATCCGAGGCACGGCCAAAAATGGCGGACGGCGCATTGGAACCGCAGCAGGCTTCTTGCGGCTATGGTTGCACCGATTCGTAACACCAAGTCTCATTGAACTCAAATAGTTCACCAGGAGAGGTCACTGAGTTCAATAAGTTCACCTGAGGTGAGTTTACCTACGGTCACAGGTGCGGTTCTGTGGGTTCCTCCAGCTTTGACTGCAGGTAAACTCAGTGATGTCACCACTCACAGTTGCAGCTCAGTCAGTGTCTGCCTGAAACCACAGTGGACGGTCATGTTCTCTAATACACCAGTGCGCTAGGACAGTATGTAGCAGAACCAAGATCATTGTGGGACTTTGTTTGAATTACATCAGATCTGCAAAGCTGTTTTGGTGATTAATAAAGGCATGAAACAGTGTCTGTATTTTGTTTCAAATACAGAATTTTTCCAGTGTTTGAGCTTTATTTCTTTTTTCTTAGAGGATTAGTATTGGGAGGTCTCATAGACACCTCCCATTACTAATCTAGGGCTTTATGGCAGCTGACAAATCACAGCTGTGATTAACCCCTTAGGCTGTGCGTACATCAGCGTTATTCTGCAGCACTGCCGGATCCGGCACAAATGCAGTACAGTTCTATATAGTTCACAGGCATCGCGGCAAGCTCCGGTCACATGCTGTCACATGCTTAAGTCACATGTGACCAGAGCTTGCCGCGATGCCTGTGAACTGTACTGCATTTGTGCTGGATCCGGCAGTGTGGCAGAAGAACACTGATGTGAAACCAGCCTTATATATTACTACGATTGCCATCGCACCAAGGTAATCGGGATGAGCAGGGTAAAGCCCCGGAATTGTCACATCTAATGGATGAGAAACGTCTGGGCAGCTACAAGCTGGTATTTTCAGGCTGGGTGTTGCCAATATCCATGGCTCCTCGTATCCTGATAATACCAGTCCTCACCTGTCTGCTTTACCGTGGCTGGATATCAAAATGGGAGGAATCCTTAATCTTTTTTTCCCCTCTATTTTGATATCCAGCCACGGGAAAGGTCACGGGTGAGGACTGCAACTGTTATATTACCAGCGCTGGCTATCAAAATAGGGTAAGAGCCTTCCTTATTATTTTAAACTATTTACTTATTTATTTTTACACTACTACACAGCAAAATGACTGTAACCTATCACAGATGCGGACACAGGGTGAGAGTCATGTAAAGCAGTCTGCAACCAATCACAGACACTAACACAGAGTGTGGGCAGGGATTGCAGTGAATATTGATGAACCTTAATAAGCGATCTTGGAAAAGAATCTGCCTGCAGCATGATTGTCTGGGAAACACCAGGAAACACTATAACTATCCTCCTCTTACTACTGTTTAACTTCCATATGTGGCCCCCTAGCGCTTACTATGGCCATTTTTCAGCCCCAAACTTCACTCCCATTGACGTTTATGGGGTTAATTTGTTTGGAGTTATAGGGAACCTGTCACCAGTTTTTTCAGTTTTCAACCAAAATTAGTACCATATGCAGCTCCTGAGCTGCATTCTGTAAAGGTGCACCTTTTGGCCTGACTCCCCTTGCAGACCCCACAAATACCTTTATAAAATCTCCTGCCACATATGTAAATGAATCATTCTGATTGGATGGGAGTCCTCTTTTTCATCTCCTGTTCCTCCTTTTGCCGCTGTTCGCCATCCTCTTTTCATGATTGATCGCTGGCAGAGCTGAAAACATAGGTGCGCTTGCGTGAGCCGGTGATGTCATCTGCATCGCAGGGTACAATCTCGCACCTGCACAGAGAGCTCATGGGCTTGCTCAAGCTCAAGCACCTATGTTTTGGCTCTGCCAGTGATGGGGCAGTGCAAAGTGCACTTGCGTGAGCCGGGAATGACTCTGCGCAGGTGCGAGATTCAGCCCAGCTACGTGGATGATGATGGAGGCATCATTCACGTCAGTCATGATAGGAGGATGGTGAACAGCGACAAAAAGGAGGAACAGGAGACGAAAAAGAGGACGCCCATCCGACCAGAACATTTCATTTACATACACCGTGTGCAGATTTATTAGACAAGTTGTACTTTAGAGGATTTTTTAATTATTGATCAACAACTATGTTCTCAATCAACCCAAAAGACTCATAAATATCAAAGCTTAATATTTTTGGAAGTTGGAGTGGTTTTTTTTTAGATTTGGCTATCTTTAGGAGGATATCTGTTTGTGCAGGTAACTATTACTGTGCAGAATTATTAGGCAACTTAATATAAAACAAATATATTCCCATCTCACTTGTCTATTTTCACCAGGTAAACCAATATAACTGCACAAAATTTAGAAATAAACCTTTCTGACATGCAAAAACAAAACCCCCAAAAAATTAGTGACCAATATAGCCACCTTTCTTTCTGATGACACTCAACAGCCTACCATCCATAGATTCTTTCAGTTGCTTGATCTGTTTCAACATTGCGTGCAGCAGCCACCACAGCCTCCCAGACACTGTTCCGAGAGGTGTACTGTTTTCCCTCCCTGTAGATCTCGCATTTTATGAGGGACCACAGGTTCTCTATGGGGTTAAGATCAGGTGAACAAGGAGGCCATGTCATTATTTTTTCATTTTTAGTCCTTTACTGGCCAGCCACGCTGTGGAGTACTTGGATGCATGTTATGGAGCATTGTCCTGCATGAAAATCATGTTTCTCTTGATCGATACTGACTTCTTCCTGTACCACTGCTTGAAGTCGTTGTCTTCCAGAAACTGGCAGTAGGTCTGGGAGTTGAACTTCACTCCATCCTCAACTCGAAAATGTCCCACAAGTTCATCTTTGATGATACCAGCCCATACCAGTACCCCCCACCTCCACCTTGCTGGCGTCTGAGTTGGAGTGGAGCTCTCTGTCCTTTACTGATCCAGCTTCTGGCCCATCCATCTGGCCTATCAAGAGTCACTCTCATTTCATCAGTCCATAAAACCTTTGAAAAATCAGTCTTAAGATATTTCTTTGCCCAGTCTTGACGTTTTATCTTATGTTTCTTGTTCAAAGGGGGTCATTTTTCAGCCTTCCTTACCTTGGCCATGTCCCGGAGTATGGCACACTTTGTGCTTTTTGATACTCCAATAACATTGCAGCTCTGAAATATGGCCAAACTGGTGGCAAATGGCATCTTGGAAGCTTCACGCTTGATTTTCCTCAATTCATGGGCAGTTATTTTGCGCTTTTTTTGCCCAACACGCTTCTTGCGACCCTGTTTTCTATTTGCCATGAAAAGCTTGATTGCTCGGTGACCACGCTTCAAAAGTTTGGCAATTTCAAGACTTTTGCATCCCTTTGCAAGACATCTCACAATTTTGGACTTTTCAGAGCCCATCAAATCTCTCTTTTGACCGATTTTGCCGAAAGGAAAGGAAGTTGCCTAATAATTAAGCACACTTTATATAGGGTGTTGATGTCATTACACCACACCACTCCTCATTACAGAGATGCACATCACCTGATTTACCTAATTGGTAGTTGGCTCTCAAGCCTATACAGCTTGGAGTAGGACAACATGTATAAAAAGTATCATGTGATCAAAATACTCATTTGCCTAATAATTCTGCACACAGTGTATGTGGCAGGAGATTTTATAAAGGTATTTGTGAGGTCTACATAGGTAGTCAGGGAACAAGGTGCACCTTCATAGAATGCAGCCCAGGAGCTGCAGAAGGTGATACTTTTGGTTGAATACTGAAAAAACTAGTGACAGCTTCCGTTTAAGTTCGGAATCAAGTTCCCTTGCTGAACCCGATTTTTCATTTAGTTTGTGCTGATTCAGCAAAACCAAATATCCATGGGTCAGCTTATCACTATTATAGAATCGCATGAAATAAAACAGTGCAGCAGAGCTTGGCTTGTTTTGCAACATAATCTCTTGTACAGAATCTGTAGGGTGGTAGACATGACAAAAATGATCCACTAAGTTCACTGGCAAAGTATTAATATTAAGGATTGATGTCAAGATGATGTTTTTGTTAATTGTATACATTACTATAATTACATTAATCTACGTTAATTAGTAATCAATGGGGCTAATCAGATTCAAAATCGTTAAACTACATGAATTACACAGAATTTAAAGTAATTTGATGCAAGCTGAGTATTCTTTATTATTCTCCAGAATAAAATGAATATAGAAAACAAAATCAATAAAAAATGTTACCCATCTCATCATTCATCTGTTCTGGTACCCCTTTAAAGGGAAGCAATCACCATGATTTTCATCTATAACCTAAAGCCAGTGCTATACTGGCACTATCAGGCTGATTCTCTACATACCTTTAGTGGTCAGCTCGGATATATAGGTTTTGAAATCCAAGAAAGTAAAGTTTATAAAATTAGCTGCTTCTTGAGTGACAGCAGCTGAGGATCAGATAATATCTGGGGGAAAAAGTATCCCCTCCCTCTGTTAGAATTTGCATAAGTATTATACAAACGATTCACTTTGTCTCTTGCAGGACCTGTGTGAGGTCATACCCATGTGATCTGGTATCCAGCTTTGTTGGTTGAGACCCCGCCCATTTTAGTCACATGGGTATGACACAGGTCCTGCAAGAGACAAAGTGAATCATTTGTATAATACTTATGCTAATTCTAACAGGGGAAGGGGATAACTATGAATATATTATTTGATCCTTTGCTGCTGTCACTCAACAAGCAGTTAATTTTATAAACTTTACTTTTTTACATTTCAAAACCTAAACATCCGAGCTGACCACTACAGGGATGTATAGAATCAGCCTAATAGTGCCAGTATAGCACTGGCTTTAGGTTATATACGAAAATCATGGTGATTGGTTCCCTTTAAGCTCACCAATCTGTCCCCTCCTCTTCTAATTTCTCCTAACCCCTTTGAACACATCAACTTTGGACTCCGTGACTGTTTGCAGATAAAACAAATGTCCTTGAATGCAAAAAAATGATGGTTAAGAAGAAAGCAGAGCAGCTCAAGTATAAGTTCATACATCATTACATCATACCGTACTGAACGCTGGTTCCTAGGAAAAAGCGGACTGCCTCTAGACTGTTTTTGTGGTGAATACAAGTACTGTATATAGTAATTCTATATCTGCAGCCACGATGATCATATTTGTGTTCCATAAAGATGTCATCAACTCTGTGGAGCACGTTTTTCGTATCCTTGACATAGGAGGGCAATGTTCTAACTTTGTTTTAAATAGTAGTCAGTTACAGACTGGTCCATATAAGCCCTCCATGCTCAACATGATAGGATGGCCAGGGGGGTTGACGGCATCGCTATATACTTTGGGAAGCAGGTACTGGCTAAGCACTTTAGGAAACTTTACCATAAATCCCTTCAGGGCTTTCTTATCAGTAATGCCTTGCTCATATGCCCTTCCAGAATCGCTTGTAGTTACACTGAAAACGGAACCGGGGGGGGGGGGGTGAAAGAAAGTTGTGTTTATGTCTCCTTGTCCCTGAAGTGGTCAGAAGGCCTCTTTCTGATATTTATTAGTTGGCTAGATCACAATGTTTTCTCCTTGTCTGCAGGTTTGAATACAATATCATCCATTTCTATCAGTAAATTTATGGTAGACGTCTCTTCAGTTACGTCATCTTATCAAATGGTCACCCAACAGCTTTATATTCTCTAAAGTAGGTCACCATCTTAGTAATCAAAACAAAAATTCCTATATTATGCAATTGCATGGACTACACCCCACACTTTCTCCATAGGTAACAAATTTCCCTCCTAATAATGCAAATAGTACAGCTACATGCAATTATAATGTACGAGGTCATGATCATGACTGTATACTGATCTTTTTGTTTAGTATAATATAGATGAGAGGATAATCATAGTGGCATCCCAGGAGAGAGAGATGCTACAATCTCTAGTTGGTCAAGTGTACGGATGCATCATAGAAATTGTAAGTGTAAGTAGACTGCAAAAAGCGTATACACCCGAAAATAGTGCAAGACAGAGCACACGCTAACTCCATCTGCTCAATTATAGTCAATGGCCCCATCGGTGCATGCGTCCAAAACTCATTTTGTGGGGTTCTTTGGATGGAAGCTCTGACAGGACCACTGACTGTAAGTAAAAACTCAGTGTGAAGGGGCCCTAACAGTTAAGGGTGCTTTACACGCTGCGACATCGCTAACGATATATCGTCGGGGTCATGTCGTTAGTGACGCACATCCGGCGCCGTTAGCGACATCGCAGCGTGTGACACCAAGGAGCGACGATCAACGAGCGCAAAAGCGTGAAAAATCATTGCTCGTTGACACGTCGCTCCTTTTTCCTAATATCGTTGTTGCTGCAGGTACGATGTTGTTCGGCATTCCAGCGGCAGCACACATCGCTGTGTGTGACACCATAGGAACGACGAACATCTCCTTACCTGCGTCCACCGGCAATGAGGAAGGAAGGAGGTGGGCGGGATGTTCCGGCCGCCCATCTCCGCCCCTCCTCTGCTATTGGACGGCTGCCGTGTGACGTCGCTGTGACGCAGCACGAACTGCCCCCTTAGAAAGGAGGCGGATCGCCGGCCAGAGCAACGTCACAGGGAAGGTAAGTCCGTGTGACGGGTGTCAGTGATGTGCGCCACGGGCAGCGATTTGCCCGTGACGCACAACCGACGGGGGCGGGTATGCTCGCTAGCGATATCGGTACCGATATCGCAGTGTATAAAGTACCCTTTAGAGTAAAAAATGCAAAGTAAAAAATATGAATCAAGATGGCGGGTGAAGGGAAGAAAATAGGAGATCACAGTACATGGAAATAACTGCATCTTATAAAAGAGAACAGTAGATTGTCATAGACATTTAAGATGTGGGTGCAGCTCTAGAAGAAAAAAATTGGGAGTATTATTCTAATGATCAACAGTCATCGGTTAAGAAAATGTTTTCCTGTTTTAACCATTAAGTGATACTAATATAACAATAATTTTTATGCCAATTAAAGATTCCTGTTAGTTATTGAGCTGCAGAAAGTGTCAGTGAAGGAGGATGGAGAAGTCTGACAACCTGGAATAATGCCAGCTAACAAGATATTTGATGTAACCAAATGTGACCTGAACTGATTTAGGATACGTGTGCCTGTGCATCAGTGCTTTACATTTATTTTAGTTCCTCAATCCATCTGTTCAAGTGTATTCATGTTTAACTAATTCCTTAAGATGAATACTACGGCTTCTCATCATTTTATCTTCTTCCCTGCAAGTTTTTATGACTTTTGTAGACATGATGCATTATACTGGTTTCACTTTATTGCATAATATTCCCATTAGAACACAAATGAACCTTTCAGTGACATTGGAAAGACTTACCATTTTGGGGTAATTATCATAGCTCACGTGTAGAGAAAGCTCTCATGGGTAATTGGTTGGAATGCATTTATTCATTGTATTGCTTTGTTAGTATGCATTTCTGTACAAATTATTTCTTTAAGTTGTTTAATGATCATGAAATGTGCCAGAAAAAAAAGACAGCTAAAAATGACTTATGCTGCTTAAAACATTTTCAAAATGTACACTGTTAGTTCTGTTGTAATACTGTTAATATTTTATAAAGAAAATAAAATGCACAAATGATAATGTGGAATAATAGGGCTAGAAATTGGAATTATGTAAAGAAGTCTGAAGGGTATACTTATAGGTTCCAAAGATGTTTTGTATTTTATATTTTGGGGTTCAGTTCTTGATAAGGGTTTGAAGTAATATAAACAAAACTGTATATAGTAAAATCTTGTCACATTAAAAAGAACCCAAGAGCTGATTCCAGCTGCCTGAACTACTGATTTCAGCCATGTATATTTGAAATGCTCAGTAGTTTCAGAGAAAAGCATACTTTACCTTGGCTGGTTATCAAAAAATAGGTTTTTTTAATTATTTATTTATTTATTGCATTAAACCAGACTAAAAACAGCTTTTAGTGTCACATTAAAGGCACTAAAGGCTCTTCAGAGCTGCAGAGTCTCGCTGAGTGCAGCATTGAGCTGGCAGCTATGATGAGCTTTGTCTTCGTACTTGGTGTTTGTGAATAGCTGTACTTTACTGCTAATCACAGCCACTGGAGTTGCAGTCCTGGATCATGGAATATGTCAGAGCTTTGTGGCAACATTTTTTACATAAATTGGTGAAAGAGGGATAGTGAGGGAAAGTCTTCTAAACTGTTTCCCTGTGTGTGTTTTTTTAATAACGTTACACTTACTGGGTTAGTAATATAGGTGTGTGATAGACACCTCTCCATTATTAATCCCTGTGCTTGATGTCAGCTGATATTAACCGCAAAAAATATTACCCCAATTGTCAACTCACTAGCGCAATCGGGAAGAGCCAGGGCGAAGAGTCAGAATTGGTGGAACTAATTGATTCGCTAATTCTGGGGCGGCTGTGGGTTCCAATTTTTAGGATGGGAAGGGATAAATAACCAAGGGCCTTCCCAACTTGATAATACTAATCTGCAGCTGTCTAAAGGATGCAAGTGTAAAACTCTGCCTATATGCCTGCTCTAATCTAAGCTGTCCCTCCCACATCAATTCTCGCTGAACTAAAGTATGTCGTACATCGCATCTCTGGGTCTTATATAAGACCCGATGATGTGATGTGGCCAGCCAATCACAGTAATGCCAGTAGCCAACATGGCTATGGGATTACCGCAACTGGCAGACATTCCCTGCATATTTAGTTCAGAAAAAACAGCCACAAAACATGTGGGACAAGGACTCAAACATGGCACTTGAGCGCCAGCTATACTCGAGCACCCAAGCACCTCAATGCTCAATCGAGTATCGAGCACTGCCATGCAAGCTCAATTCATTACTGTTTACAGTAAAAAAAATGTCAACCTGTCTGCAGCCAGTATTAGTTAAGTTCTCTGCAAGCAGATTCAAACCTCTACTACTACTGATTACTCAACAGGTAAAGACTTACTAGCAAATACTCATTTTAGCCAACAAATCACAGACTGAAATCTTTTAAACTAAAGTTATTTGTGTTTGATAATTTAGTCTAAAATCCTCACAAAAGGTTTTTCATTCAAAGAAAGATCTTTCATCCTTGAATGAACTTTCTTTGAAAGAGTTTTTCTAGAAATATCTGTATGTTACCTGGAATTGTTGACTAAATATGGCCAGCTTGATTGACTATACTTTACAAAATGAAGTATAATATGTATGGGAGCATCAGTGTTACCATTGTGTATTAAACAATTATTTGTTATTTGATATTATTTACTTTTTTCACCTAAAAACTGACTTGTATGTGGGCCTTTAGCCTTATGAATAATAATGGACCTAATCATTGTGGATCTGCTGCACAAGCCAAGGTTGATTTTGGTAGAAAGCCAAGAGTCAATCTACAATTAGGGATGGGTGAGCACTAAATTCTCCTGTGCTCGATACTCAAGTCCCAGGTCATTGTGGGAAACAATGTTGTAAAAGTATTACACCATTTTTACGGACTGACATGCTACTTCTTTCAAAAGTGCAGCAGTTTTTCATTTTAGTAATGGAAAAAACAATTGTTGCATTTTATTAAATCTCATCACTTTTGCTATTGCTGTAAAAATCAGCTTTTAAATTTGCTCAAAAGCGCTGCAAAGCAAAACAATGCAAAAAGCGAATATAGCCTTAATAGCTGGGACATCACTCACCACTCACCCATCGCCTATCACTTAATATAATTTTAACATTTTAATACCTTATCTGGGCATGTGATGTGTGTAACATGGTCAGAAACATCCTGTTTAATTTATGAAGGAGGGACTCTCAAACTCACAAAGCCTAGGCAAAGAATGCAAGAACTGCCAAATATTAGAAGGAAAGGGCACTTCAATACTTCCTGTATAACACATAAAGGAGGGCACAATACACATTGTTTTACAATACAATACACATTATTTTAGAATTGTTAGGTAGTGGGACTGCTAAACTCATAAAGGCTATGCACCAATTGCAAGAGCTACCAAAAATTAGAAGGAGGGACTGAACCAGCCCCTAGAAGACCAGTATAGGAGGGCCAAAGACATTTTTGACAAATTTTAAGGCGTGGGACTCCTAGACCTGTGAAGCCTATGAACTAAGTGCAAGAGCTGCCAAAAATTATAAGGAAGGACTGCAATATAGCCAGCAAGAGACGTTGATTCCTCAAAGGTTTATAGAACTGCTGATGGGAGTCAGTTTGGCAGTCATTGCTGAGCTTGGTATGGCATAGGTTGCAAATGACCATTTTTTTGTCTTCTTCACTTTCTGTAAAAACAGTGCCAGACTGAGGAAAACCTAACCCTTGGCCTAGGATCTGGTTGCATGTGGATGTCTAGGGAAAAGTTGCCCGCCATCTCCCTCTGGCCACTCCACTGCTTCTTCCTGCCTTTTGCAGTGTTGCAGATCCTTCTGCACTACTGTTCCTGCTCTACATGTTACCTTGCCAGGTTGGGTTAGTGATTTCACCATCCACCATGTCATCTTCCACATCCGCACTATGGTCCTTCTCCTGACTTATTGACTTAATATGACTTGATGGCAATGGTGCCTCATCATCATCTTTTGCCTCTTGAGACCGTAATTGCTGTTTACCACAGTAGACTTCTACTGATTGTGGCTGCTCAAATATTTGGGCATCACCGCACATGATCTCCTCATGTCTCTATTGAAACCTACACAGTGAAAGGCCAAAGATGTCATAAATGGAAATGTGTGGGGTCACTTGTCTCATGGGACTTGCCATGGTGGGAGGAAGTAGGATCAGGGTGAGGATTACGTGGTCCATACTCTTGACTAGTCAGACTGGACCATGTGGAAGACATGGTGGTGCTGGCAAACAGACTGGAAGCATGATCTGTCATCAATCCCACAACCTGCTTGCACTATTCTGGCCCCCCTGCAAAGTGAGATATGAAGCTAGGTCTAGATGATAATTGTGCTTGGTGTACTCCCGTAGCAGGGCCAATTGGCCCTGGCCCATGGCTATGGAATATGCGTGCACCACCATCAGCAGGATGTCCACTTCTGCATCCCTTTACCACATGCCTCGTGCACTTTCAATTATGTACGCAGATAAGAGTGGTGTCATTAGAAACTACAATTTAATTAAATTAGCCATGAAAAGGACTGTTGGCTGTACATGAAAGCAGCAACATTTGGAACGGCAACAAACCCTGCCTAAATACATATAATATACTTTGCTTTCTCCATAATATAACTCTACATTTATTACAGATTCAAAGCTATAATATTAGAGACTAGATTTTATGTAAATTAGCCCTGAAAGAACTTTCAACTGTACTTGCCAGCACCAAAGACTGTATCACAATGAACCCTGCCTAAAATGCCTCTAGTCCACTATCCCTACTTTAGAAACTAAGCCTACACTACTTTCAGACTCAAAACTGTGTTATTAAAGACTAGAATCTATTTAAATTGACCCTGAAAAGACTTTTTTTTGTATGTCGCAGCAGCAAGGACAATGAATTCTGCTTAAATGCCTTTAAATCACTATTTTTACTCCAAAAACTAAACCTACACTAACTACAGCTAAGAGCAATATTATTACAGAATATAAACTATGTAAATTAGTCCTAAAAAGGACTGTTGGTTTTATGTGGCAGCAAGGTCTGTTAGGTAATAAATCCTGCCCACATGCCTCTAATACAGTATCCCTACTCTACTCCAGAAACTAACCCTACACTAATTACAGCTAAGACTAGTATTATTAGAGAATAGAAAGTATGCAAATTAGCTCTGAAAAGGAATGTTGGTGGTATGTGGCAGCAAGGTCTGTAAAGCAATGAACCCTGCCTAAATGCCTTTAGTACAATATCACTACTACAGAAACTACCCTACACTACTTACAACTAAGAGCAGTATTAGTATAGGAAAGAATCTATTTGAATTAGCCCTGAAAAGGACTGTTGCTTTAATGTTGCCCCAGCAGGTACTATGACACATAATGCACTGTCCCTTCTGAAGCAGAAGCTCTACCTACACTATTTCCTGGAACAGTGCTCTAAGCATGGCGTCACCGGGTCTTATATAGACACGATGATGCTATGCAGCCAGCCATTGACATTAATATGGCTATGGCATTACCATAATTGGCAGGTAATCTCCGCATGTCCAGACTGGAAATCAGCTGCAAAACATACATGGTGCCCAAGTACCAGGATAGTCGATTGAGTATCGAGTATTTCAAGCACCTCGATGCACCGAGTAGTGCCGAGCACGCTTGCCCATTACTAGTAGTAATGTATCTAATTTTCTATAACTTCGTGTTAAGGAATTGCATCTATTTAAAAGAAAGTAAAGATCTGAAATTTCCAAAAGATTTGTGAGCTGATTCATCTACGCGGTTATGCCAGTATTTGTAAAACTCTTTAAGAAAAAAATATATGACACTTCAATGTGGAGTTGAGCAAAAATGTTGCAACTTTTGGCAGTTTCATATCATTTTCAGCCAGCTTCATCAAAGTGGGCAGAGTTGGGGAAGAGACAGAGCATGATAGGCATTGCTACAACCACCCATTAAATTAATTGATGCTGTTTTTTTACACCTTAAATGCTGTTTCAGTAGTATTTTTTATGAGGCGCACGGTGGAGTACGTCATAGTGAAGATTCACCAAATTCATTAATTGGTATGCATCACTTCATGAATTTAGTGGCTCATATTACAGTGAGCCATTCAATAGAGTGTGGCATGCGTAACTCAGGTCTAAATTAATCTGCCTAATATAATGCAACTTCAAGGTCAATAATAATTCCAGACAACCTCGGTACATTTATAAAAGGAATCAGTAAAGCTGGTAATGTTTTTTGCCAATGAGGAGTTTTAACCATAAAGTTGGCCATAATTATCACAGTTTAATCATTCATGTTAATCATTGATTTAAAACTGACTAATGACTCACAATAAGAATAGTAGCCATGTGGAATTGGTTGACTGAAATGCACATGGGCACACATTTGAAGTATTTATTTCTTCTGATTGAGCACTCCACCCATTAACATGGCAAATCTTTAATTATTAGCTGGATCCCTCCTGCCATTAAAATTGTAGGCTTACAGCCCGGAGAGAGGCATATATGGTTAGGGTCCCAACAAAGAAGTATGCCGTGTTGCTGGATGTTGGGCTCTCATGAATTGGCCAATTTATGCGCTAAATACTTCCATTTTTTTTACATAGTTTCTATAGCAGTAATACAATTACAATTTCATATATTTAATGGTTATACTGTATATTATGGTATTTCAGAGTGCAAACTATACTTTTTGTCAAATTGAGGCAGCAATAGTGTACAGTCATGGCCAAAAGTTTTGAGAATGACACCAAAATTATATTTTCACATGATCTGTTGCCCTCTGGTTTTTAATTGTGTTTGTCTGATGTTTACATCACATACAGAAATATAATTGCAATAATATTATGAGTACCAAAAGGTTATATTGACAGTTAGAATGAGTTAATGCAGCAAGTCAATATTTGCAGTGTTGACCCTTCTTCTTCAGGACCTCTGCAATTCTCCCTGGCATGCTCTCAATCAAATTCTGAATCAAATTCTGACTGATAGCTGTCCATTCTTGCATAAGCAATGCTTGCATTTTGCCAGAATTTGTTGGTTTGTTTGTCCACCCGTCTCTTGATGATTGCCCACAAGATCTCAATGGGATTAAGATCTGGGGAGTTTCCATGCCATGTACCCAAAATCTCTATGTTTTGTTCCATGAGCCATTTAGTGATCACCTTTGCTTTATGGTAAGGTGCTCCATCATGCTGGAAAAGGCATTGTTGGGCGCCAAACTGTTCTTGGACAGTTGGGAGAAGTTGCTCTTGGAGGACATTCTGGTACCATTCTTTATTCATGGCTGTGTTTTTAGGCAAGACTGTGAGTGAGCCGATTCCCTTGGCTGAGAAGCAACCCCACACATGAATCGTTTCAGGATGCTTAACAGTTGGCATGAGACAAGACTGGTGGTAGCGCTCTTCTTCTCCTAATAAGCTGTTTTCCAGATGTCCCAAACAATCGAAAAGGGGATTCATCTGAAAAAATGACTTTACCCCAGTCCTCAGCAGTCCACTCCCTGTACCTTTTGCAGAATATCAGTTGGTCCCTGATGTTTTTTTCTGGAGAGAAGTGGTTTCTTTGCTGCCCTCCTTGAAACCAAGCCTTGCTCAAGCAGTCTCCGCCTCACAGTGCGTGCAGAAGCACTCACACCAGCCTGCTGCCATTGCTGAGCTAGCTTGGCACTGCTGGTAGTCCGATTCCACAGCTGAAACAGTTTTAAGATACGGTCCTGGCACTTGCTGGTCCTTCTTGGGCGCCCTGGAGCCTTTTTGGCAACAATCGAAGCTCTCTCCTTGAAGTTCTTGATGATGCGATAGATTGTTGACTGAGGTGCAATCTTTGTAGCTGCGATACTCTTCCCTGTTAGGTCATTTTTGTGCAGAGCAATGATGGCTGCATGTGTTTCTTTAGAGATAACCATGGTTAACTGAAGAGAAACAATGATACCAAGCACCAGCCTCCTTTTAAAGTGTTCAGTGGTGTCATTCCTACTTAATCATGACTTATTGATCGCCAGCCCTGTCCTCATCAACACCCACACCTGTGTTAATGGAGCAATCACTTAAACAATGTTAGCTGCTCCTTTTAAGGCAGGAATGCAATGATGTTGAAATGTGTTTTGGGGGTTAAAGTTCATTTTTTTAGCCAATATTGACTTTGCAAATAATTGCTGTTAAGCTGATCACTCTTTATGACATACTGGAGTATATGCAAATTGCCATTAGAAAAACTTAAGCAGTAGACTTTGTAAAAATTAATATTTGTAGCATTCTCAAAACTTTTGGCCATGACTGTACAGCTGACAGGTACTTCATTTTCACTCGTGTGGAAATGCTGTTGTCACGATTCCTCTTTGCAGAGCATCTTGCACTAGGAGATGCTCTACCGTGGTTTCTGGACTCCTGAGCTGGCAGGTTGATTGACTGTATAGGATTCCATTGTGGTTCTGGGAGGTATGTGCTCACGTGTTTCATCTTTCTGTTCATCATTGCCTTATTTCTTTGCTGAGCATTCTCTCCCAGAACCTTGCCAGTCGTACATTCTGGTTTGGCAGTTGTGCTGTTAACCTGTGTCTTTATTTGTTCTGTTCTCTGTTTTCTGACCCGGATTGTTGCTTGACTTGTCTTTACCTGCTTCCTGTTCCTGTTGTGACTTCTTGGCTTTTGACCCCGGGCCGTTATCTATGTCTCAGTTTTCTCCCTGAAGTTATTACATGTCTTCCTGGAATACTAACCCTGGATCATAACCTGACTACGGCTAAATTCTCCCTGTGTCCATACATGTCCTTCTGTTACCAGACCCTGGCTTTCCTAACTACTCTTCCATCTGTACTACCCGTAAATAGTGGCTTTCATTACAGCTGTTTTTTTATATCTCAGGCCAGTAAAAAGACATTGATGGCCACTAATAAGTTAAAAGCAAGTAAAAGATGGCTAAAGTCATTCTGTTCACTCTTACTCTTAATCTTAAAGGTGTTAGCTTTCAATGACAGACTTTTTTCACACGAAGTGGTTGTTGCAGAGACTGTTGCCCTATGTGTCAGCTATGCCAATGGACAATCCATTACCTTCTCATATACACAGTCTTTATGTGGCTATGTTCAAAGTCCGAATAGTAGTGAAACGTTGTCCCATAATTTATTCAAATAAATTCTTTGTTGGCATTATGAGTTCCTTGGTTTCTTCTACTATATTCCAATGTAGGTGACATTTAGTTAAATGCTGACGACTGCTATTCTGTCGACTGATCCCACATAAGGAAACAGAGAAAACCTTGTTTCTATAAACATGGGAGATGAGTTGGACTACTGATTTGTCTGTGCTTATTCTTTAAATATTATTTGTAATATATTTATTTTTAATTAATGTTCAAATATATTGATAGCAATAATAACATACTTTAGAACTGACGTTATTATCATTCTACTTCTCCATGCTTTTCCTTACTTCTCAAGTATTAATGCACCTTAGTTAATATAGGTTGAACATCTGCTGTGTAGAAAAATGCAATTTTTACAATTTGCCCACAACCATCTTTCTTCAAGTGCATGCAGCCTTCCGCGTTTTGAACATTAGCATCAGATCATTTAGCTCAGTGGAGTCTTAATCCCATGAGACTGGGTTCAGTGAAAGAAAAGAAGTATTTCTTAGAGAATAATAATTCCTGTGGAATTAAATGTAGAAGTGTACTTCTTCTTAAACACCCAAGTGGGCTGCCTTTCTAAGTAAATATTAATCATGCCTATTTCTAAATATTCCCTGGTGACCAGAAAAGTTTCATATTACCTTAATTAAAAGAATCATTCTCTTCCCTTTTAGTAATTATACAATGATGATAATTCAATGCTAATAAAGTATATATCAAATTGTCCTACAAACACACTCATAATGCACGTCACTTTTAGTGGTATAAAAAGAGCAAAAAATAGAGCTTCATCATAGATAATTGCTGCTGTGGAGGACGCATGTTCTGGCTGGTAAAGCATTCTTTAAATAACCTATTTCTCCGATAGAACTCAGTTCTTGTTCACTGCGTATTAATTAAATGTGCAATACCACTAATGATATTTAGTGCTATTCCATGATGTCTTGCTAGTTCTCTAGATTTTATTTATGACCATATCGTAAAATTATTTAATGATTTGCTGCAAAATAAATACTACCCTAATGTAATAAATCTACGCTTGGTTTTACAGCTATAAGCATAGATGTGATTTTTCCCATCAGCCTCTTTTAGTTGCTAATTTACAATTAAAGGGAACCTGTCAGGTGCAATATGCACCCAGAACCACGGGCAGTTTTGGATACATATTGCTAATCCCTGCCTAATGTGACGCCCTGGACTAGCCAGGTAGTCACATACATACCAACATACACACCCCCACCCTACACAGTTACAACAGTCAGACAAAAAACCCTTGTTGCCTCCCTCCAGGGTCTGATGTCCACACCAGGTGGGGTGGAGCCAGGCGGTTGGCCCCACCCACCGAGGAGTTCACAGGCCTGGAGGCGGGAACTCCGGTGGTGGCTGTCTGCAGGAGTTGGTGGAACTCCGCATAGCCGTAAGGACCGGGGTCGGGCGTCGGCCCGCTGGTACCGGACCGCGGAACGGAGTGAAGCTAAGCCCACAGGCATCGGACCCCGACCAGGCTTGGAGCCACCGTCAATAGTCAAATCTGAATGTGACAGGAACCCCAGGGGTTTCCTAACAACCAAGTCCCGATTGAAGGCAACCATCCACCCAGAGAGGATATACAGCCACCGCCACAGGCTAGAGATCCAAGGGCCAGCGCCTGTGGGCAAAACGGGCTCCTACGGCACCTATACACCGGGGAGCGGACTACTGGTGGGCAACCACAGGAGTCAAGAACATCTTCACAGGTGCAGGGAAAGACAGCCACCATCAGCCGTCCGGGGAGAGCACAACAACACTGCAGCCACCTGCGGGACCCATCCATCCGGCCGTTTTGGTTTACCAGAGACTTTGTCAGTGATGTCTGAGTGAGTACACCAGTGCCGTCCAGCACCGCGCTGTGCTGTCCCTGCAACCCTGCACCTCACCAACCCTGCCTCCCCGTCACACCACCGGGCCCCGGGACCACCAACCCCTACCCACCGAGGGGGAAAACAACATCCCAGCTGCTCCCTACCATCGCTCCCAGGATCCCCGTCACCAGCAGCGGTGGTGCCCAGCTTCACCACAACCCGTGGGTGGCGTCATGGACTAAATCCCCAAACAAACCACCCCCTTTTCACTCACGGGCGAGGAGCGCCACTTGAGTCCCCGGATCTGGCCCACCGCTCGAGCCACCGAGCACCAGCAGCAGCGCCGGACCCAAGCGTTAGCGAGCGCAGCGCCCCGCCGCCCGCGACACCTAACCGTCCCTGTATCTAGAAGCATAGATAAAGAGATCTTTAGAAAAATATTTCTAAAGATCTTTTATCTTATGCTAATGAGTGAGGGGACTAGTCCCCTGGGCGTTGTATCCCACGACTAGCCGCCCTCTTAGCATGGTAGCATGCCCACAGGGGTGTACTAACATCCTATATAATTCAGCATCACCAGCAGTGACGCGCCTACATGTGTTCACTGTGACCACGCTTCTGAATGCCAGGCACTTCCGGTCATGCGCAGTATGCCGTTGGGTGTACGTGTCCCGGCTTCAGAAAGTTCTAGTGCGCATGACCAGAAGTACTGGGACACTCAGCTCAGTGTTCACCGCGGACACAGGTATGCACGTCACCGCTGGTGACGCAACATTGACTAGTATGTTAGCACGTCCCTGTGGGTGTACTAACATGATTAGAGAGCGGATTAGGCGGGGGATATAACGCTCTATGGACTAGATCCCTGCACTCATTAGCATATGATATAAGATCTTTAGAAATACTTTTTCTAAAGATCTCTTTATCTATGCTAGTGTATACAGGGATGGTTAGGCAGGGATTAGCAATATGCACCCAGAACTGCTCGTGGGTCTGGGTGCATACTGGATCTGACAAGTTCCCTTTAAGTTAGGGCTATTCAATAACTTTAAGCTGTAAGTTATATGATCACAATGTTCTTCTGTTATGTCACAACTATTGATATTGAATGTGATCAGGACTATTGTAATGGTGATATGAGAGTTAACAGAAATCCATACCTGTCAGACGTTTTAGTAACCACATTTACTGTACATTTATTAAACTGGCCCTATGTTGTTAACTTCAATGGAAATAAATGTACTGCGGGGGATGGTGCAAGAATTAGAGTAGCACCAGTTCCGTCTGCAGCAAGTGTTAACTTTATATTATTGATGGCCAGGGATAATTTTGTTAGAGATAACACCATTTCACTACTTAGATTACTATTGATAACCTCATTAATAGCATGCCAAGGCATGTAAGTGCATGTGTTTATGCACATGGTGCTCATATTTGATACTGAATAAATTGAGATGTATTAAAAATTTGTAAATTTGTTTCATTAATGTTTTATCATTAGAGATGAGCAAACCCAAACTAAAGTTTGGAGTTCATGCTAAATACCAGGTGTCCCGGTCTCGGACCCGAACATGGACTTTTAACTGTACGTCCATCTTCCTATTTGGGTTTGCCTATCTGAATAAAGAATGTTAAAAGACTGATGTGCTGCCTATAACCAAGCTTTTAGGCTGCGAGCACTTCCGGATCCATTGCGGTCATGGCTGTGATTGGCCAGCGCACCACATGATCTGGCCGTTATAAAGACAGGATCACGGGCTGTGCAGCGATTTTGCTGTGACTAGCACAGGGATAGCATACAGTGTAGTGTACTGTTACAAAAGTATCTGTGTGGCAAATGTGCAACAGTTTTTTGGGTGCCAATCTTTAAAAAAGCTTTTAGCACACTGCACAAGGCCCTGTGTGGCTAATCTATAACAAGATCTATTTAGCCACTGTGCACTAATTGCTGTGGGCTGACTCTCCAATAAAGCTCAGCGTGGTGTCATGCTGGGTGTGGGGAGAGACACCCAGCAAGTGGACTCCAGGGAATAAGGGAGGCTGTAAAACAAAGAGGGGGGGAACCAAGGACTCCTCCGCTGACCCCGACACTGGGGGGCCCTGCGCTTACCCTCAAACCACAGGTACCTATAATGGTTAGGAGGTGTGGCCTGCCAATGTGCCCTTGTCTCCTAGCCAGACCCTAGGACTAAATCCCACCACCCACCAATCCATGGGGGGAAAAACAAACACAAAAATAACCATCAAAAAGGGAAAAAAGGAAAAAGCAACAACTTATCTTTGAGAGGGAATCTTCAGAAAATAGAGCTACAGTAGTCTGAAGCAACATGCACACCACTGCAAGCAACTTCTCCAAGTGAAGAGTATAACCTGCACTGGGGGAGTGAGAGGCCCAACCTTATAAAGGCCCTTAATTACCAGCTGGAGGAAAGGCTCTTCCAACCTGACAAGGAACAGAAAAAAAACTAAATCCAGCCCCTTCAGCCCCCCAGGGCGTTTTCCGTTTTTCCGGGGTTTTTTTGCTCCCCTTCTTCCAAGAGTCGTAACATTTTTTATTTTTCTGTCAATCTTACCATATGAGGGCTTGTTTTTTGTGGGACGAGTTGTAATTTTAAATGAAACTATAAGTTTTACCATATGGTGTACTGGAAAACAGCAAAAAAAATTCCAAGTGTGGAAATACTGCAAAAAAGTGTGATCGCACAATAGTTTTTGGGATATTTTATTCACCATGTTCACTACATGGTAAAACTGATGTGCCTTTCTGATGCCTAAGGTCGGTGCGAGTTTGTAGACACCAAACATGTATAGGTTTGCTTGTATCTAACGGGTTAAAGAAATTCACAAGTTTGTCCAATAAAAGAGGCACACGTTTTGCGCCATTTTGCGAAACCTGTAGCGTTCATTTTTTGGGATCTATGGCTCAATGACAGCTTATTTTTTGTGTCTCAAGCTGACATTTCTAATGGTACCATTTTTGCGCAGATGCTTTGTTTTGATCACCTGTTATTGCATTTTGCGCAAAACTTGTGGTGACCAAAAAATGTAATTTTGACGTTTGGAAATTTTTTGCCGCTACGCCGTTTAATGATCAGATTAATTGATTTTACATTTTGATAGATCGGGCATTTCTGAACGCTGCGATACCAAATATGTGTATATTTTTTTTAACCCTTTAATTTTCAATGGGGTGAAAGGGGATGATTTGAATTATTGTTTTTTTTGTTTTTTTTTTTTACTTTTTAAAACTTTTTTTTTACTTTTTTTTGTTATTTTACTAGTCCTCCTAGGGGAGTATAAGGATCAGCAATCTGATCACTCATCCATATCTATAGATCTCAGCTCACGGATCAGCTCATGGATGCCCCACTCATGACGGCGAGTTGTGCTCGCAATATAAAGGATATGTTGATGAGGAGTCATTATGTACCAGATATACGAAATCCTTTCAGTACCTGTGGTCCAACTCTGGGGTCTTTCAAGGGCGGCCACTGTCTGGCTTGTAACAACATTGTTCATAGTAAGACATTCTTCTCCTCTGGCCACAAAAAGACTTTTGATATTCGGAAATATATATCATGTTGTACAACACATGTTGTATACTTTTGCCACATGTTCGTGCTCCCTGATTTACGTGGGGCTGACCTCGCGTGAGCTCTTCGTTAGAGTCAGTGAGCATGTACATGATATTGTGGCAGCTACCACAGTAGAGGATTTTACTCTTCTGAAGACTCTCCCCCGCCACTTCAAGAGGTATCACAATTGTGATCCCACACTCCTTGAAGTACGGGGGATTGACATGGTCAATTGTGGCTCCAGAGGAGGGGATGTCAAGAAAAAACTGGCCCAATGTGAAGCCCGGTGGATTAGTGCTCTTGACACTCTTGTTCCTAGGGGACTCAATGAGGTCATTAGTTTTGTTTCTTTTCTTTGAGTGGCTCTCTCCATGTCCTCTTTTTGTGAATACTTTCACCACTAGTTTCTGCTCTTAACTTTTATATTTTATTCTTTTAAATTTAATATATTTTTTTACACCATGCTTATATATGGTTTGTTCCTTTTTCTTGGCCTATATACCTCATTGCATTTATTAATTATATGCCTTGCTCTATTACATTTATAAACAGGTGGCGTTCAATACTGACTGAATAGGAACCCAGTTTTGATGTCCCAGAATTCCTGGATTCATGAACCACTGATGAAGATTTATCTATATAGGTTCTTCTGGAATTTTACAAATAAGATCAATGTTAGCCTTATATATGGACTGCAGGACTCACTTTGACAGAAAATTATCACTGATATGAAGAATTTACTTGTGCCGCATCGATCCTAATGGGAATTGATTGGGGTTCCTGCTATTTCTTTATTGCAGCCGACCTGGCTCCGCCCCATTTGATCATGTGGCCAGTCATGTGGTTTCCTCTACTAATGATGCATATCTGACTTCCTGGTCTGCCGACCCCTAGCACGCGTGGAGCAGCCGGCCCCTCCTCTCTTTCTGATGCGATCGCCGTCATGTGAGGCGGTGGCGCGCGTGTGGGATATGGGTTACGCGTCCCTGTTCCTATTCACACGTCCCATGCCTGACGGCGCTGTTGTCGGAAATGTTGGCGGTGCCGGTTCTCGTGGCACGTCACAGAAGTGGGCGGTACTCGCGGAAGTCATCTTTGCAGGCAGGCATTATAAATAAGTGAGGCTTTGAATATTCTCACAATCGCCTTCCCTCCCTGATGAAGCTGTGTCCACAAGGGTATTCATATATCGGCAAAATGTGAGTTGGATTGTTAGGGGGCTTATCTTTATGGGGATTCCCTTTTGGGACTTGTAGTACTTGCATATAGCACCTATTTTGCTTACAGTGACCTGTTTACTGTCTGCTGCCATGCCTACATTGTATAGACTTTAATATCAGTAATTTTGTGATATCTCCACTATAGTCTATTTTGGCTTTTTGCATAACTGCAAATTCTACCTCTTTACTGTCACTTGTAGTACTTTGAACTTAGCACTTTCTTGCCTTTAGTGACCTGTCTATTGCCTTTTACCATGTTTGCATTTTTTAGGCTATATCACTAGCAATTTTGGGATATATCCACTACAGCCCATTTTTTGCTTTTGCATTATTGCAATTCATGACAAGATGCAGCTATTTATGTCTCTTTTGTTGATTCGAGTGTTACACATGATATATTAATGAATGCAGACATCCATGCAGCTGTTTTCCTGTCCCCACTTAGGGTTATATCCCCTTTGTCTATGGTGCTTTTAATGGTGTTTTATAATGGCCATTTTTTTCTTTTGTGTGCTTTTGCATGTTTGTACATCAGTAAATATTGTTACATTTTGCACAATTTATTGCTCTGAATTCTCCTGTTTTTTTAGAGCTGAGAACTGCAGATATGCTGCTTTACTCTCAATGCCAGAACTATGTCGGCAGTGAAAGAAAGTGACTCATGTTAGCTACAGGCGTCATCACATGACCCTGTGCTACCATGGCAACCACCGGAAGTCACGTGATCACACACGTGACTTCCGGTGGGGGCGGTGGTAAGTAAAAGTAATGGCCACGCGCATATACATCGCACTGCCAGATTTTGGAAGCGAGATGTAAGGGGTTAAAAATTGTGGGTGGAATGCGATTCCACTCGTAACTTGCAGGCCCACATGTCAGCTGTTGAAATCAGCTGATATGTATGCGGATCGCCGCGGCCTGCCCACGGCAGGGGGCGGGGATTAACCTCACATGATACATGACAGATATATCCGTCATGGGTCGGGAAGTGGTTAATGGGACAGCATCCATTAATGTCTGGACGATCGCTGGGCCCTTCTGCACCTTGTCCCAGTAGCAGTACCTGAAGGTCCAGGCACATCCATGACAGTACCCCCCCTCCTAGGAGTGACCTCTGAACACTCAGGGCCTGGCTTGGCAGGATGCGCCCTATGAAAAGCATGAATCAACCTGGCAGCCTTCACTTCAGATGCCGGAACCCAACTCCTGTCTTCTGGACCGTAACCTCTCCGGTGTACTAAATATTGAAAGGAATTGCGTAGATGACGGGAATCCAAGATTCTAGAAATTTCAAACTCAAGATTCCCTTCAACCAAAATCAGCGCAGGAGGCAATGGAGATGGTATGGCCGGAATGACATACTTCTTAAGAAGGGACCGGTGAAATACATTATAGAGTTTCAGGGTGGGAGGCAGCTCAAGACGGAAAGACACTGGGTTGATGATGGTAGAAATCTTGAACGGGCCAATTAACCTGGGACCCAGTTTCCACGAAGGCACCTTTAACTTAATGTTACATGTCGACAACCACACCTGATCATCCATAACCAGGTCCGGACCAGGTACACGCTTTCTGTCAGCCTTGCATTTATACTTGTCACCAATACGTCTCAAATTGCTCAGAACTCTTTGCCAAACAGAGGAGAGAGAGGAGGCAAAACACTCCTCTTCTGGGACCCCCGAAGACCCCCCACTAGGTACCAAATTGAGGATGGAAATCATATGCACCAAAAAATGGTGACTGGCCAGTGGATTCATTACGCCGGTTGTTAAGGGCAAACTTGGCCAAAGGCAAAAAGGATGCCCAATCCTCCTGGTTCTCAGCAACAAAACACCTCAAATAGGTCTTCAAGTTCTGGTTGGTGCGCTCCGTCTGACCGTTAGACTGGGGATGGAATGCGGAGGAATAAGATAACTGAACCACCAAACGAGTGTGAAAAGCCTTCCAGAACCTGGAGACAAACTGCGTGCCATGATCAGAGACAATATCAGAAGGTAAACCATGAAGTCTCACAATCTCATTCACAAAAACCTGCGTCAGAGTCTTGGCGTTGGGAATAGCTGGTAAGATAATAAAATGCGCCATCTTGCTAAACCTGTCAAGCACCACCAATACCACAGTTTTACCAGGCGACACAGGACGATCCGTGATAAAATCCATGGAAATGTGCGACTATGGATTATCCTGAATGGTCAACGGCAAAAGAGACCCTGACGGACGAGTATGCGGGACTTTGGTGCGAGCGCAAACAACACAAGCAGTCACAAAGTCGGCTACCTCCTTTTGCAACTCCAGCCACCAAAAACAACAGGACACAAGGTCCGAGGTTGTCTTACTAACCGGGTGTCCGGTAAGCACAGAGTCATGATGAGCTTGGATCAGTTGGTAACGCAGGTAAGAGAGCACAAAAAGTCTCCCTGTAGGACAGGAGGCAGGGGCTTCCCCCTTAGTCTCCAAAACAGCAGTCTTTAAGTCAGGACAAAGAGCCGAAACGACCTCCCTCTGTTGCAGAATGGGAACGGGATTCTCCCCCGGGAAAAATACATGATAGAGCGTCCGCCTTGACGTTCTTAACCCCAGGACGGTAGGTAACAGTAAAATTAAACCTAGTAAAAAGAGGGACCATCTGGCCTGTCTGGGGTTAAGAGTCGACGCTTGGTGGATGCTAAATAGGACAAATTCTTATGATCGGTAATGACTGTAATAGGATGAGCCGCCTCCTCCAACCAATGACACCACTCCTCAAACGCCAATTTAATAGCAAGGAGCTCTCTATTATCTACATCATAATTTCTCTCCGCAGCAGAGATTTTTTCTTCGAAAAAAATGCACACGGACGCCATTTACTAGGTGACAGCCCCAGCGATAAAACTGCCCCAACCCCTACTCCGATGCATCAACCTCCATGACGAAAGGCTGTGAAACGTCAGGTTTTCAAAGTATTGGAGCAGTAGTAAAACACCTTTTCAAAGAAGAGAAAATCTGCTGAGCAGAATCAAACCATGCAGAAAAATCAGCACCTTTTCTTGTTAGATCGTAAGAGGTTTAACAATCTCAGAGTAATTCTTGATGAATTTACGATAAAAATTCGTAAACTTTGCTGTAGGGCTTTCAGGTTTTCTGGATGATCCCAGGCCAGCACTGCCTTGACCTTCCCGGGATCCATCCGAAAACCAGTGGGAGACAAGAGGTACCCCTGAAACTGCACCTCCTGCACAGCAAACACACATTTTTCCAGTTTGGCGTACAAGTTATTCTCCAGTAAAATGTGAAGAACCTGTTGGACATGAGCCTCATGAGTTGCTAAATCAGGTGAATAAATCAAAATGTCATCAAGGTAGACCACCACAAATCTACCCACCAGATGATAAAAAATGTCATTAATAAAGTGCTGGAACATCGCAGGGTCATTGGTGAGACCAAGTGGCATAACCAGACTCTCAAAATGGCCGTCGAGGGTATTGAAAAGGGTTTCCATTTGTCCCCCTCCTTGATCCTAAACAAGTTGTACGCCCCCCTTAAGTCCAACTTGGAGAACCACTTAGCTCCCACAACCTGGCTAAATAGATCAGGAATCAGAGGAAGAGGGTACAGGTCACGAACTGTGATAAGATTCAGTTCCCGGAAGTCCAAGCAAGGACAAAGGCCTCCATCTTGCTTTTTAACAAAGAAAACACCTGTCACCACCAGCGAAGATGAAGGTCTAATATGTCCCTTCTCTAGACTTTTGGCAATAAATTCCTTCATAGCCTGTCTCTCAGGCCCCGATAAACTAACAGTCTAGGTTTGGGAAGCTTAGCTACAGGAACAAGATTAATAGGACAGTCGTACGTCGTACACCCGATGAGGGGGAAGATCCTGACATCCTTTCTCAGAGAAAACATTGTCATAATCAGAAAAAGAGGATGGCAAAGAGACAGGAGAGACAACGGATAAGGAAGTCCCCAAACAATTATCATAACAAAAGTCACTCCAATCAAAAATAAGTTGCGCCTGCCAATCTACTACAGGGTTATATTCGCTATCCACATGTCAGTATCATTTCACAGTCAAAAGATAAGGGAGGGTGAATCTTAGGATAAAAAAAACTATATGGAATGAGAGATCAGACATGAAAGCAGATCCTGCACACATTAACTGCAGGCATAATGTGACCTAGCACTACACTAGGGTTTCATAGTAAATTTCAGCAGGTGCTCATTGAACACCCTATAAAAAATTTTCATTATACAGTGTGTCCACCCATATCCTGTCCACCGCCATTAATTTGAGAACGGCGTCAGCTATAGGCATAGAAGTGGTGTCTAGGTATAGTAAAGTAGCCATGCACTACACAATGAAACCACCTATTGCGCCACCTGGTGGAAAACAACGTAGTTATCATTTCTATCTTGAAAACGGAACGAGATAGAGAAAAAAAGTGAATTAAAAAATTGTAGGGCATCATCAATTCAATATGAATTGATACTTTGCATACAGAAATGCTATAATATGAAACCCATGACCCCCCCAAAACATTGAATGCTGGTCACGCATATGGCGCTCATTTAACTTTGATGCTTAAAGTGGCCACCATCAGCTGTAATGCACATCTGGACTCTGGACAGCATACTGTATCTTGCTGCAAGTTGTGCAATATGGTAGGTGACACGTTTGCACAAGCATCTGGGATATGTTGTCGTAGGTCCTGCAATGTTGGTGGAGGGGTCGCATACTCCTGCTGTTTGATGTGACCTCACAGAAAGAAGTCCAATGGGGTCAGGTCAGGTGAGCGTGGAGGTCACTCCATGCAGCTGTGACGCCCTGGACTAGCCAGGTAGTCACAGATAGACCCCCGTACTACACCTGTCCCCCAAAAAGGTGTCATCAGCCAACGAGTAAAATCTAGTCACCTCTCTCAGTGCTTGATGGACACACCAGGGGGCGGAGCCAGGTGGTTGGCCAAGCCCACCGAGGAGTTCAGAGTGCCTGAGGCAGGAAACACAGTGAGTTGAGTTTGAGTGTTGAGGAGTGGAGGAGGTCAGGCCTGTAGGACAGGCCTGTGACAGTCTGACAGGTGCCGGGGTCGGAGCCCTGGTACCTTGGCTAGGAGGCAAATGGTGGCCTTAGCCTGCAGGAGTAGGGAAGACAGCTCGGTGGAACCGTGGTGGACCGGGACAGGGTAGTGGCCCGCTGCTACCGACCCGGGGAACCGACTGGAAACCGGAGCACACAGTGGGGTACTCAGACCCTGAAACGAGGTCCAGAATCCACTGGACTGAGTTAATTAACTGATTGTGGTCTGGACTATAGGTCCTTTCCCACCCAAGTCCCGACGGAAGAAAACAGCTTAACGAGGGGGATAGAAAGCCAACGCACAGGCAGAGAGATCCCACGGGCCAGCGTCTGCGGGCAAAAGGGCTCTCCCGGCATCCACAAAGCTGGGAAGCGGACTCCCGTTGCTGAAGCGCAGACAGCCCAAGTACACAACACGGTGCAGGAGAAAGGCCAAGACCACCGAAGCGGGTGGGGGACCAGACGCAGCCGGCTGCAGGCACTGACCACCATCAACTTGGTTTACCAGAGACTTGTGTGTGTCAAAAACAGTGAGTACAACAGTGCCATCCGGCCGCGCACCGCCCTGCACCACCCAGCTACCCTCAATGGGTCCCGGGGCCATCATCCCTGCCCATGGAGGGGTTAACAACTTGCTGCATAACATCTCCCCCGGGTGCCCCCGTCACTGCAGCGGTGGTGTCTACCTTCACCACATCCCGTGGGTGGCGTCACGAACTCAAGCGCGGCTCCAGCTGCACACCTACCTAACCCCCACCAAAAGCGCCAGCATCCCCTTTCAGAGTGAAGTGACCCCGGGTCCGGAGGCGCTCGCGCCACCCACCAACGAGCCCGGATCTGAGCGGCTCGGCTGCAGCCGAGCGCGGGGCGGTACACAGCCACCATACCTAATGACTTGTAGGAAGGTCTCCATAAGGTATCGCTTTACTTCCGCAGCCTTGTGAGTTTTACACGTTCCAATCATAGCATTTCTGTATGCAAGGTGTTGATTCGTATTGAATTGATGATGTCCTACAACTTTGTAATTCACTTTCTTTCTCTATCTCATTCCGTTTTCGAGATAAAAATGCTAACTCCGTTTTTTTCCACCAGGTGGCGGAATAGGTGGTTTCATTGCGTAGCGCATGGCTAGTTTACTATGCCTAGACACCACTTCTATGCCTATAGCTGCCGCCGTTCTCAAGTTAATGGCGGTGGACAGGATATGGGTGGACACACTGTATACCATTACAATATTTCATTTATTTTATATTACAATCTCTTTGCAATTTGTAAGTGAGTTTTTTTTGTTTAGGGCCCTTCCCTTTTAAAGTTAGACGGAGCTGATCATGGTAAATCCTGTTGTATTGGATGATTGGCAGTGTTAAGGTATTTTCTTTTTATTTATAGCCATTTGGGGCTAAAAATTGATTGCAACTGTTAAAAAATTAGCATTGAAAAAGGCTAAATTGTGAAAGTAACAGTGGTGGACACACGGTTTCATTGTTGTGCCACCCAGGCACTTATTAGTAATGGCAGAAGCAGCAACAACAGAAACAGAAGCCATGACAAAAGTGTCACAGACTGCAATAATGCAAGACCAATGCAGCCTACTGAAAAATAGAGCATCGCCTAGTCTGCACAAATGCACAATCTGCTACCAGGGTGGAAAAATTATTGGAGATTGGAGAATGGAGAATCATGATTTGGTCATTTTCATGAAAGTTAGGCAGTCTTCACTCTCAGGGGACAGCCGGATGTGCTCACTCGTCAGTACACCACCAGCAGTCAGCACTTCTGACACATGTTCTGAGAGACCGCTAGATGCCCAGCATGACAAGACCTCCAAGGCATGATTGGAGAGCTCAGAACACGCTTCCATTTTTGAACCAAAAAATTGCAAAAGGGTCAAATCCCCCCCCACCCCCCGATAGCTTTGACTTTGAGCTCTAGATACTTAGGAACCATGCTCTGTATATTACTATGTGTCAGACTTTTTCTTAGTTCTGCTGGCTCATGGGATGGTCTAAGAAAAGTATGCCACAACTCACAGAAATTGCTTCTGATACTTAAACTGCTGCTGCTAATGTTTCTGTGATGTTGACTCAACATTCCCACTTGGTGCTTCATTGCTGCCTTGGGGAAAACCCCTCTTAAGATTGTGTATAAGCTTGTTTCGATACTCTAGTATGCGTGCTTACTTTTCCATGGGGGAAGCATCTGGTAAAATGTACTCTTGTACCGTGAATTTAACAGAGTGGCAACCCAGTAGTCAGCACAATTTCTAATTATAACAATGCAAACATAATGTTGCAGATAGTGCAGCAAGAAGGCGCTTCAATGTTGGACACTTCCATGACGTCCAAGCCCATGGTGTGTTGGTGGCGAGATAACACTCAAGCTTGCTTCCTCTGCCCACTTTCTCATTGTTAAATGAGGGTGTATTTTGTCTGCTCTTTATTTCTTTAATAATTTCATGTGTTTCAAGTTCGATTTTGGGGAACATCTAGGGACATCGCTATGGATTACAGCAGACCTTTTAAAAAAAAAAAAATTAAATGGTGAATGAGAGCTCTTGTTGAGGGGGAAGGTTTGTTCTACAACCTCGTTGTCATCCTCTCTGTTGTTCACACTCCTGGCTCTCACAGTCACCCTCTTCCTCTCCTTACCCTGACAACAAAATACAGTACACGTGCGGCTCGGGTATCTGAATCACATCAGGATTACTTCCACCTCGGGGGTTAAATGTCTGGTGATGAGGGTCTGGATTCTGACCAGACCCTACTTCATCCAGCCATGGATCCACCTGGCAATAATTTAGGGCTTTCTTCCTCTTAAGACTGTTAATCTTTGGAGCAGAGCTCTTATACCCATGGAATAGAATGTGTGAAAAGCTCTGCAGAGTCACCCATCTGTGTTTCCCCACAGTCATTTGGGTGGTTACAGAGCTTTGACATGGGGAAACAAGGGTAATTGTGGTGCCACCTCTAAGGACTGTACCGTGTGTGATGTTGAGGAGGAGAAGCCACTTGATGCAGCATTTGCCATCCACACATGCTCTTTCTGGTCCTCATCTACAAGTCATACCACTGTGTGGTTGCCAAAGAAAGGAACTGGAGAAGCCCATCCACTAACAGAACTTGTCAGTTGTCTTTGCAAAGAATGAGCTGGTGTTTGTTCAGTAGAGCTTTCAGTAACTTTACCATCTACCCCACATACACCTAAAACGGGTCGCCTATTCCTCAAACACAGTTTAATATAAACACTGATTGATTGCGGTTAGCCCTAGCTACACAGCATGGAGGTTGTAAGGATTCTCTATGCACTGTTAGAATGGTGGGTCACATTGAGGGAGAGGTTGAGGGCATAGGTGGAGGCCCTAATGGAGGTGGAGGTGGAGGAGACAGGAGTGAGAGGATTTAAAGACTTGAGGGTGTCTTTTGTCTTTATTTCTTTAATAAATTCATCTTTTTATGTCTTTAAGGTTTGTTTTTGGGGAACGCCATGGGTCATTGCAATGGATTATGACCTTTTTGAAAAAAAGGGTGAATAAGGGCTGTGCTGTGGTCTGGGGTGTTGTTCTACACCTTCATCATCATTCTCGCTTTTGGCCCACTCAGCCTAAAAATTGTAAAAGTCCAATCAGCATATTTATGTAATGAAGACAAGTATTCTAAAATTCTGTTTCATTTTGTCTTGCAGCGTAAACTACCGATATGTCGGGTTTTAGGTAGCTTTTGGCCCCCCCCTTAAAGGTGCTGTCTTTGCCTTTTTGTCTCCCATTAGATTCAATGAGTTTGGCTAGGATCGTCGATCAGATCGGCGAACCCAGGTGGGATGAGCGATCCTGAACCAATCTGATCTTTGGCAGGATCACTCATCTCTACGGACAACAAACAATCAGAATGGAATGCTATTCTAATATTCATAGCTGGCATATTCAGGTGTGGCTGTGTGACGCCCTGGACCCCAGGGTTCACAGGTTACTACACTCACCGCACACCCCCACACTAGAAAGGTACCATTAGTCAACCACAAAAACCTGATTGCCTCCCTCAGAGTCAGACAGGCACACCAGATGGGCGGAGTCAGGCAGAAAGACACGCCCCCCCGAGGAGTCTGCTGGCCTGAGGCAGGAACGCAGTAGACAGTTCAGTTCAGTACAGCAGAGTGGAGAGTAGTGGAGTACGGTTCTGCGCGGGGCCTGGGTTGGAGTCTAAGACCCCCCCAAACAGGCAGGCAGACGGCAGTGGCCGTCTGCAGGAGACCGGGAATACGACCGGTGGAGCCGTGAGGGATCGGGACAGGGTAGCGGCCCGCCGGAACCGAACCGGGGAGCCAACAGGATACCGGTGCACCAGGCAGGGTACTCAGAGCCCGAACTAGGCTATACACCACCACCATAGTCGAAATAACTGATTGCGGTCTGGACCTCAGGGGTTCATTCCCACCAAAGTCCCGATTGAAGGCAACTGCCCAACCCGTCCAGATAAGAGCCACCGCCAGAGGCCAGAGATCCAAGGGCCAGCATCTGAGGGCAAAAGGGGCTCCTACGACACATACATGCCGGGGAGCTGACTACCAGTGCCCAGGCACAGTGGTCACACTACAAACACAGGTGCAGGAGAAAGGCGGACATTGCCAACCCGACAAGGAAGCTGCAGCCAGCTGCGGGCCCCGTCCATCCCTCCGTTTGGTTTACCAGTGACTCTGTGTGGTTTAATCGTGAGTACACCAGTGCCATCTGGAACCGCACTGCACCGCGCCACACCACAACCCTGCGCCCTGCACCCTGGCCCTCGCACAACCGGGCCCCGGGACCAACATCTTCCTACCCACTGAGGGGTCAACACCTAGCTGCGCCACTAGACCGCTCCCGGGAGTCCCGCAGCGGTGGTGTCCACCATCACCACAACCCGTGGGTGGCGTCACGAACAATCACCCCAAAACCAAACACCCGCATTCCCCCACGCGTAGCGCCAACCTCCCCTTGCAGAGCGACGTGACCCCCGGGTCCGTGAGAGACTCGATCCACCGCCTGCAGTACGAGCACAGATCCGAGCGGCTCGGCGGACGCAGCCGAGGCAGCGGGGCGGTACAGCAGCCTGCTATGAACAACAATTTTTTTCAAAACAAATGCTTGTAGTCCCTGGTACGCTCAGTCAACAGCATCAGAGAGGCACACAAAGGCAAAGTGGAAGGGACTGTCAGTAGCAAGGCAATCTGGTGGACTGTTAGCTTGATCCAAAATACAGTAACAAGCTTTGTAACTGCCACTGCAATACTGTATGCAACAGAAGATGAAAAATAGGTTCTATAAGGATAACATTGAAAACAGGCTCCCTTCGAGTCTTTTTTAAAATTCTTGGTCTGTGGCAGTACTCTTCCAGTCTTGGTTGTGATGGTAAAATTTGAAAACAGGCTATATTTGGGCCTTTTGTTAAATGTGTTGCTGTGTGGGAGAACTCTGCTAACCATGACTGTGTGGGTAAACTGGGAATACAGGCTCAGTAAAGGACTTTTGTTAATATTTTGCCCTGTGGCAGAACTCTGCCAATCTTGGCTTTGGGTGAACTGGGAACACAGCCTATATATGGGCTTTTTGTTAAACTTATTGCTTTGTGGGAGATCTTTGCCAGTTTTCTCTGTGTAGGTGAACTGGGAATACAGGCTATATAGGGGCCTTTTGTTAAACGTATTGCTCTGTGGGAGAACTCTGCCAATCTTAGCTGTATAGGGGAACTGTAAATGCAGGCTATGCTGTATATGGGGTGTTATACTGTAATGCTGTATATGGGGCGATTTGTTAAACTTGTTGAGCTGTGGGAGGACTCTGCCAATTTTTTCTGTGTGGGTAATCTCTGAAAACAGGCTATGTAAAGCTTATTTGTTAACCTTGTTGCTCTGTGGGTAAACTCTTCCAATCTTGGCTGTGTGGATGAACTAGGAATACAGGCTATATAGAGGCCTTTTGTTAAATTTGTTGCTCTGTGGGAGAACTCTGCTAATCTTGACTGTGTGGGTGAATTGATAATACAGGCTCTGTAGGGGACATTTTTTTTAAATGTGTTGCTCTGTGGGAGAAGTCTTAGCTGTGTGGGTGAACTGGAAATATAGTATATATAGAGGCCTTTTGTTAAACTTGGTGCTCTGAAGGCGTACTCTGCTCATCTTGACTGTGAAGGTGAACTGGGAATATAGGCTCTGTAGGTGCCTTTTGTTAAAATTGTTGTCCTGTGGAGGAAGTCTGGCAATCTTGCCTGTAAGGGCTAACCATGAAAACAGGCTCTGTGGGGTCCCTTTTGTAAATGTTTGCTCTAAGAGCAAACTCTGCTAATCTTGGCTGTATGGTTCAACTGTGCATACAGGTCCTGGAAAGGCCTTTTTTAAATTGTTGGTCTATAGAGAAACTCTGAAATCTGTCTCTGTGGGATCACTGTTAAAATGTTTAGTTTATTCATTTACTTGCTATGTAACCATAATTGCAGGGCAATTGACATGCTCTTACCCTCATTTTGCTTCCTTTTGCAGAGCCCTAACCTTTACTACAACCATCTAGCAGCCATTTTTCAGCACAGAAGTTGGGTTTCCCATTGACTTGTATGGGGTTCAGCATCAAGGGTCAAGTTCAGGTTAAATCCGGTTCCTAAATCAACTTAATTTTAAAGTCCAGCCAAACCTGCCAAATCTGAACATCCAGGGGTCTGCTAAAGTTTGTGGTTCGTACTGAATACTGGGTGTCTGGTACGCGAACCTGAACATGTTTTTTTAAAAATAGTCCATGCCCTAGTTACGGTGCTGTTCATATGCTAACTAGTGATGAGCGAGTACTAAAAAGCTCGGGTGCTCGAGGCTTGGGCCGAGCATCCCAAGATACTCGTGTACTCGGCCCGAGCAACGAGCCCAATGTTATCCTATGGGAGACCCGAGTATTTTTGTGAAATGACCCCCCGGCAGCATGTAGAAACCCTAAAAATGTCACAAAAGTCTCAGAAGAGTGCTCAAATGACATGGCAACAGCATGGGGAAGACCCCTTGAAGCATTTATCACTCAAAAGTCACAGCTGTGAACAATTTTGTCCGCGTTTTACGCCATTTTTACGGACTCACCAGAAAACCTTGCAAAATGACCCCAAAACGAATTTTCATGGCGGAAATGTTAAGGGCACATACACAATAGTGAGATAGAGCTGGTGTATGTTACTTTTTGAGATTAATACATGAAAGATTTTACATAAACATTGTGTGGCACTCCGATGTCCAAAACGCACGTTTAGTGCTTTTTACTAGCGATGTCGGTCATTTTTTTTTTCATTCTATCTCCAGTCGGTCGGTCTCGCTCTGTCAGTCTCTCTCTGTCTTGTCTGTCCCCCTCTCACAGTCTGTCGGTCATTCTCCCCCTCTCTCTTACTCACCGTTCCCCAATCACTGCTGCGGCACTGCACGGCATTCACACTGCTCCGGCGGCTTTTCCTCTTTTGAAAAAGCCGGCCGCTCATTAATCAATCTCGTATTCTCTGCTTTCCTGCTTTTCGGCGCCTATGATTGGTTGCAGTGAGACACGCCCCCACTCTGAGTGACAGGTGTCACACTGCACCCAATCACAGCAGCGGTGTGTGTGTGTATACTGTGCAGTGAAATAAATAATTAAATAATTAAAAAAAACGGCGTGCGGTTCCCCCCAATTTTAATACCAGCCAGATAAAGCCATACGGCTGAAGGCTGGTATTCTCAGGATGGGGAGCTCCACGTTATGGGGAGCCCCCCACCCTAACAATAACAGTCAGCAGCCGCCCAGAATTGCCGCATACATTATATGCGACAGTTCTGGGACTGTACCCGGCTCTTCCCGATTTACCCTGGTGCGTTGGCAAATCGGGGTAATAAGGAGTTATTGGCAGCCCACAGCTGCCAATAAGTCCTAGATTAATCATGTCAGGCGTCTATGAGACACCCTCCATGATTAATCTGTAAATTACAGTAAATAAACACACACACCCGAAAAAATCCTTTATTAGAAATAAAAAACAATAACAAAGTCCCTCATCACCAATTTATTACCCACAACAAAGCCCTCCATGTCCGGTGTAATCCACGGTCCTCCAGCGTCGCGTCCAGCTCTGCTGCATGCAGGTGACAGGAGCAGCAGAATACACCGCCGCTCCGGTCAGCTTCACACAGCAACTGAGGAGAGTATAGCGATCAGCTGCTGTCACTGAGGTTACCTGGATCCAGCGGTGGCCGCGGGTAACCTCAGTGACAGCAGCTGATCGCGCTACTCACCGCCGCTCCGGTCAGCTCCATGCACCAACTGAGGAGAGTATAGCGATCAGCTGCTGTCACTGAGGTTAATCGCGGCCACCGCTGGATCCAGCGGTGGCCGCGAGTTACCTGACTGAGAGCAGCTGATCGCGCTTCTCACCTCAGTTGCTGTGTGAAGCTGACCGGAGCGGCGGTGAGTAGCGCGATCAGCTGCTGTCACTGAGGTTACCCGCGGCCACCGCTGGATCCAGGTAACCTCAGTGACAGCTCAGCTGATCGCTATACTCACCTCATTAGCTGCGTGGAGGTGACCGGAGCGGCGGTGTCTTCTGCTGCTCCTGTCACCTGCATGCAGCAGAGCTGGACGCGACGCTGGAGGACCGTGGATTACACCGGACATGGAGGGCTTTGTTGTGGGTAATAAATTGGTGATGAGGGACTTTGTTATTGTTTTTTATTTCTAATAAAGGATTTTTTCGGGTGTGTGTGTTTATTTACTGTAATTTACAGATTAATCATGGAGGGTGTCTCATAGACGCCTGACATGATTAATCTAGGACTTATTGGCAGCTATGGGCTGCCAATAACTCCTTATTACCCCGATTTGCCAACGCACCAGGGTAAATCGGGAAGAGCCGGGTACAGTCCCAGAACTGTCGCATATAATGTATGCGGCAATTCTGGGCGGCTGCTGACTGTTATTGTTAGGGTGGGGGGCTTCCCATAACGTGGAGCTCCCCATCCTGAGAATACCAGCCTGCAGCCGTATGGCTTTATCTGGCTGGTATTAAAATTGGGGGGACCGCACGCCGGTTTTTTTAATTATTTAGATATTTATTTTACTGCACAGTATAGACACGACCACCGGCTGCTGTGATTGGGTGCAGTGAGACACCTGTCACTCAGCGTGGGGGCGTGTCTCACTGCAACCAATCATAGGCGCCTGTGGGCGTGTGTCACGCTCCCCGGGTCCTCGGCTCCCCTCCCCGGGTCCTCTGCTCCGCTCCCCGGGTCCTCAGCTCCGCTCCCCGGCTCACCTGCCATGCTCCCCGCTCTCCAACCTCCGGTGCCCGTCCTTCCCAGGCCCCCTGGTCTCCGCTCCCGGCGCCCGACGGCTTCCCAGGTCCTGGCCGGCTCCCCTGCGTCCTCCTCTCAGCTGCCTTCCCTGGCTTCTGGCACCCGGGCTGCGCGCATGCGCATTAGGGCGCGCGCGCGGTCACTGACCCTTTCTTAAAGGGCCAGTGTCAAATTACAGGAAATGATGCACATAGGTACAGGGTATATAGGGGGTTAATGTCCAAGGGAGCGGGGCCTGTTCTTCGTGTTTTCCCAAGCTAGGAGTCAGGTCTCCTTGTGTTTTGTGAGATACTTACCTCTCTATCTTCTAGAGCCGATCCTGCATCGCCATCCGGTTCTGCAGTACCTCGAACCCCGAACGCTGTCCATCTGCCATCCTGACAGTCCGTACCATCTCGGATCCCTGCGGTGACCCGTCATCTCGCTCCAACGGTTCCGGACCCCGCCTGACACCATCACGGCTTCCGAACCTGAGCTCCGTCACCCGGACCACCATCAGTGACCTCGTGGTCCCAGGGACTTCTCCATTTTCTCCCAGTGCACGGACTGTCCTGCTACCTACAGTGCTCCGGCTACCGGACTCCTTTCCCTCATCCGGGAGTTCGGCCCAGTGGATCCACCTCCAGGGTCTACCCGTCCATCTGGCCCTAACAGTAAGAACAGGCCATGGATCCCGCCGAAGCACTAGCGGCCTTGCATGAGGAACTCCAACGCCAGCGTGAAGTTCAGACCCGCATGCTGAACTTTATGACTTCCGTGGACACCCGCCTGACCACGCTACAAGCGGCAGTCACGTCTTCAACATCCCGAGCCTCCACTAGTCTAGCCACGACCCCCGCTCCCGTGGCTGTCTCTTCGGCTGCTTCCGGACTGCGTTTGGCCACACCACCCCGGTACGCCGGAGATCCCAAGACCTGCAGGGGGTTTATAAACCAATGCTCCCTCCATTTCACGCAGCTGCCACATCTGTTTGCCTCCGACCAAGCCAAGGTCGCCTTCATCATGTCTCACCTAGAGGGCGAGGCACTGGCGTGGATGAACCCCTTGTGGGAGAAGGAGGAACCTATGACCAAGAACCTCCAGGAGTTCCTGCAGGCCTTTCGCAGCACCTTTGACGAACCCGGACGCGCCTCCGCGTCTGCGTCATCACTTCTCCGGTTACGTCAGGGAACACTGACGGTGGGTCAATACGCCATCCGTTTCCGCACCTTGGCTTCAGAACTCGGGTGGAATAACGAGGCCCTAACCGCCGCCTTCTGGGAAGGACTATCGGGTCGAATCAAAGATGAGCTGGCTGGACGTGATGTACCGTCCACCCTGGACGCCCTGATTACCCTAGCGACTCGAGTGGACATACGCTTTCAGGAGCGGTCCAAAGAGGTATCCCGTGAGAGACGTCCGGTACGGCATTCCTCTCCTCCACGGAAGCCCGCCGTACTCCAGTCAACGGCCTCTGGTGTCTCCGTCCATGAGCCCATGCAGATCGACCGTGTGCGACAGTCTGAACAACGTCGAGCAGAGCGGCTCGCCAAGGGTCTCTGCTTTTACTGCGGAGAGGGCACACACCTGCTACGCGCCTGTCCAGAGAGGCCGGGAAACTCCAAAGCCTAGGGTTGGTAGGAGAGGCCACCCTAGGTGCTGGGACTCTCTCAGACCCAGTTACATGGACTGTGCAAGTGACAACGGGAGAGACGCGGTTTACGGCTGAGGCGTACCTCGATTCTGGGGCAGCAGGCAATTTCATCCAGCAGGCCACGGTGGACAAGTACCAGGTGCCTGTTACTCCACTCGACAAGCCCCTCGTGATTGCCTCTGTGGATGGGAGACCTCTCTCTGACACCATCTCCTGGATCACCAAGCCGCTTGAACTGCGTATCGGTGCTCTGCACACCGAGAACATCGCTCTCTACGTCCTCCCACATATGTCACATCAAATCCTGCTGGGTCTTCCCTGGTTGCGGACACACGAGCCTTCAGTCAGCTGGGGCACTGGTGATATTACTCGATGGGGGCCTTCTTGCCATGAGAGGTGTCTGAAGACCATACAACCCATCCGGCGACCTCCGGTTCCCGAGTCCCTACCGGGACTGCCCTCAGCCTATTGGTCCTTCGTGGACGTCTTTGACAAGAAGGAGTCCGAAGTACTTCCACCACATCGTCCTTACGATTGTGCCATAGACCTGCTCCCGGGAACTACACCACCTCGAGGACGGATATATCCACTGTCTCCAGCCGAAACAAGGGCCATGTCTACGTACATCACAGAGAGCCTGGCTAAGGGATTCATCCGGAGATCCTCCTCTCCTGCTGGAGCAGGCTTCTTCTTCGTAAAGAAGAAAGAGGGTGGTGACCTACGCCCATGTATAGACTACCGGGGATTGAACCTAATCACCGTGAAAAACAAGAACCCCCTGCCGCTCATCCCCGAATTGTTTGATCGGCTCAGAGGAGCTCGTGTGTTCACCAAGTTGGATCTTCGGGGTGCCTACAACCTGGTCCGTATCCGCTCAGGGGATGAATGGAAGACCGCGTTCAACACTCGCGATGGGCACTATGAATACTGCGTGATGCCCTTCGGCCTGTGTAACGCACCAGCTGTCTTCCAAGAATTAGTGAACGATGTGTTTCGGGACCTTCTCTACGTCTGTGTGGTGGTATATCTGGACGACATCCTTGTCTTCTCTCCGGACCTCCAGACCCACCGAGAGAACGTGCAACTGGTTCTACAACGACTGAGAGAGAATCGTCTGTACGCCAAGTACGAGAAGTGCGTCTTCGAACAGTCTTCTCTCCCCTTTCTGGGGTACCTCATCACCGATACCGGACTGCAGATGGATCCCAAGAAGGTCTCCTCCATTCTCAACTGGCCTCCTCCTTCTGGACTGAAGGCAATCCAACGCTTTCTCGGATTCGCTAACTATTACCGCCAGTTCATTCCTCACTTCTCGGCTCTGACTGCTCCTCTCTCCGCTTTGACCAAGAAGGGGGCTAATCCAAAGGACTGGTCACCTGCGGCCGACGCCGCGTTTGGTGCTCTAAAACGAGCCTTTGCCTCCTCTCCTGTACTCCACCGTCCAGAGTTAAACCGCCAGTTCACCTTGGAGGTGGATGCCTCCTCCTCGGGAGCCGGAGCAGTGCTCATGCAGAAGTCCTCCTCCGGGAAGATGGTGACGTGCGGTTTCTTCTCCAAGAGCTTCTCCGCGCCTGAATGCAATTACACCATCGGTGACCGAGAGCTATTGGCGGTCAAACTGGCTCTGGAGGAATGGCGCTATCTTCTGGAAGGAGCAGTGTACCCTGTTATTGTTTACACGGACCACAAAAACCTGGAATACCTGCGGACTGCTCAGCGACTGAACCCACGGCAAGCCAGGTGGTCCTTGTTCTTTGCCCGGTTCGACTTCCAGCTTCATTTCCGACCCGCAAACAAGAATGTACGCGCTGATGCCTTGTCTAGGTCTTTCGTGCCCATGGAACAGGAGGAAGAGACATCTCAACCCATCATCTGTCCAAGCAAGATTATTCCGGTGGCTCCTGTCACCCTGGCCCAGATACCGCCCGGGAAGACCTATGTCTCTGAGACTGACAGGCAAAAAGTGTTACACTGGGGCCATGCCTCGAAAACAGCCGGTCATGCAGGTCAGAAGAAAACATGGAGCGCTATTGCACGTCATTACTGGTGGCCATCCCTGCGCACGGACGTCGCCTCTTTTGTCTCTGCCTGCTCCTCCTGTGCCAGGAACAAGACACCCAAACACCTGCCATACGGCCGTCTTCTGCCTCTGCCCATACCCTCAGTTCCCTGGCAACACATAGCGATGGACTTTATTACGGACTTGCCATTGTCCTCCGGACACACAGTCATATGGGTCGTGGTGGATCGATTCTCTAAAATGGCCCATTTCGTTCCTATGGCTGGACTGCCCTCTGCTCAGGAACTCGCGGACGCCTATATACATCACATTTTCCGCTTGCATGGCTTTCCATCACACATTGTGTCCGACAGAGGAACTCAGTTCACCTCCCGCTTCTGGAGGGCTCTCTGCAAACATCTGGGAGTGACTCTAGACTTTTCATCTGCCTACCATCCTCAGTCTAATGGCCAAGTGGAGAGGGTCAATCAGATATTGACCTCTTTCTTACGTCACTACGTGAACGCCCATCATGACGATTGGTCCACGCTTCTTCCTTGGGCAGAATTCTCCCATAATCACCACGTCAGTGAGTCCTCCTCCAGTTCTCCCTTCCATGTCGTCTACGGACTTCAGCCGTCTGTCCCATTGCCTGTATCCTCGTCCTCGGACATCCCTGCTGCTGATGCAGTACTCCGTGACTTTACTACCATTTGGGACTCAGTTAAGGCGTCCCTTGCACGGGCAACCCTGCGGATGAAGAGACACACGGACAAAAGACGCCTAGATCCTCCGTGTTTCTCTCCGGGAGATCTTGTCTGGCTTGCTTCCAAGTACATCCGACTGAAGATACCATCCTACAAGCTGGGTCCTCGCTACATCGGGCCGTTTAAAGTCCTCGGCAAGATCAATGAGGTTTCCTACAAGCTGCAGCTCCCGGCCACGATGAGAATACCCAACTCCTTCCACGTCTCCCTGCTCAAGCCGGTTGTCCTTGGTCCCTTCTCCGCTGCCGCCAGCCCGGCTCCTCCTCCTATTGCTGAGGACGACATCTATGCGGTAAGGGATATCGTGGCCATGAAGACCGTACGTGGTCGGCAGTTCTTCCTGGTGGACTGGGAGGGGTATGGTCCTGAGGATAGGTCCTGGGAGCCCAGGGAGAACGTGGGCACTCCTCTGATCCGTGCCTTCATGTCCCGGTTGCGGGGAGGGGGGCGTGGGGGGGGGGTACTGTCACGCTCCCCGGGTCCTCGGCTCCCCTCCCCGGGTCCTCTGCTCCGCTCCCCGGGTCCTCAGCTCCGCTCCCCGGCTCACCTGCCATGCTCCCCGCTCTCCAACCTCCGGTGCCCGTCCTTCCCAGGCCCCCTGGTCTCCGCTCCCGGCGCCCGACGGCTTCCCAGGTCCTGGCCGGCTCCCCTGCGTCCTCCTCTCAGCTGCCTTCCCTGGCTTCTGGCACCCGGGCTGCGCGCATGCGCATTAGGGCGCGCGCGCGGCCACTGACCCTTTCTTAAAGGGCCAGTGTCAAATTACAGGAAATGATGCACATAGGTACAGGGTATATAGGGGGTTAATGTCCAAGGGAGCGGGGCCTGTTCTTCGTGTTTTCCCAAGCTAGGAGTCAGGTCTCCTTGTGTTTTGTGAGATACTTACCTCTCTATCTTCTAGAGCCGATCCTGCATCGCCATCCGGTTCTGCAGTACCTCGAACCCCGAACGCTGTCCATCTGCCATCCTGACAGTCCGTACCATCTCGGATCCCTGCGGTGACCCGTCATCTCGCTCCAACGGTTCCGGACCCCGCCTGACACCATCACGGCTTCCGAACCTGAGCTCCGTCACCCGGACCACCATCAGTGACCTCGTGGTCCCAGGGACTTCTCCATTTTCTCCCAGTGCACGGACTGTCCTGCTACCTACAGTGCTCCGGCTACCGGACTCCTTTCCCTCATCCGGGAGTTCGGCCCAGTGGATCCACCTCCAGCGTCTACCCGTCCATCTGGCCCTAACAGCGTGGAAAGCAGGGAATATGAGATGGCTGTGTACAGAGCACAGCGCGCCCGCCGGTATAAAGGCTCGGTCACGCTGTGCAGGCCGGCCAATCACTGCAATTCCACAACTAACAGGGCTGTGGCATTGCAGTGGTCTGCCAGCCAATCCCTGCATGAGGGCTGGCTCTCAAAAGAGCGCCAACATGCAGAAATGAAGACCACGAGTAAAGCACGAGTATTGCAAAATTACTCGTTACCCGCCGAGTAGCCCGAGTACAGTGATACTCGTGCGAGTACCGAGTAGTAACAAGCATACTCGCTCATCACTAATGCTAACCATTCAATCAAGCATTGGAGTGCTCGGGTATGCTCAGTGCACAACCCAATGAGAGCCACTTGCGGTCTCTGGACGGCTCTTCCTGGGAGTAAAAACAATATATTCGGATGTAATGTCTCAAAAAACCTTGCTGAACTGCCCAATCATTGACTTCCATTATATGCATTACTCCAGTCGAGGCCATAAGTTCGGTTCCTTATGGACTTATATGTGGTTCAGGATCAAGTCTGGGTCCCAAAACAAACTTTCACCTGAAGTCCAGTCGAACTCGGCGAACTCGAACATCCTCAGCTCCGTTCAACTCTGTTCATCGCTGCTTATCATTAACATGTCTATTTATCCAGTGATAACCATAATTCCATGACTTTTTCTTCTTAGTGATTCAATTCCTATGTTATGGAGTGTATATTGTGTTTAGAGGAAATAATGATAAAATGGGAAAATCCTTTAACTTTAAGGCTGTGAGCGCACGTTGCGTACATGACAAATATTCTGCAGCGATTTGGCACCTCATGTGCACTTCAAATCGCTGCAGAAACACTGCGTAATGGATGCAGTGTGTCTGCAGAATAGATGCCGATTTCATGCGCTCGGGATGCTGCCTCTCCCATAAACAGAGTGGGAGCAGCATCCAAAGCGCACAAAATAAGTGACAAGTTGCTTTTTTGAGCGCAGCAATTTGGATCAAAACTTCAGCATGCAAATCGCTGCGCTCTCAAACGCAACGTGCAGATGGATTATGCACAATCTTAATAGATTGTGCTGGGGATGCAGGACGCATGCACTTACGCTGCAGTGCAATATGCAGCGTAAACGCATGAAATTAAGCAATGTGCGCACAAAGCCTAAGGTTGTCACTACATATTTTTTTGTTGGAAAAAATAGAGAATCAGATTACCTATGAACTGCTTGTTTCTGTGTTTCTTAGCATTAAACATTTTCTCTGAATAGATGCACTTCTTTGTCCAAGCTGTGTCCCCAATGTTTTATTCTGATAGTTTATACTTTACGCATTGCACAATATAGTATTCTCCTATACTGCTAAGGATTTTATTATCAGTTCATGGGCTCATGTTTTGTTTTTTGTTCTGTGATAAGATGTTATTTGTGTGTGGATACATGCTGCCATCTCGGAGTACCCTGTGGATCATTACCATCACCTTGGAGGCTTTTTATACAATTGCTGAACTGAAATCAAACAAAAAATGTGTATTCAACACCTGTAGTATTAAATGATCTTTGCATAGCACATAAACTATTCTTCTACATTGGGAGGCTGAATTAGTAATAAAGGTCAGTAAAGCAACCTTTTTTCAATTCGTGATTGCATACGAGAAACAAAATGTACACTACTAAGGCCTCTGCCACACTCACGTGAATTTCACGCACGTGCCGAGAGACACGTATTTTCCCTGCGTTTTGCGTGCAGGTAAGTACGTGTCTCTGGTACGTGCGTGACACGTGTGTTCTACGTGTGCTATCCGCGATAGCACACGTAGAATCAGTAATTATTATACTCACCTGGTCCTCCCTGCTGTCCGCGCTGCTGTCCGTGGTGCTGATCCTCGGTCTCCAGCCCTCCCGTCTCCCCGCTGCTGCTGCCAGGCAGTGAAGTGAATATTCTATGAGAATAATGAGCGGCGGTCGGCAGCAAGAGGCAGCAGCGGCAGAGACAGGAGGGCTGGAGAAGGTGAGTTAATGTTTTTTTTTTTTTTTCCCTGACATGTGTGTTTTCTCCGGCGCGTGTCACACGGGACCGCATCCACACTACACCCGTGTGGTACGGGTGCGGGCCGTGTAACACCCGTGCTGCCGGAGAAAACACTGACATGTCAGCGCTTTGAAAATCGCACACACGTACAAACGCACACGGACACACGTTCCGTGTGGTTTTACGTGTGTGTGCCTGCTACCATAGGGTGGCATTGCTGATCGTGTCTCCGTGCCGCCGGTACGTGTAAAAAATGACAAACACGTGCCGGAGGCACGGATGTGTGGCAGAGGCCTCAGACAGATTCTTAGATATAACTTGTTGATAAACCTTAAATTTATCCGTGTTTAAATGGATAAAAACAGAAATTCCATAATTATTTTTGAATTTCAAATGTAGTCCTGTTTGTCATGCTGCATGGAAGCTTTAGCCGCTTCACCCCCGGGCGATTTTCCGTTTTTCATTTTTGTTTTTTGCTCTTCTTTCGAGAGCCGTAACGTTTTTATTTTTCCATCAATAAGCCATATGAGGGCTTGTTTGTCCGGTAAATAGTTGTACTTTTAAATGAAACCATAAATTGTACCATATAGTGTACTGGTAAAACGCAAAAAAATTCCAAGTGCGTAGAAATTGCAAGAAAAGAGCGATTACGCGATAGTTTTGGGGGTATTTTATTCACCATGTTTACTATATAGCAAAACCAATGTGTGTGATGTGATTTTACAGGGCCGTATGAGTTTGTGGACACCAAACATGTATACGTAGGTTTACTTTTATCTAAGGGGTTAAAAAAAATTCAGACGTTTGTCTAAAAAGTAGCACACTTTTTGCGCAATTTTCTGTGACCCGTAGCGTTCTCATTTTTTGGGATATGGGGCTCACTGATGGCTTATTTTTTGTGTCTTGAGCTGATGTTTCTAATGTTACCATTGTTGCACAGGTGCTAGCTTTCAATTGCCTTTTATTGCATTTTTTTCAAAATTTGTAGACCAAAAAACGTAATTTTGGCATTTGGAATTTTTTTGCTGCTATGCCATTTACCAATCAGATGAATTGATTTTATATTTTGATAAATCGGGCATTTCTGAAGTCAGCAAAACCATATATGTGTATTTTTTATTTTTTTAACTGTTTAATTTTTAATGGGGCGAACGGGGGGTGATTTTAACTTTTAGTTTTTTTAAGTTTTTTAAATTTTTTTAAACTTTTTTTTACTTTTTCAAAGTTTTACTAGTCCCCCTAAGGGACCATAGGGATCAGAAGTCTGATCACTGATTCTTTTCTGTTGATCAGAGCTGCACAATGGCATCAGCAAAAACCACTCAGGGCGTAAAAAAAGCCCTCACACATTCCCATATTCCGAATAATTAAGGCGCTATGGGCCTTGAAAAATGACAACACAAGCAAACTCTTCATGTTTGATATCTATGTAATTGTACTGACTGGGAGAATCATATTGATGAGTCATTTTTACTCTATAGTGAACATGGTAAATTGAAAAAAACCATAAAAACAACACTTTGCTGACATTCACCCCACTTGCAATTTTTTTGCCACTTTCCAGTGCATGATAGGATAAAATGAATTATGTCATTAAAACGTACAATCAATCCCGAAAAAAACAAACCCTCACACCGCTATGTGGATGGAAAAATAAAAACGGTATGGCACTTAGAATAAGAGGTGGAAGAAAACAGCAGACAGCAGAGGTGGCGCTAGAAAGCAGAACTGTTGAATTGTTGTTTGTGGACAGTGGAGCAGGAGTCAGCATGGTGGATGCCCTGTTTATAAGAACTCATGGGCTTAACGGCAGTACATTGGCTAAGCCCATCTCCATCTATGCCACTGGCTCAGCACAGCTTACTCAGGGATGCTTGACATAGATACTACATGATATAAAGCTGAGAGTATGACCCATGCATTATGAAGTATTTTCCTGCTATGTCCTGGAAGGCCTTACCACTTCCATTGTACTGGGTGTACCCTGGATGGTGAAGCATAATTCTGTAGTGGATTGGCAATCCAGGGAAATTGTGGAGTGGAGAAACTACTAATTTGATACTTGTCTTAACACTTCTCTCTCGCTGCAGTCTCTATGCAGACCTTACCTGCATTTTTGTCTTGTTTTGATGATGTATTTTAAGAGAAGGTTTGTCAGGATTTGCCTCCTCATCGTGTATATGACTGTCCCATTTCTCTGCTTCCTGGAGCAAAACTTCCCAAGTCTGGACTATTGCAATCTTCAAATAATGCCGCCAGCAGTCGGCGCATGCGTACATGGAGCTCTTGGATTGTCATTGAACCGAGAATTCAATCTACACAGGCACCAATTCCAGGCAGCATTATTTAAAAATCGCACCGCCAATAGAGCATCTCACCCCAGCACAGCAGCCGGCCACACAGAAGCCAGCACAGCCAGCCGCACAGAAGCCAGCAAAGCCAGCCGCACAGCAGCCAGCACAGCCGGCCATACAGCAGTCAGCACAGCCAGCCAGACAGCAGCCAATACAGTTGGCCAATTTGTAGCTAGCATTGCCCTACTCCAGCACCAAACCTGCCTCCTGTGACCCCCGCTCCAACACTGCTGTTGCCACTCCTATGGTAAGACACCACCAGAGTATAAAATGGACCCCATTTTTTTTTTTTTACCTTTTTTATCTCTATATTTGGGGTGCTTCTTATAATCCGATGCATCGTATAAAACGAAAATACGGTAATCTTTCTGGAGCAAAGAAACAGGCCATGAAAGATTACATTGCTGAGCGTCTAGAGAAGGGACATATCAGACCTTCCTCTTTGCCTGTGGCGGCAGGGTTTTTCTTCATTAAGAAGAAAGATGGGGGTCTTCATTAGAGATGAGCGAACCGGTCGCGGTTCGGCTCGAGGTCGGTTCGCCGAACAGAGGTCCCGTTCGAGTTTGGTTCATCGAACGTTTGACGAACCGAACTCGAACCGCATAGGAAACTATGGCAGGCAATCACAAACACATAAAAACACCTAGAAAACACCCTCAAAGGTGTCCAAAAGGTGACAAACAACTCACAACACAACACAAACACATGGGAAAGTGACAAGGACATATACTCATGCGAAAACAAAAGAGCTGGACAAAGAAAAAGAGGAGGAGACACAGATATATGAGTATATGCAAGGAAACATCGATGCCATTACTGTGCAACTTGAGCCCTGCTCATTTTAGGCTTCCAATCTAAAAAATTGCCTGAGCTTGCCACAAACGCCTTGGGGATCTTGTCATGTTCTGCAGCCAGCGTTCTCTCGGAACCTGTCTTCAGTGCTGCTGGGGGTCTGCTGGCAGATAAGCACACGTGTCTGTCCACTGACAATGTGGACATGGCTCTCAGAGGACTTTTCTTCCCCTGGCTCAGCCAGGGGACGGGAAAGGCACGCGTATTTTTGAGAGTGCTTCATGCAAAGCATCTTTTTCTTTTTCAAAAGGGGGGTCAACTGATGCCAGTCAAGTGGGGTGTGTATGGCCCAATTAGTGGCAACGAGGGAGACTGTGGTTGGAGTCCCCTCGCTGTGTTTCTAAAAAAACCAAGATGAACAAGTCATGGCTCTCAGAGGACTTTTCTTCCCCTGGGTCATCCAGGGGACGGGAAAGGCACGCGTATTTTTGAGAGTGCTTCATGCAAAGCATCTGTTTCATTTTGAAAAGGGGGATTAAGTGATGCCAGTCAAGTGGGGTGTGTGTGGCCCAATTAGTGGAAATGAGGGAGACTGTGGTTGGAGTCCCCTCGCTGTGTTTCTAAAAGAACCAAGATGAACAAGTCATGGCTCTCAGAGGACTTTTCTTCCCCTGGGTCATCCAGGGGACGGGAAAGGCACGCGTATTTTTGAGAGTGCTTCATGCAAAGCATCTGTTTCATTTTGAAAAGGGGGATCAAGTGATGCCAGTCAAGTGGGGTGTGTGTGGCCCAATTAGTGGAAACGAGGGAGACTGTGGTTGGAGTCCCCTCGCTGTGTTTCTAAAAGAACCAAGATGAACAAGCCATGGCTCTCAGAGGACTTTTCTTCCCCTGGGTCATCCAGGAGACGGGAAAGGCACGCGTATTTTTGAGAGTGCTTCATGCAAAGCATCTGTTTCATTTTGAAAAGGGGGATCAAGTGATGCCAGTCAAGTGGGGTGTGTGTGGCCCAATTAGTGGAAACAAGGGAGACTGTGGTTGGAGTCCCCTCGCTGTGTTTCTAAAAGAACCAAGATGAACAAGTTATGGCTCTCAGAGGACTTTTCTTCCCCTGGGTCATCCAGGGGACGGGAAAGGCACGCGTATTTTTGAGAGTGCTTCATGCAAAGCATCTGTTTCATTTTGAAAAGGGGGATCAAGTGATGCCAGTCAAGTGGGGTGAGTGTGGCCCAATTAGTGGCAACGAGGGAGACTGTGGTTGGAGTCCCCTCGCTGTGTTTTACATGATTTTCGAAGGGCATGACATGCCTAAGAGGTTGAGTTTCATCATCTGCAACTTGTTGGCAACAGAAAGGCTGCCTTTACACCCTTTTGAGACCGAGGATTTTCGAGACCTTATGCCCATTGCAGTGCCCCAAGAGCCGATGGCCAGTCGTCACTCCTTCTCCAAGAAAGGCGTGCCCGCGCTATCACAGCAGGTCGCACACAACCTCACCGATTCCTTGAGAAACTCTGTGTGTGACAGGGTGCAATTCACCACAGATACTTGGACCAGTAAGCTTGGACAGGAGAGTTACATGTTGCTGACTGGGCACTGGGTAACTATGGTGAGAGATAGAGAAGGGTTTGCTGTACAAGTCTTGCCGTCCCCACGACTTGTGTGTCAATCCTTCCTCTGTATGTACAAGTTCCTCCACTGCTTCTGCCTCCTTAACCTCGTGTGGGTCCTCCACCTCGGCCCAAACCCTGTGTGGTCAGGCCACCCTTCCTTGTAACTGCGCCCAAGGATTCCCACACACCTCCTTACTATGCTGGCAGCAGAGCTCAAGGCCATCAGGCGGTCAAATGTTTACTTTGAAATGTAGGGGAAATGTGAGACACCGCTGAGGAATTGTGGACGGTTAGCTCTGGAGAGTGAGACCGAGTTTCATCAATGGTTGTCTACACTCAACCAGCAGTCAGGGAAGGTCGGGTGCGACAATGATGCAAACCAGTCTGCGACCCTTCTTCAGGGCAATGTGACACACGTGCTTTGTATGGCTCACGTGTTGAACCTGGTTGTCCAGCAATTTTTAAAACACTATCCCGGCCTACATGGCCTTCTGCAGAGGGCACGGTGTAACGCCTGCCTGGATCGACACACTCAGATGGGCTGTAAAGGATAGGCTAGAGGCAAGCCACTCACCAAGCTGGACACCCAGAACCCTGAAACCCTTTAACCCCTATACAGTGATTTGGAATTACACAGGGCCCAAGTTGATCAATACCTGTGGAAGGCTGCAGTTCCAGAGAATAGTAGTAATGCAGGGTCAAAAACATTAATTGAGGAAGAGGAACAGAATGGGATGGCCAGGACTTAATCAGAAAACAAGCAGAGGTGAAATGCGGATCGGCCAACGAGGTACATAAACAGCAAGCAGGAAAAGTAGTCAGGTAACAAGCACACAAACTCATAAAACTGAACTGGAGGTAACAGTAACAAGAGGTTCATAGCTTTGTCTGGCAGTGGTCTGCAGACAGGAGGGGCCTAAAAAAGGGTGTGGTGTCTTCCCATTGGTTGTAGCTGAATGATGGTACTTCATCTGTGAGATACCCACCAACTACATTCAGCCTGTGGTTCTGTATCTGTCAAGGTAACGCAACCCAGTGGGTGACCATAACCTGCGTCCACCTGCGCCGCAGGCATCGACTCCTTTCCCATCATCAGCACTATGCACGAAAGGAACACGTTGTCACCTGGCGACCGGAGTACAAATTGATTGAGTGGACTACGTTGGTGACTAAACAGCCGTGTGCGGCAATGATGCAAACCTGTCTGCGGCCCTTCGTCAGGGCAATGTGACACACGTGACTTGTATGGCTCACGTGTTGAATCTGATTCTCCAGCAATTTTTAAAATACCATCCCGGCCTACATGGCCTTGTGCAGCGGGCACGCTGCTATGTGCTCACTTTCATCCTTCGCACCCAGCAGCTCAACAAGTTTCATCGCTCCTGAAGTCTTAGGATCTGGCGGTTAAACGCCTGAAATGCTATGTTCCGACACGCAGGAATTTGAATCTGCACATGTTTCAGCGTCTGTGGCAGCACCGCAGAGCCCTGCTGAAATACGGTATGACGTATACCCTGGGCTAACTTGATCCAGAGGTGGTGCAGATCACGCTGTTGGAGTGGTGTCAGATCAAGGACCTATGCACCCTTCTACACAGTTTACAAATATCGACGAAGATCTTTAGCACTGGCTATGCCATTCTCAGCGTGACAATTCTGGTCATCTACCAGATGGAGCACACTGTATGCATTATTCAGAGTCAGGTGTTTGTCCAAGAGGAAGGGGAGGAAGTACAGGAGGAGTCATATGCAGAAGGGATAATAAGATCTACAAGGTCCAGACTGTGAGCCGCACCTAGGCGGAAGTCAAGGGACGGTGGGGGAGAGGGATTAACAAGGGCGCATAGTATCAGCAAAAATTGTTGAGGAAGGTGCAGGAGCCCATGAAGAAATGGAGGACGAACTGGCGATGAGCATGGAAGACTCAGCAGATGAGTGAGAGCTTGCTCACATTTCGGTTGTGCGAGGTTGGGGGGAGAGGGCAGAGGAAGGAGGCACGATTCTCACCTCTCTGCCACCAACACACCAAGGACTTGGTGCTCCTGGATGCACAAGACACATGAGCGCCTTCTTGCTGCACTACCTACAACATGACCCTCGGATTGTACGAATTCGAAGTAATGCTAACTACTGGGTTGCCACACTGTTAGATCCCCGGTACAAGACAAAATTTGGCGAAATAATTCCTGCCATAGAAAGGGCTGCACGTATACAGGAGTATCTGCAGAAGGTGGTACGGATTCTTAGATCTGCTTTTCCAGTAAACACCAGTGCTGCACAGAGTGAATCTCAACGCTTTGTCATGGATAGGAGGAAATGGTCTTTTACTTGTCCACATCTGAGGGACCGAGGGCTGGCTGCTGTGCTGAGATGGCATTGAGTACGGTGTCCCTGCAGAGTTGCACTTTTGGTCAAATACAAAATGAGTTGAAAAAGGACAGATGCTGGTGGAAAGGGGAACAGGTGTGTTGGAAAGGGGAAAAAAGATTTTGTCCGTGGGTTTGGTGGTTAAGCAAAAGTAACATTTGCTGAAGAAACACCATCTGTTATGGTAGGACTGGCAGATTTGGATAAGGTGGTATATACTATGTTACCGCTATATAACGAAAATGAATAAGAAAAGAAAGAGAAAGGTATATATCCCCATCAGCAGTCAATGTCCACCGTGCTCCCAGATGGAAAAGGAGAGGTTGGCAACTGGAAGGTTCGGTGGAGGATACAGATCTGTGTGGCTATGAAACTAATAGTAGCCTGAACCAAGTTAGACGCCACTCGGATCTTGAGACTGGGAGCCCTGTTAGCGTCACAGGGTCCACACGCCCACCCAGCCCAGGAACTCCCTGTTAACATCACAGGGGCCATTCAGTACGCTGACCGTGTGCATTGGGGCCACACCTGTGGACAGCAGGCACATCAGCAGCAGCAGGGCTGTTAATGCCACTGGGCTGCACAAGCAGGACTTGTAGGACAGAAGCTGGTCTTAACCGTTCTGCGTTACCAACTGTGGTGGCGGCCTGCATCGACGCCCTATCCCTGCCTACCTCTGGCCTAAAGCCGCAATGGGTTCAACACATGGAGGTGTGCTCTTTCGGAGCATAATAGAAGACTGCGCACCTCCTTGTTGGCTCCAGCCCGTTTTATAACCTGGGTCTGCCCCAAACCAGGGTGGACCACAATGCACCTCCTGGAGACAAAAGCAGAGTGACACGTCATGAGTGGCATAACTAGCGTCCTATTTGGAACCGCAACTTCAATAATGACCTCATGGCTGCCACGACACAAGCACCTCACCAGTCATCGTCTGACCATCAATAATGAGGTGACAAGTCATAGGGGCGGGCCTCTGCAAGCCATTTGGGAGTGGCCTGGCCACATCGTCAGGACACCTGATGCCCTGTGGTCTATATGGGCCCCCCCACATCAGGGGCAGGGCCAAAGAGTTCATTACCGGACCTAGTTTCTGATGCAGTAAGTGCCTGAGCATGGTCAGTTGCATGAAATAGAGTCTCTGAAAAAAGACTATCAGCTTTAGCATGGTGTCTCGGCACAAAACAGGACTTAGACCCGGCACGGAATGCAAGTACCTGTGCAAAGAGGCTTTTCACACTAAGTGTGGGAGCGTGCGCTGTATCCCGAAATGAAGACTTAGCCTTAGCAATGGCACAGTCAAGCTGAGCATACTCACTAGGCGAAACATTGTAGTTAGGCTGCAGCTGGGGTAAATCGGCACACGCATGCGCACTAGCTGCCTCTCCACACTTACACGTCGAGGAGAAATTGCTCTTCGGGTGTGGACTTCGATATGCTGTCTATGAACAGAAGGAAAAGCTAAAGGAAGCCTCACTTTCTATCCCTCCGAATTATCAAATGCAGCAATGAATTCCCTGAGTTTTCTATAACATTAGCGTAGCAAAATGTGCATGAGGGTGTCATGCAGAGGTGCTAGAAATAGCTTGGCACCAGTGGGACAATAATGAAATACAACATCCAGTTCTATGATGCCACTAAATGGCAGTATTTTTTGCTATCATTATAGCTTATTAAAAACAGAGCAGGAGGGTGTCCTGCAGAGGTGCTAGAAATAGCTTGGCACCAGTGGGACAAAAATGAAATACAACATCCAGTTCTATGATGCCACTAAATGGCAGTATTTTTTGCTATCATTATAGCTTATTAAAAACAGAGCAGGAGGGTGTCCTGCAGAGGTGCTAGAAATAGCTTGGCACCAGTGGGACAAAAATGAAATACAACATCCAGTTCTATGATGCCACTAAATGGCACTATTTTTTGCTATCATTATAGCTTATTAAAAACAGAGCAGGAGGGTGTCATGCAGAGGTGCTGCACATAGATTTGCACCAGTGGGGCACTAATGGAGTACAACAGCCACTTCTTGTATGCCACTAAGTTTACTCAATTTTTGGTATTATAATGTCTTAGTAAGTAACAATGAGTTTGAGTGTGCAATGCAGGCAGAGGTGCTGCAAATATCTTTGCACTTGTGGGATGACACAGAAGTCCAACAGCCACGTTTAGGATGCCACTAACTTCACTCAGTGTTTGCTAGTATAATGGCTTAGTAACAATGAGTTTGAGTGTGCAATGCAGGCAGAGGTGCTGCAAATATCTTTGCACTTGTGGGACGATACAGAAGTCCAACAGCCACATTTAGGATGCCACTAAGTTCACTCAGTGTTTGCTAGTATAATGGCTTAGTAACAATGAGTTTGAGTGTGCAATGCAGGCAGAGGTGCTGCAAATATCTTTGCACTTGTGGGACGATACAGAAATCCAACAGCCACGTTTAGGATGCCACTAAGTTCACTCAGTGTTTGCTAGTATAATGGCTTAGTAACAATGAGTTTGAGTGTGCAATGCAGGCAGAGGTGCTGCAAATATCTTTGCACTTGTGGGACGATACAGAAGTCCAACAGCCACGTTTAGGATGCCACTAAGTTCACTCATTGTTTGCTAGTATAATGGCTTAGTAACAATGAGTTTGAGTGTGCAATGCAGGCAGAGGTGCTGCAAATATCTTTGCACTTGTGGGACGATACAGCAGTCCAACAGCCACGTTTAGGATGCCACTAAGTTCACTCAGTGTTTGCTAGTATAATGGCTTAGTAACAATGAGTTTGAGTGTGCAATGCAGGCAGAGGTGCTGCAAATATCTTTGCACTTGTGGGACGATACAGCAGTCCAACAACCACGTTTAGGATGCCACTAAGTTCACTCAGTGTTTGCTAGTATAATGGCTTAGTAACAATGAGTTTGAGTGTGCAAAGGGCAGGAGGGTACAGTGGCAGGGTTGTGGGTCTCTGGGTAGAGGAAAGGAAGCCTGCCTTTCTATCCCTCCTAATGGGGAAATGCAGCGAGGAAATCCCTGACCTTAGCTACACAGACGCTGTCATCTTGTGTAGCTGTTAAACCCTGTTTTAAACTCTGTCACCTATTGCTCTGACCCTGCCGGTATGAGCCCTTAAAAGGACTGATAGAAAGTGCTATCCCTAAGCTGTCCAACGCTGTGTATGGAGCGTATACAGCTGTATCGGCGATAGGTGCTGCGCCAGTGATGTCTGACACCAAGGACGCAGAAGGAGGATAATGGCGTGCTGGAGGAAAATGTCCGGTTTTATAATGCAGGAACATGTGACATGGACATCCTATCACACATGCCGTTGCTTCTGTGGCTAAAAGTCCACTTAGGTGTGTGTGTGTCTGGGATTGGCTGACTTGCTGGCCCGCCCCACTACACGCGCGCGCTTAGGGAAGGAAGACAAGGAGAAAAAAAAAAATGGCGATCGCCATTATACATACAGCAGTGATCTGAATGCGCTGTTCCCGCACACTATACACTGAAATGTCATAATAGTGTGAGTCACAGAGTGACTTACACTATTACAGCGGAAAGCCAGCTAGGAATTAGCTGTTTTTTTGCTGCTAGAACCATTCTCGAACGTATCTAGAACTATCGAGCTTTAGCAAAAAAGCTCGAGTTCTAGTTCGATCTAGAACAGCCCCAAAATCACTCGAGCTGCGAACTGGAGAACCTCGAACCGCGAACCGCACTCAACTCTAGTCTTCATCCTTATTTGGATTTTCGGAAATTGAATCAGATTAAAGTCTGAGACCCTTATCCTCTTCCTCTGATCCCAGATCTATTCAACCAGATTGTGGGAGCTAAATAGTTCTCCAAGCTGCACTTAAGAGGGGCTTACAACCTGGTTATAATCAGAGAGGAGGATAAATGAATAATGTCTTTCAATACACCTGAGGGGCATTTTTAGAGTCTGGTCATGCCTTATGATCTTAATAATGTCCTCACCCTTTTCAAGTATTTTGTGAATGATGTTTTTCACCATTTGGTGGGCAGGTTTGTGGTGGTTTATTTGGACGATATCTTGATCTACTCACCTGATATAAAGAAACATCCGATACATGTTAAACAGGTGTTACAGATCTTAAGCGATAAACCGTATTGCAAACTATAGAAGTGTATTTTCGCTATCCAATAGGTGCAATTTTTGGGATACCTGTTGTCTGTTTTGGGTTTTTAGATGGATTCAGAGACGGTACATGCTGTACTTGACTGGGTTCATCCAGAAAACCTGAAAGTGTTACAGCACTTTGTGGGTTTTACTCATTTTTACCTGAAATTTATTCAGAACTATTTGGTAATTGTAAAACCTTACCCTAACATGACAAGGAAAGGGTAGATTTCTCTAAATTGTCAGACTCCACCCAGCTGGCCTTTTCCTTATTAAAAAAAATGTTTTTTCACTGCACCTATACTCAGTCAGCCTGATGTTTCACAGCCCTTTATTGTGGAGGTTGATGCATCTGAGGTGGGGGTTGGGGCTGTTTTATCACAGGATCCGTCTCCTGGTAAATTGCGTCCATCTGCTTTCTTTTCCAAGAAATTATCCTCAGCCGAGAGAAACTATGATGGCAATAGAGAACTCTTGGCAATTAAGTTAACTTTCGAGGAATAGCACCATTGACTGTGGGGGGGGGGAGTTCATCCCATTATGGTAATCACAGACCATAAAAACCTGTAATATCTCTAGTCTGCCAAACATCTGAATCCCAGGCAGGCTAGATGGTGTTTGTTTTTTACGAGGTTTAATTTTACTGTCACTTACCATCCATGGATTAAAAACATCAAGGCAGATGCATTATCATGGAGCTTCCCTAGTAATACTGATCATGTGAATCCAGTACCCATATTGCAGAAGGGAGTAGTCGTCTCGGGCTTGTGTCCAGACCTGCAGGGGGAGGTGTTGGAGGCTCAGTGGGATGCGCTGACCTCCTGCCCTTCAGGGAGGTTGTTCATGCCACCCAGTTTGCGACATAAATTAAATTGGAGAACATCACAATTCTGTACTTGCTAGTAATCCAGGTTGTAAAGTAACCTCAGACCTTTCTCATCATTTTTGTTGGCTGAGGTTGCATCAGGATGCAGTTAACTATGTGGTAATGCATATTCATCCATCGAAATCTCTTTTCCAAGGATTTCATTACTGACCTGCCGTCGTCTTCGGGAAAGACTATGGTTTTGGTGGTTATGGATAGGTTCAGTAAGATGACATATTTCATCGTGTTGCAGGCACTTCCAAATGCCAAGACTCTGGCCCAGGTGTTCATCATCAATGAAATGGTGAAGTTCACGGGGTTCCTTCCAATGTAGTCTCAGATCGGGGAATCCAGTTTATTTCAAAATTTTGGAAAACCTTTTGAGCTTGACTGGGGGTGCGGTTATCTTTCTCTTCTGCCTTCCATCCTCAGTTGAATGGGCAAATTGATTGCATAAATCAAAATTTGAAAACTTACCTAATCTAGAGGATTATGCATTTTATTTACAATTGACTAAATTTGCTTTAAATATTCATCACAATGAGTTTACTGACAAGTCACTATTTTTTAGTGCATATGGTTTTCATCTGCAATTTGGTATATTTAGAGGTCGGGGTGCTTCTGGAGCTCCTGAGGAGGAGTGCTTTGCCTCATCACACTCTACTGTATGGCAAGGGGTTCAGAGCAATTTGAATGGGAGATAGGTCCACGCCCAGCAAGCATTTTTGTCAGCCATACATTTGTATCTAAGTGTGACTGGCTATGTGTGGTTGTCTACCAGGAATATAAAGTTGAAAATTCCTTCCTGGAAGCTGGGCCCTAGGTTTATTGGTTCCAATAATATAACTGCCGTCATTAACCCAGTAGAATTTTGTCTAGAGTTACCTCAGGTTCTTAGGATCCATGATGTGCTCCACAGGTCTCTGCTCAAAAAGTATATGGAATCTTTGGAGCCATCCCCCTTTCCACTGGCCCCAAACATAGTTGATGGTAATTTGGAGTTTCAAATAGCTAAGATTGTTTATTCTCATTTTCTATGTCTTTCCCTTCAATACTTGGTGTCTTGCGGGCGGGGTGGAGGGTGTTAGCACACCGCGCTCACCCCTTCTGCTCGGGTCCGGCTGCTCAGTGGTGGCTCGAGCCGTAGGCCGGATCCCGGGGGTTTCCTCGAGCGGCGCTCCTCGCCCGTGAGTGAAAGGGGGGTTGTTTGGGGTGTTGGGATAATGTCCGTGACGCCACCCACGGTTGTGGTGATGTGTAGCACCACCGCTGCTCAATGCGGGGATCCCGGGGATGGTGATGGGGAGCAGCCAGGTGTTGTGTTGCCCCTCCGTGGGTAGGGGTTGGTGATCCCGGGGCCCGGTGATGGCTTGGGAGGTGCAGGGCTTGGTGGGCGCAGGGACGCGGGGGCAGCACTGTGCCTTGCGGCACTGTGGTACTCACTCAGCCTGAGACTTGGACACAGTTTGTACGGTAAACCAAACGGCTGGTAGGACGGTCCCACAGACGGCTGCTTTGCTTCCCCGGTGGGTGACGGTGATGTCCCTCTTCCTTGCACCTGTATTTACGGATGGTTGCGATGGGTCCCCACCGGTAACCCGCTCCCCGGCTTCAAGCTGGGCCGGAGGAGCACTACACTTTGCCCGCAGGCGCCGGCCCTCAGAGACTGGTGCCCTGGCGGTGGCGGTGCCTCTGTTCTACAGGTTGGACTGTTGCCTTCAATCGGGACTTGGTTGTTGGGGGAATCTACGTCCCCTTCACTGACGGATTCGGCAAATTTGGCGACTCCTAGCCTTGCCGGGGTCCGAGAGGCCCCTGCCCTGGTGCTGACTGTCTTTCGGAACACTGCTCCAGACCACCGGGCACACAGCCAACGGGGTCCTTCCAGGAACTTCCAAACGGTCCCCCTCCGGACAGTCACCGCCGTCGCTGACCTTGCTGTTCTAGCCCTACACAAAGCTGGGCTCTCAGGCTTTCCTCTCTCTCTGTCACCACTTCTTGCTTTCCTCCTTTACTACTCTTCTTTCCTCACTTTCACTTCTCTGATGTTTACTCTTGCCCTCCCCGGGCTCTAACTGCCTGGTTTTCCCGCCTCCAGAGTTGTGAGCTCCTTGGTGGGCGGAGCCAACCGCCTGGCCCACCCCCTGGTGTGCATCAACAGACTCCTGGAGGAAGGCAACAAGGATTTCTGGTTAGCAGATGTGCCTACCTGGGGTGTGGGGTGTGGTGGTGTGTGACCTGTGTCCCCTGGCTTGCCCAGGGCGACACATTCCCCCTTAGCAAAATGCAGACCGTCCGCGGGCTGCCGTCCTACACCGGTTTTATTTTTCTGTAAAAAGGGGATAACAGGGTTAAACAAACAATAATTGACATTTTTAATAACTTCTTCCCAAGACGGGAGGCACATTTTACTTTTAACGTTTCAACGGTATACGGTCACGGTTTCCGCTCTCTCCCACCCAAGTAACCTGGCCCTGATGCTGCCCCTAAAACCCAGGCAGCACCCCTTGACCCACAGTCCAGCACACGGTACCCGAGCGGGATCTGTCCTTCCCTCCAGAGGGTAGCCACCAGTTCCTTTGGTGGCTGGGCCCTAGCCTGCTCTGCTCAGGGCCCTCCCTCCAACCTGCCTCTCCGGAGGCGGCCTGCGGAAACGATAACGGTACCCAACATATTTACAAGCCACTAACGTTTGTGGTTGCCCTGCAGAGTTCACGGGCTTGTCCATGGATAGTTCCCATGCATTTTTAAACTTTAAACGGTCCCCACGGGGACAACGGTGCCGGCTCCAGCCGGTTGCAAATCACACGGTGAATCAGGTGAAAACTCGGATAATCATCTTTTTCATTTTTCAAAACTTTCAAACTTTTTCAACCTTTTTCAAACAAACAGGTGGTCCCAACGGGGACGGTGCTGCGGGCATCCATTGCCCTACTCCGGTCTTTCAAGCGCTGGGGCTGCTGGCAAGGGGTAGAGGTCTGCGCTCGCTCGGGCCTCCGGGCCCCTCCTGAGGTTAACATCCAGCGCAAACCAGCCTCGCTCCCCAAAGTGCCGGGTATACTGCACAATATCTCCCGGCATCAGATTACGGCCGGGATGTTCTTCGGGCAGGTGAGCATGCACGTCCCGCCGGGCTACAAACACCTCAGCCTCCAGGCCCGGCTCATAGATGAACCCGTAGCCCCGGCGGACATCAAGCCGCCTCACCTGTCCCTCGTACAGCGGTCCCCGGTCACGGAAGGTCGCTTGCCGGAGATTTTCTTTCTCCCGGATCGCTCTGGCCACCAGCTCGGCCTTCTTCCTCTCCCTCTCGGCGATCTCCAGGCCCAGCGGTACCAGCTCCCTATCCCAGTACGGCGCTGCTGCCAGCGCCGGCGCACGGGTCGGGCCCCGCGGGACATCCAGAACGTTACCCACTGTCAGGAAGGTGGGCGGCGTATCCCGCGGTGTCATGGCCTTGGGCGCTGCCCTGCAGCAACAACCCGGCGCTACCTCAGCCGAGGTGTGGGGGATGGGCCTAGGGGCTTTCCGCTGCTGGGCCTTCGGCCTGGAGCGGGTCATCGGCTCCGGCTCGGGGAGTTTCTCAGGGGATGCCTCCGGTTCGGTCTTCGGAGTCTTCCACGGCAACACTGCGGACTTGCTGCGGGCTCCGGCTACAGGTTGGCCCGCTTGGGCGTGGACGCTGGGTACTGCTACCGGTTGCGGTGGTAGCAGGCCTAATGGCGGGGTCACGGCCTCCGGGACGGGTGGCGAGGGAGGCAGCGAAGGGAGAGGGCTTGGACCGGGCCCCACAGCCGCGATGACCGGCCCCTCAAGGGCGTCGGGACGTGGGTCACTCACCCTCCCTTTCTCCGCTTCCTCCTCGCGTCTCCGCACGGTGGCTACAACGTCCGCCATGTCGGCCTCCCACTCCTCCATGAGGAGCTGCATCTTTACCTGCAGCCGTTGGTAGAGCTGCGCGGTCCGGATCTCCACCCACGCCGCGGTTCCAGGCGCGGGGGGTACGGTGTCGCGGGACGGCATCCACATGCTGGCTTTCTTTCTTTCTTCCAGGAACGGGATGTTTGCAGAGTCCTGGCGTCCCTGCTTTTATAGCCGCAGCTACATGCGGCCGTCCGCCATCGCGTCCCCCTTAGCTCTTTCCGGCCCCTCCTCTCTCGGGGCGGGGTTTTGGCCTTCGCGCCTCTACTGCTCGAGAAGACGCTCGAGCGGGAACTTTTCGCGCCAAAGATGGCGGCTTCTGAAATTTTTCTGCCGGATACCTCCGGCGGTAACAAGGCGCACCTCTACCAGACGGCAGAGCGGTAAGATCCTGTTCGTGACGCCAAGTTGTCGCGGGCGGGGAGGAGGGTGTCAGCACACCGCGCTCACCCCTTCTGCTCGGGTCCGGCTGCTCAGTGGTGGCTCGAGCCGTAGGCCGGATCCCGGGGGTTTCCTCGAGCGGCGCTCCTCGCCCGTGAGTGAAAGGGGGGTTGTTTGGAGTGTTGGGATAATGTCCGTGACGCCACCCACGGTTGTGGTGATGTGTAGCACCACCGCTGCTCAATGCGGGGATCCCGGGGATGGTGATGGGGAGCAGCCAGGTGTTGTGTTGCCCCTCCGTGGGTAGGGGTTGGTGATCCCGGGGCCCGGTGATGGCTTGGGAGGTGCAGGGCTTGGTGGGCGCAGGGACGCGGGGCCAGCGCTGTGCCTTGCGGCACTGTGGTACTCACTCAGCCTGAGACTTGGACACAGTTTGTACGGTAAACCAAACGGCTGGTAGGACGGTCCCACAGACGGCTGCTTTGCTTCCCCGGTAGGTGACGGTGATGTCCCTCTTCCTTGCACCTGTATTTATGGATGGTTGCGATGGGTCCCCACCGGTAACCCGCTCCCCGGCTTCAAGCTGGGCCGGAGGAGCACTACACTTTGCCCGCAGGCGCTGGCCCTCAGAGACTGGTGCCCTGGCGGTGGCGGTGCCTCTGTTCTACAGGTTGGACTGTTGCCTTCAATCGGGACTTGGTTGTTGGGGGAATCTACGTCCCCTTCACTGACGGATTCGGCAAATTTGGCGACTCCTAGCCTTGCCGGGGTCCGAGAGGCCCCTGCCCTGGTGCTGACTGTCTTTCGGAACACTGCTCCAGACCACCGGGCACACAGCCAACGGGGTCCTTCCAGGAACTTCCAAACGGTCCCCCTCCGGACAGTCACCGCCGTCGCTGACCTTGCTGTTCTAGCCCTACACAAAGCTGGGCTCTCAGGCTTTCCTCTCTCTCTGTCACTACTTCTTGCTTTCCTCCTTTACTACTCTTCTTTCCTCACTTTCACTTCTCTGATGTTTACTCTTGCCCTCCCCGGGCTCTAACTGCCTGGTTTTCCCGCCTCCAGAGTTGTGAGCTCCTTGGTGGGTGGAGCCAACCGCCTGGCCCACCCCCTGGTATGCATCAACAGACTCCTGGAGGAAGGCAACAAGGATTTCTGGTTAGCAGATGTGCCTACCTGGGGTGTGGGGTGTGGTGGTGTGTGACCTGTGTCCCCTGGCTTGCCCAGGGCGACACAGGTGCACTTGAGGAGTTATGGAACAGAAGAGAGGATGTGGGTCCCAGCATCAGATATGAAGGCCACAAGATTGTTTCATTCATTTTATGTTGCCCATCCAGATATTTCTGGTCCTGAGTGTCCAGAGACCACTCGTAGAAGGCGAGGAACTGTCATAGGTGTGTCATGGGTGACAGACAGTCATGTGGTTTCTGGCAGTAGAAGATCACAGCATTTGGTTGTGCAAAATGCTCCCTGACTTTCTGTTGTTTCTGCTGTCAGTTTTCATTGTACTAAAGGAGCAGTTACGTGCAATAGAATTAATTTTATTAAATTTGTAGAAGGTAGTAGAAAGGACAAAGAAGCATGGGATAGGAAAAATACACCATACATACAAAATTTTTTTTTTGTATAAGCAAAAGATGTTTTTTTTACATTAAAACTTTGTAGATAGTTATACACCCAGCACTCAGGCACTTTAGAACCAATTTTTTGTATGATTTGTACTGTAACCGATCCTGTGGTTCACGGGACCCTATTATATGTTCCCTATCCCATGCTTCTTTGTCCTCTCTACTACTTTTTACAAATTAAGTAAAATTAATTCTATTGCATGCAACTACTCCTTTTTTCATTCTTGTCATATTGTATTTGGAGTGTGCTGTCTCTATGTAATTCTGGGGAGCCTACTCATGCCCTTTTTCAGTATGACCTTTGTGAGACCTTAAGGCGAGACCATGTGACTCTATGTTTGGATTCATTTTACTAAGTAGCTTTCCTTCTAGATTTTCATGTATTCCCCTTTATGACCCAGAGGAGCTAAACGTTTATCCAGCTGCTGATTATCAGTATTCCCCTTTTTTTAAATACTCCCATTTTCCCTGGAGTTGTGCTGGTGATATTATTCAGTTCATTCAAGTTCTAGTTGCAAGCAGGTGGCTTGTACTCATCTGTGGTATTGTTGATAAAGCTTTGCTGAACTTCTGCCTGAGTCATCTGTGGATAAGTAGTTCATACACTTCCCCCCGTGTGTCCTTCTTGTGTCTTCCTTTAGTATTTAGTGAGGTTGACAAAGAGCTCATCCCACCCGTTCCCTATTTAGGGTCCAACAATAGGGATACCTATGGTCTTTGGCTCGGTGCCTATTTAAAGTGGTGAGGGACCCCATGGACCAGCAGTAGGTTGGGTCCAAGGTCACCATTTCCCCCACCCTAGATGCAAGGGTCCCATTCCCTTCCCTTTCGCCGCTTGCTTGGTACTTCCCCGTACCCAGCGTGACAGATGAATAGTGAATATCAAAATCTCCCAAAAATATTGCTCAAATTTCATTTAAATCTTGATTACCTCCTCCTGTAATTGTAAAACACTTTTTTCCTGCATAAGTTTATAATAACCACATAACAGTAACTACAGTTAGGTTTTTGTTTTTATTTCTTTTTTTGCCAATTTGTTTTCCTTATACTCTTGTATCTATCACGTAACAGGTGTCTAGTGCATACTTAAAATATCCACTTTTAGGTAATTTTCCACCTTTCATTAACCTTACCATCATGTGAATCCTGGTGCATATACAGTGCCTACAAGTAGTATTCAACCCCCTGCAGATTTAGCAGGTTTACACATTCGGAATTAACTTGGCATTGTGACATTTGGACTGTAGATCAGCCTGGAAGTGTGAAATGCACTGCAGCAAAAAAGAATGTTATTTCTTTTTTTATTTTTTTTTTTAAATTGTGAAAAGTTTATTCAGAGGGTCATTTATTATTCAACCCCTCAAACCACAAGAATTCTGTTTGGTTCCCCTAAAGTATTAAGAAGTATTTCAGGCACAAAGAACAATGAGCTTCACATGTTTGGATTAATTATCTCTTTTTCCAGCCTTTTCTGACTAACTAAGACCCTCCCCAAACTTGTGAACAGCACTCATACTTGGTCAACATGGGAAAGACAAAGGAGCATTCCAAGGCCATCAGAGACAAGATCGTGGAGTGTCACAAGGCTGGCAAGGGGTACAAAACCCTTTCCAAGGAGTTGGGCCTACCTGTCTCCACTGTTGGGAGCATCATCCGGAAGTGGAAGGCTTATGGAACTACTGTTAGCCTTCCACGGCCTGGACAGCCTTTGAAAGTTTCCACCCGTGCCGAGGCCAGGCTTACCCGAAGAGTCAAGGCTAACCCAAGGACAACAAGGAAGGAGCTCCGGGAAGATCTCATGGCAGTGGGGACATTGGTTTCAGTCAATACCATAAGTAACGTACTCCACCGCAATGGTCTCCATTCCAGACGAGCCCGTAAGGTACCTTTACTTTCAAAGCGTCATGTCAAGGCTCATCTACAGTTTTCTCATGATCACTTGGAGGACTCTGAGACAAACTGGTTCAAGGTTCTCTGGTCTGATCAGACCAAGATCGAGATCTTTGGTGCCAACCACACACGGGACGTTTGGAGACTGGATGGCACTGCATACGACCCCAAGAATACCATCCCTACAGTCAAGCATGGTGGTGGCAGCATCATGCTGTGGGGCTGTTTCTCAGCCAAGGGGCCTGGCCATCTGGTCCGCATCCATGGGAAGATGGATAGCACGGCCTACCTGGAGATTTTGGCCAAGAACCTCCGCTCCTCCATCAAGGATCTTAAAATGGGTCGTCATTTCATCTTCCAACAAGACAACGACCCAAAGCACACAGCCAAGAAAACCAAGTACTGGTTCAAGAGGGAAAAAATCAAGGTGCTGCAGTGGCCTAGTCAGTCCCTGACCTTAACCCAATTGAAAACTTGTGGAAGGAGCTCAAGATTAAAGTCCACATGAGACACCCAAAGAACCTAGATAACTTGGAGAAGATCTGCATGGAGGAGTAGGCCAAGATAACTCCAGAGACCTGTGCCGGCCTGATCAGGTCTTATAAAAGACGATTATTAGCTTAAATTGCAAAAAAGGGTTATTCCACAAAATATTAAACCTAGGGGTTGAATAATAATTGACCCACACTTTTATGTTTAAAATTTATTAAAATTTAACTGAGCAACATAACTTGTTGGTTAGTAAGATTTATGCATCTGTTAATAAATCCTGCTCTTGTTTGAAGTTTGCAGGCTCTAACTGATTTGCATCTTATCAAACCTGCTAAATCTGCAGGGGGTTGAATACTACTTGTAGGCACTGTATCAACAGGCAATCCATCGTACCAGTTTATTTTTCCAATTCATAGTCCTAGGAGATATCTCTTGAATTTTCGATAGGTGTTATCACAGTTGAATTATTCCAAAACTTCAAATTAGCTAAAAATACCACAGTGGATTTTCTCTGTATAATGATTTGAGAAGAAAAATACTGCCAAATCTCATTAACACATCTCCCCCAACATGTTATGTGCTAGAGTTACAAGATGTTGAGGACTCTATAGTTTGAACAAGAAAGCAACACAAATGTTTTATAGAGTTAAATATCACCATCCTGTTCCTCAAAGTCTTTGACATTTTTTTCCCATTTTAATTCTTTTAGAACTTCCATCTGTTGTAGACAAGCTGAGGCGTGAATTGTTTGACAAGGAAAGCTTCGCCGTCCCCTCGGGTTTACCTCAGGCACTGTGTCAATCTGCAGAGCCTGGACCAAAAGGATTAGAAAAATTACTATGACATCTGAAGACCCAGACGATTGATAAGACATTGTGCATTACCTTAGGCTTTGAGCTCTGCATGTGTCTGCACCAGACTGTGCCAAAGTTGTTTCTTGTTCTTTGAATAATTTTAAATGGGAAATAACTGGTGACGTAGCGCTCTATTCCTGGTGTGGAGCAAATTGAATCTTTCCCTTGAGGCACATTTTATTAGCCTTTTCTTGCAAGGTCCAGATGTATACTCTAATCCTGATTCCAGTGATCTATAGATAGACCCTGCAACCTCAATGAATAACAATTAACCTTGTCAAAGTCATCTATTTTGTCATAATTGACGACTATATGAAGTTGCAAAAAAACAAAAAAACTGCATCTCCAAATATAGCAAGTGTGAACAGGTGCTAACTGCTAAAATGGCATGAAACACAAACAAAAGAATACAGCAGCACCAATACATATGCAGACATGGAATATATGAAATTTAAACTGCATTAATACTTTATAGGACATACTTTCAAAAATTGTCCAGTTCTTGTATGCCGATCAACTACGTTAAGCGTTAATTTGTAACCTTACTTTGTTGGGACACTATACTAGTGTCATACCTCTCCTGGAGTAAAAGTCTACAATATATGGCAGATAGGATCTAGCGCTAATTAAAACCACACTGTGGCTGATGGGTGGAGAACATAGTCAGAATTGGAGGCTGTCCACACCTCAAATAAATACTGCAAATAACTGCATTTCCAAATATAGTAAGTGTGAACAGGTGCCAACTGCTAAAACTACATGAAACACAACGGGATAAAACTAGTGCTAGATCCTATCTGCCCATATATTGTAGACGTTTACACAAGGAGAGGCATGGCACTGGCATATGGTCCCTTTAAAGAAAGGTCACTTTGGCACAGTTGATAAGCATACAAGAATTGGTTAATTTTTGCTCAAGGAATCTTGTCTGGGACTAGAGTGGCAAAGTCATTGAATATCCATGAGTTGTTCATCTTTATGAAGGTTAGGCAGTCTACACTTTCAGGGGATAACCGGATGTGCTTATACGTCAGTACACTCCCAGCAGCACTGAAGACACATTCTGAGAGACTGCTGGCTGCTTGGCAAGCCAAAACATCCAAGGAGTGATTGGCGAGCTCAGGCCTCTCTTACATTTTTAAAGGTAAGGTGTCCCATTTTTTATGTTTGTATTAATAATAGTGATTATTTTTAATTCAAAATTAAATTCACTGTTTATTTAGTTTTTATTTAATTCTAGTTTTAATGAAGCACTGGGAGCTGTCATTTTGGATTTGCTGTGTGTAACGACAGTTACCTCAAATATGGCAGCCCCCTGTGCATAAGAGACAGTTGTTGGGCTGCGACCCTATACTTTACACAGATACCACTTCTGCTGTGAGCTAGTCATGCCCCCTAGGCTGTCCATATCATAGAAGAGGGAAGAGCTTGTCCAAGGGGCGACCTGGCTGCCCCAATTTGCTGGCAATTTGCTGGCAAAGCAAACTTGTTTCGATACTCTAGCATCCACACCTCCCTTTCTAGGGGGGAAGCATCTGGCTAAATTTACTCTTGTACCTTAGATCTAACAACCCAGTGGCAACCGAGTAGTTAGTAGCATTTTTAATCCAACCAATACAGACATCATGTTGCAGATAGTGTAGCAAGAAGGCACTCATGTGTCGGACGCTTCCATGAGGTCCAAGTCTTTGTTGTGTTGGTGGCTGAGTAATGCTCAAGCTTGCCTCCTCTATCTACTCCCACCAACCATGGACAACAAAGACGGTATAAATATCTTCTTCATCTCTCGAGTATTCTGCACCCATCACCTCTTCATCCTCCATTTGATCGTCGGCTTGTGCACCTTCACTACCAGAGACCTGGGTGAGATCAGTTTTAAGGGTGACAGAGGAGGAAGAAGGATTAGACGGGCGTCTGGTGGTTGGGGATGCTCGCTAGGCTGCATTTTAGGACAGTAAGATACCCAGACTACAACATGTTGGTTGGTCATGTGCCGGTTCATGAATGTAGTAGATAAATTATTTGCATTCTGCCTCTACTGAGTCATTTTTTACAAAGTCTACAGAGAACATGAGTTGGGTAATTCATTCTGGTTGCAAAAAGGCCCAGTCTAGGCAACCCTTGCGACCCGTGCAAAATGTAGACCTGCCATCGCTGCTGGACACAGCCAGAGTTGTGGTTGAGAATGCAGTGGTTGCCCTGGGTGCATCACTCCGTATCTGCGCAGGAGGCACCTCATCTTCCTCCTTTTCCACCTGCTCTACTAAGCTACTCAACTGCGTGCCTTTGGGTTCACACCAAGTGAATTTACAACTTCACCATCCTCTCTGTTGTCCAACTCGTCGCCCTGACAGTCACCCTCTTAATCTTCCTTACCTGACATCACAGTACAGTAAGCGTACACCTCAGTTATCTAAGTCTCATTATCATCACTTCCGCCCCTAGGGTTAACGTCTGTTGATGAGGTTCTGGATCCTATTCGGACTTGACTTAGTCGGTCCTAGATCTAACTGACAAAGATTTTGGGCATCGGTGCAGATGCTTTCCTACTCTTCAGTATGTGAATCTTTGCAGCACACCTCTGACTCTCGTGGGATAGAATGTGTGAACAATTCTCCAGACTCACCCATGTGTGGTTCCCCACAGTCAGTGGGCAGTTGGAGAGTTCTGACATGAAGGGAGACAAGTGTAATTGGAGTGGCCCCTCTGTGATGTTGAGGAAGAGGAGGAGAGTAGAGATGAGCGAACCTTTCAAAATTTGGTTCACTGATCTTTACCAAGTCTCCCGGGGTTTGCCGAAGAGTTCAGTGAACAGATCAGTGAACATACTGAGCCCATTGAATTCAATGGGTGGTCTAACTTATGTGTTGTGAAATGATGTAGTAGTGCTGTAAAAGAAAGAAAATAAAGCAGGACATACTTATTGAGTTTCCGGTGCAGCTGTAACTGCTCCCGAGCCTGTAACTGCTCCCACAGCAATAACGGCTCCTGCGGCTGTACTTTCAGGGCCACTGATTATCCCTCATCCATATTCAATGCTTTCCCCGACCACTGTCATCTCTAATTGGCTGCAGTCAGACCTTGCCCCCAGACAGCGTCTGGGATTGATTTGAATCACAAACTCTGTCTGCGGGTCATGATCGTGGTATGAAATAAATAAATATATAAAATGGTGTAGGGTCTAGAGATGAGCGAACCGGTCCCGGTTCGGCTCGAGGTCGGCTCGCCGAACGGAGGTCCCGTTCGAGTTCGGTTCGTCGAATGTTCGACGAACCGAACTCGAACTGCATAGGAAACAATGGCAGGCAATCACAAACACATAAAAACACCTAGAAAACACCCTCAAAGGTGTCCAAAAGGTGACAAACAACTCAAACACATGGGAAAGTGACAAGGACATATACTCATGCGAAAACAAAACAGCTGGACAAGGAAAAAGAGGAGGACACACAGATATAGGCATGGCACGCCCTTCTAAAATCATGTAAAACACCGCAAGGTGACTCCAAGCGTAGTCTCCCTTTTTTTCCAAAAATTGGGCCCCACACACACCCACCCATTCAGTGGCAGCACTTGTGCCCTAGTTGTACACTTCACAGCTAGATTTGCATCAAGCACATTCAAAAATACGCCATACTTAACCGTCCCCAGGATGACTCCGGGGTAGGTAGCAAAGTCTTTGCTGAACCATGACTTGTTCATCTTGGCTCCTTTTAAAAAACACAGCAAGCAAGGGTTACTCCAAGCGGAGTCTCCCTTTTTTTCCAAAAATTGTGCCCCACACACACCCACCCATTCAGTGGCAGCACTTGTGCCCTAGTTGGGCACTTCACAGCTAGATTTGCATCAAGCACATTCAAAAATACGGCCTAATTAACCGTCCCCAGGATGACACCAGGGTAGGTAGCAAAGTCTTTCCTGATCCCAGCTCTGTTCATCTTGGCTTCTTTTAAAAACACAGCAAGCAAGGGTTACTCCAAGCGGAGTCTCCCTTTTTTCCAAAAATTGGGCCACACACACACCCACCCCTTCAGTGGCAGCAGTTGTGCCCCAGTTGTGCACTTCACAGCTAGATTTGCATCAAGCACATTCAAAAATACGCTCTTCTTAACCGTCCCCAGGATGACACCAGGGTAGGTAGCAAAGTCTTTCCTGATCCCAGCGCTGTTCATCTTGGCTTCTTTTAAAAACACAGCAAGCAAGGGTTACTCCAAGCGGAGTCTCCCTTTTTTTCCAAAAATTGTGCCACACACACACCCACCCATTCAGTGGCAGCACTTGTGCCCTAGTTGGGCACTTCACAGCTAGATTTGCATCAAGCACATTCAAAAATACGGCCTAATTAACCGTCCCCAGGATGACACCAGGGTAGGTAGCAAAGTCTTTCCTGATCCCAGCGCTGTTCATCTTGGCTTCTTTTAAAAACACAGCAAGCAAGGGTTACTCCAAGCGGAGTCTCCCTTTTTTTCCAAAAATTGTGCCACACACACACCCACCCATTCAGTGGCAGCACTTGTGCCCTAGTTGGGCACTTCACAGCTAGATTTGCATCAAGCACATTCCAAATCCACAAGCATTTACTCTCCCCAGGATGACACAGGGGTAGTAAATTCCTTCTGGATCCATGACTTGTTCATTTTGATGAACGTCAGTCTGTCCACATTGTCACTGGACAGACGCGTGCGCTTATCTGTCAGCACACACCCAGCAGCACTGAAGACACGTTCAGAGACAACGCTGGCAGCTGGACACGACAAAATCTCCAAGGCGTAACTGGATGGCTCTGGCCATTTTTCTAGATTTGAAGCCCAAAAGGAGCAAGGCTCCATTTGCAAAGTCATGGCATCGATGTTCATTTGGAGATACTCCTGTATCATCCTCTCCAGCCGTTGACTATGTGTCAGACTTGTTGTCTCTGGTGGCCTTGCAAAAGAGGGTCTAAAAAAATTATGAAAAGATTCCATAAAATTGCTGTTACCAGCACCAGATACGGTCCTACTGGTACGGGTAGACTGTTGAAGATGACGAGACCGTCCCATGTTTGGCAAGTTACAACTGGGAGATTCCCTCCCTGCACCTGCACGGTTGTTTGGTGGAAAAGCCGAGCTAAGATCGAGTAACAGCTTCTGCTGATACTCCTGCATACGTGCGTCCCTTTCTATGGCTGGAATTATGTCACAAAATTTGGACTTGTACCGGGGATCTAATAGTGTGGCAATCCAGTAGTCATCATCACTTCTAATTTTGACAATACGAGAGTCATGTTGGAGGTAGTGCAACAAGAAGGCACTCATGTGTCTTGCGCAGCCATGCGGACCAAGTCCACGCTGTGTTTGTGGCATAGAGGTGCTGCCCGTTCTTTCTTCCTCTGACATCTCCCCCCAACCTCTTTCAACTGAAATTTGACCAAGGTCTCCCTCATCCGCTGAGTCTTCCATGTCCATGGACAGTTCGTCCTCCATTTCTTCATGTTCTCCTGCACCTTCCTCAACATTTCGCCTGCTACTATGCGCCCTTGTTGATCCCTGTCCCCCATGGTCCCATGCCTGCTGCGTTGGTGATGATGAACGTCTGGACCTTGGTGATGTTGTTGTCCCTTGCGCATATGAATCCTCCTGTAGTTCCTCCCCTTCCTGTTGTCCCACCCCCTGACTCCGAATAGTGTTTAGCGTGTGCTCCAGCATGTAAATGACTGGAATCATCATGCTGATAATGGCATTGTCAGCGCTAAACATATTCGTCGCCATGTCGAAACTGTGCAGAAGGGTGCATAGGTCTTTGATCTGAGACCACTCCATCAGGGTGATCTGACCCACTTCTGCATCTCGTTGGCCCAGGCTATACGTCATGACGTATTGCACCAGGGCTCGGCGGTGCTGCCACAGTCGCTGTAAGATGTGGAGAGTTGAATTCCAGCGTGTCGCCACATCGCATTTCAGGCGATGAACCGGCAGGCCGAAAGACTTCTGGAGCGATGCAAGTCGCTCAGCTGCGGCGCTTGAACGGCGGAAGTGAGCAGACAGTTTTCGTGCCCTGTTCAGAAGGCCATCTAGGCCGGGATAGTGTGTTAAAAATTGCTGGACAACAAGGTTCAACACGTGAGCCATACAAGGTACGTGTGTCACCTTGCCCAGGCGAAGGGCCGCACCCAGGTTTGCAGCATTGTCGCACACGGCCTTACCAGGCTGCAGGTTGAGTGGAGACAACCATTTATTAAACTCGGACCGCAGAGCTGACCAGGTGGCCTGACCAGGCAGACTTGGGGCGGAGGTGGAGGACCCAGATGAGGTGGAGGAGGCAGAAGCAGTGGCGGAACTTGGACAGACAGAGGATTGACACACAAGTCGTGGGGACGGCAAGACTTGTGCAGCAGACCCTTCAACATCTATCACCATAGTTACCCAGTGCCCAGTCAGCGACATGTAACGTCCCTGTCCATGCTTACTGGTCCAAGTATCGGTGGTAAAATGCACCCGTTCACACACAGAGTTTCTCAAGGAAGCGGTGATGTTGTGTGCGACATGCTGGTGTAGCGCGGGCACACCTTTCTTAGAGAAGTAGTGGCGACTAGGCATCTGGTACTGGGGCACAGCGACAGACATAAGGTCTCTAAAATCCTGTGTGTCCACTAGGCAGAAAGGCAGCATTTCGGTAGCCAAGAGCTTACAGAGGGATAGAGTCAACCTCTTAGCTTTGTCATGGGTCGCAGGAAGTGGCCTTTTATTTGACCACATCTGAGGGACAGAGATCTGGCTGCTGTGTGTTGGCAGTGTTGAGTAGGGTGTCCCTGGAAAAATGCAGGTTTGTGAGGAAAGTGCAGGCGGAGACATGATGTTGCCTTCATCCAACGTTGGTGCTATCGATGTCTGAGAGAGCTGTACACACTCACTTGTTTCCCCTTCCAAACCAACTGACGACCTACCAAGCAAAGTGCCTGTTGCGGTTACAGTGGTGGAAGTTGTGCGTGGAAAACCAGGTGTGACAGCTGTCCCCACAGTCCTAGAAGATGAAGAGCGCGCGGATGCACTGGAAGGGGCAGGCCGTGGATGGTTCGCTCCGCTAGGCCGCATTGCAGCACAGTGAGCTTCCCACCGGGACCTATGATATTTATTCATGTGACGATTCATGGAAGAAGTTGTCAAACTGCTGAGGTTTTGACCTCTACTAAGAGAACCATGACAAAGTTAACAGATCACATAATTTGGGCGATCTTTTTCTATGTCAAAAAAGGACCAGGCTAGGCAAGGCTTAGAGGCCATGCGACCTGTTGATCCACCCCGAATAATGCTCAGAGGTAGAGTGGTGGCTGAGGATGCAGTTATAGACGTGCTACCAGTGCTCCGACTCTGTCCAGGAAGGCGCAAGGTAACTTCGTCGTCGGTTGCATCCTCCTCCACCGCCTCTGTTGACCTCCTCGAGTGCCTGACTGGGGGTTGAAAGTAGGTGGGATCTAGAACTTCATCATCAATTGTTGTGTTTGCACTCCCCTCCCCCTCAGACCGAGCCTCTTCTTGCCCTGACCGAATATTTAAGTTGTCATCCCAATCGGGTATCTGCGTCTCATCTTCATCAGTATGTTCCTCATTGTCTATAACCACAGGTGTTACAGTTTGTGACAAAGGGTCAACATTATGCTCAGAAACTTGGTCCTCACGGCCTGAATCAGAGTCACAAAGGTTCTGGGCATCACTGCAGACCATTTCCTGTTCTGTACTCACTGTAGCTTGGGAGCAGACCTCTGATTCCCAGGCTATAGTGTGACTGAACAGCTCTGCAGACTCAGCCATCTCAGTTCCACCATACTGTGCAGGGCTGATGGAGACTTCAGAGCTGGGAGAAAGCAAGTTTGATTGGGATGACAACTCAGAGGACTGGTGTTTTTTGGATGCGGTACTTGAAGTGGCTGAGAGGGCACTTGTTGGACCACTTGAGATCCATTCAAGCATTTTTCTTTTTTGGCCATCATCTACCTTTGTTCCTGTTGTTCGTGTCCGTAAAAAAGGGAGCACATCGGATTGTCCACGGTAAGTAGTAGACATCTTACTTTTGCTGGTAGATGGTCTATCTTCAGCAGATGATAATGGAGCTTTGCCACCTTCCCCACGGACATACCCTTTTTTTCCTTTTCCACCACGCCTCTTCCCCTTTCCACCAGCATCTGTCATTTTGCCACTCATGTTGATTGCGACAAGATTGTGGACTGAAAATGTGGTAGTAAAAATTGAGAGGTGGTGTAGATTGCAGCGGTGGTCTAGCTTTATTAACAGCAGAATAATAAAGAATAATTATCCCTAACAATGCAACTACGGCCCTTAAACTGGCAGCAGTGTTTGCTAGTATAATGGCTTAGTTATAATGAGTTGGAGTGTGCAATGCAGGCAGAGGTGCTGCAAATGTCTTTGCACTAGTGGGACTATATCAAAGTCCAATAGCCACGTTTAAGATGCCACTAGGTACACTGAGTGTTTGCTAGTATAATGGCTTAGTTATAATGAGTTGGAGTGTGCAATGCAGGCAGAGGTGCTGCAAATGTCTTTGCACTAGTGGGACTATAGCAAAGTCCAATAGCCACGTTTAGGATGGCACTAGATACACTGAGTGTTTGCTAGTATAATGGCTTAGTTATAATGAGTTGGAGTGTGCAATGCAGGTAGAGGTGCTGCAAATGTCTTTGCACTAGTGGGACTATAGCAAAGTCCAATAGCCACGTTTAAGATGCCACTAGGTACACTGAGTGTTTGCTAGTATAATGGCTTAGTTATAATGAGTTGGAGTGTGCAATGCAGGCAGAGGTGCTGCAAATGTCTTTGCACTAGTGGGACTATAGCAAAGTCCAATAGCCACGTTTAGGATGGCACTAGATACACTGAGTGTTTGCTAGTATAATGGCTTAGTTATAATGAGTTGGAGTGTGAAATGCAGGCAGAGGTGCTGCAAATGTCTTTGCACTAGTGGGACTATAGCAAAGTCCAATAGCCACGTTTAGGATGGCACTAGGTACACTGAGTGTTTGCTAGTATAATGGCTTAGTTATAATGAGTTGGAGTGTGCAATGCAGGTAGAGGTGCTGCAAATGTCTTTGCACTAGTGGGACTATAGCAAAGTCCAATAGCCACGTTTAAGATGCCACTAGGTACACTGAGTGTTTGCTAGTATAATGGCTTAGTTATAATGAGTTGGAGTGTGCAATGCAGGCAGAGGTGCTGCAAATGTCTTTGCACTAGTGGGACTATAGCAAAGTCAAATAGCCATGTGTAGGATGCCACTAGGTACACTGAGTGTTTGCTAGTATAATGGCTTAGTTATAATGAGTTGGAGTGTGCAATGCAGGCAGAGGTGCTGCAAATGTCTTTGCACTAGTGGGACTATAGCAAAGTCCAATAGCCACGTTTAGGATGCCACTAGGTAAACTGAGTGTTTGCTAGTATAATGGCTTAGTTATAATGAGTTGGAGTGTGCAATGCAGGCAGAGGTGCTGCAAATGTCTTTGCACTAGTGGGACTATAGCAAAGTCCAATAGCCACGTTTAGGATGCCACTAGGTACACTGAGTGTTTGCTAGTATAATGGCTTAGTTATAATTAGTTGGAGTGTGCAATGCCGGCAGAGGTGCTGCAAATGTCTTTGCACTAGTGGGACTATAGCAAAGTCCAATAGCCACGTTTAGGATGCCACTAGGTACACTGAGTGTTTGCTAGTATAATGGCTTAGTTATAATGAGTTGGAGTGTGCAATGCAGGTAGAGGTGCTGCAAATGTCTTTGCACTAGTGGGACTATAGCAAAGTCCAATAGCCACGTTTCAGATGCCACTAGGTACACTGAGTGTTTGCTAGTATAATGGCTTAGTTATAATGAGTTGGAGTGTGCAATGCAGGCAGAGGTGCTGCAAATGTCTTTGCACTAGTGGGACTATAGCAAAGTCAAATAGCCACGTTTAGGATGCCACTAGGTACACTGAGTGTTTGCTAGTATAATGGCTTAGTTATAATGAGTTGGAGTGTGCAATGCAGGCAGAGGTGCTGCAAATGTCTTTGCACTAGTGGGACTATAGCAAAGTCCAATAGCCACGTTTAGGATGGCACTAGGTACACTGAGTGTTTGCTAGTATAATGGCTTAGTTATAAATGAGTTGGAGTGTGCAATGCAGGTAGAGGTGCTGCAAATGTCTTTGCACTAGTGGGACTATAGCAAAGTCCAATAGCCACGTTTAGGATGCCACTAGGTACACTGAGTGTTTGCTAGTATAATGGCTTAGTTATAATGAGTTGGAGTGTGCAATGCAGGCAGAGGTGCTGCAAATGTCTTTGCACTAGTGGGACTATAGCAAAGTCCAATAGCCATGTTTAAGATGCCACTAGGTACACTGAGTGTTTGCTAGTATAATGGCTTAGTTATAATGAGTTGGAGTGTGCAATGCAGGCAGAGGTGCTGCATATGTCTTTGCACTAGTGGGACTATAGCAAAGTCCAATAGCCACGTTTAGGATGCCACTAGGTACACTGAGTGTTTGCTAGTATAATGGCTTAGTTATAATGAGTTGGAGTGTGCAATGCAGGCAGAGGTGCTGCAAATGTCTTTGCACTAGTGGGACTATAGCAAAGTCCAATAGCCACGTTTAGGATGGCACTAGGTACACTGAGTGTTTGCTAGTATAATGGCTTAGTTATAATGAGTTGGAGTGTGCAATGCAGGTAGAGGTGCTGCAAATGTCTTTGCACTAGTGGGACTATAGCAAAGTCCAATAGCCACGTTTAGGATGGCACTAGGTACACTGAGTGTTTGCTAGTATAATGGCTTAGTTATAATGAGTTGGAGTGTGCAGAGGACAGGAGGGTACAGTGCCAGGATTGTGGGTCTGGGTAGAGGAATGGAAGCCTGGCTTTCTATTCCCTCCTAATGGGGAAATGCAGCGACGAAATCCCTGACCTTTGCTACACAGACGCTGTCGCTGTTTTCAGGACCTGTCACCTTAACTCTGACCCTGCCCGTACGAGCCCTTAAAAGGACTGATAGATAGTGCTATCCCTATGCTGTCCAGCGTATCCAATATCGGCGATAGGACTCAGGACGGAGCTGCCCCTGTGATGTCTGACACCAAGGACGCAGAAGAGATAATAGCGTGCTGGAGGAAAATGTCCGGTTTTATAATGCAGGGACATGTGACATGGACATCCTATCACACATGCCGTTGCTTCTCTGGCTAAAAGTCCAATTAGCTGTGTGTGTGTGTCTGGGATTGGCTGACATGCTGGCCCGCCCCACAAGACGCGCGCGCTTAGGGAAGGAAGACAAGGAAAAAAAAAAAAAATGGCGATCGCCATTATACAAGCAGGAGTGATCTGAAGGCGCTGTTCACGCACACTATACACTGAAATGTCATAATAGTGTGAGTCACAGAGTGACTTACACTATTACAGCGGAAAGCCAGCTAGGAATTTGCTGGTTTTTTGCTGCTAGAACCGTTCTCGAACGTTTCTAGAACTATCGAGCTTTTGCAAAAAGCTCGAGTTCTAGTTCGATCTAGAACAGGCCCCAAAATCACTCGAGCCTAGAACTGGAGAACCACGAACCACGAACCGCGCTCAACTCTAGTAGGGTCCCTTCATCCATCGATACCAGAAAAGATAAAGCCCACGGCTGCAGCCCCTAGCTATGCACCTGTCTTGTCTGTGTATCAAAATAAGAGGAACAGTATGTGGCTTATTTAAAAAATGATTTAAATAAATCATTTTAAAATGTTGTGCAGTCCCCCTCAATTTTGACACCAAGCCAAGATAAAGCCTGACAGCTGGAGGCTGGTATTCTCAGGCTGAGGAGCCCTACACTTATTAGAGCCCCCGAGCCTAAAAATAGCAGCCTGCAGCCGCACAGAATTGTTGTATCCATTAGGGGTTAATAAATTGGTGAAAGAGGGTGTGTTTTTTTGTAATTTATTTCAAATGAAGGATTTTTGTGGTGTTTTCTTTATTTCTTTTCACTTACAGATTAATAATGGGGGTCTCATTGACACCTTCCATTACTAATCTAGAGCTTAGTGGCAGCTGTGGGCTGTTATTAACCCTTTATTACTCCAATTGCCACCTCACCAGGGCAATCGTGAAAAGCTGGGTAAAATTCTGGGATTGTCACATCTCATGCATGTGCCAATCTTTGGCGGCTGAACGCTGCTATTTTTTGGCCTGGGGGATGCAATAAGCATTGGTCTCCTCAGCTTAATAATTCCAACCCTCAAGCTGTCAGCTTTATCATGGCTGGGTATCAAAATTGGGTTGGACCGCACACCAGTTTTTTAAATTGTTTATTTAAATAATAATAAAAAAAAGCCACATGCGGTAACTCTTATTTTGTTACACAGCCCAGATAAGCGCGAAGCTGGGGGCTGCAGCCTGTAGCTTTATCTGTGCTGGGTATCATAATAAGAGGGAACCTATGCCAATTTATTATTTATTTATTTTTATACCACTATAGTGACCTGCAGACAGGGTCTCTGATCGCAAGCAGTCAGACACTGTCCCTCAGGCTAGGGGCGTGTCTGACTGCAACCAATCACAGATGCCAGGACTGACGGTGGGTGGGGGAAGCAGTGAATATGCATGAAGGTAACTGAGCGTCCCCGGAAGAAGAGTAAGCGTCCCAAAAACAGTTACAGCTGCGATGGAGACTTGGTAAGGATAGCAAGCTTGTTCGAAACCTCCTATCCCTTCCTTCTACTACCATCTTTAAGCTCAGCAATCTTATTCTTGTTATTCAGGTTAGTCCGCACATGACTCATATGTTATTAGAAAAACATTTTGGAAAACGAACATAGCGGGTCATTACCGGGTTTTCCCAAAAATGCTCGGGTACACAACCTAGAACTGGATAGGGAAATGCTTGTACCGAATTTGAAATTGGCAAACCGAACAAGTTCGCTCATCTCTAGCGTCTACATCCATGTTTCTTGCACTGATCTTACCATAGGCTGTGACAAATTCATGACACGTTGAGGCGTCACACCCCGTTCCACTTGAACGTCTCCCTTTTTTATAAAAAAAATGTTTAAAAGAACAGAAAGTCCTCAGTGGTTGATACCTTTTAATGGCTAACTGAAAAGATGGTAATAATTGCAAGCTTTCGAGACTACTCAGGTCTCTTCATCAGGCATGGTATAACACAAAATCTGAAGAGTCACATATTTATACACAACAGGACTTAGAATAGTGCAGTAAAAAAAACAAAAAAAAAACCAAGTTATATGAAACAGAACTATCACTATGGCAGGGGGGCAAACTGTTGCCCCCCTGCCATAGTGATAGTTCTGTTTCATATAACTTGTTTGGTTTTTTTTTTGGTTTTTTTTTACTGCACTATTCTAAGTCCTGTTGTGTATAAATATGTGACTCTTCAGATTTTGTTTTATACCATGCCTGATGAAGAGACCTGAATAGTCTCGAAAGCTTGCAATTTTTACCATCTTTTCAGTTAGCCATTAAAAGGTATCAACCACTGAGGACTTTCTGTTCTTTTAAACAATTTTTTTATCTCTACTGGCTAACACGGTACAAAGATATATTTTACTTGTCCCTTTTTTATGGCATTGGGCAAAAATAGCATGAACATTTTTGTGCAACATCAAATCACTTTGAGGAATCAGGGCTAATTTTTGTAAATTACCTAATTTTGTAGAATAAATGTAGCATTTGCTATAATTCTTTTTTTTGTTTGTTTTACAAGTGACTCCTCATTTTTCAGATTAATTATTTATATTAACTACATACTTTAAATTTATCCTGAACGGAAACATTTTTGAGTGTAAAAGGGCACTTATCTTCAGATTCATGGTGCCTGAACTACAGGTAGCATGAATTATACATCGACTACATGATTGCAACCATTTATTTTATACTCTGAAACATAGTGATGTTACAGGAAAAATATACTGTAAATAGGTCTTGTTGACTGAGAGGTTTCTCGCTGTACACAGCTGGCTCGAGACTTGACTGGAACTAGTAACCCCAGACACATAGTGCCCGATATATCATTCTTGTTTTTTAATAATTACTTTTCTTATTTTGTCTTCTCGTATTTAGTAATATACAGTACATAGTTGCATAAATGGTCTTTTTTTCTGTCTTGAACCAGTTTTGCAACTTTTTAAGTATTAACCTCCAAGGTCTGCTAACAGTATTAAATTATTATGTTGCACAATTGATGTGTGGAGAATCGGAAGGTTGGCAAGAAACAGTGGGAGCAGTTAAGGAGTAGTGTTGAGCCACCCCCCTAGTGTTCGAGTTCAGTTCGGTACATCGAACGGCGGCTTTGTTCGGCGAACGTTAGACAAACACCTTCGAACACCATTGAAAACAATGGCAGGCAAACACAAACACATAAAAACACATTATACATATATACATACAGTTAATAAACATTGCCATTACACTTACAGGTCCCCGCGACGCGTCCTCCACTCTGTCTCCCGCCTCTTTTCTTTACGATATTCGCTGCGCCCTCCCGGTAACCAGCACTGATGATATGACCTTCCGTGACATCGTCATAGCATGTGACCAGTCATGTGTCTATTATCTCATTGGCTACAGACTGGTCACATGGCTAGACGTCATGCTAGGTCCTGTCAGTGCATCTCTCTGGTACGCGGTGCTCGTTACAGCATCTCCGCAAGATGCTCTGGCACATGGTTGGCTTCCCCGTTCCTGCATGTCGGTGCTCTTTACAGAGTCAGCCCACATGCAGGGACTGGATGCCACAGCCAGTGAATTGTGGCACCGGGAACCACGTGATCAGAGCACTGCTGCTATAGTAACCCTCCTGTCAGATTACTTTAGCAACGGTGGCAGCGGTGACATCACCGCTTACTGCTTACTGCCCGCAGCCTCTGCTCACTCACTGAGTGGCTTAATACTAGCTAGTAAAACAAAGCTAGTATTAACCCATTATTACCAGTGAGCCACCCGTCAAAAGGGCAGCTGGAAAAGTTGGATACAGCGCCAGATGATGGCGCTTCTATGAAAGCGCCATTTTCTGGGGCGGCTGCAGACTGCAATTCGCAGCAGAGGGGCCCAGAAAGCTCAGGCCAACCTGTGCTGCGGATTCCAATGCCCAGCTAGTTGTACCTGGCTGGACACAAAAATGGGGCAAATCCCAAGTTGTTTTTTTTTAAAATTGTTTCATGAAATTCATGAAATAATTAAAAAAGGGCTTCCCTATTTTTTTAGTTACCAGCCGGCTATAAATAGGCAGCTGGGGGTTGGGGGCAGCCGTACCTGCCTGCTGTACTGGGCTAGCATACAAAAATATGGCGAAGCCCACGTCATTTTTTTGGGGGGGGGAAAAAACTCCTGCATACAGTCCTGGATGGAGTATGCTGAGTCTTGTAGTTCTGCAGCTGCTGTCTGCTCTCCTGCATACACTAGTGGATAAAGTATGCTGAGCCTTGCAGTTCTGCGCCCCCTGTCTCACCCTCCAGCATACAGTCCTGGATGCACCATGCTGAGCCTTGTAGTTCTGCAGCTGCTGTCTGCTCTCCTGCATACACTAGTCGATGAAGTATGCTGAGCCTTGCAGTTCTGCTCCCCCTGCCTCTCCCTCCAGCATGCAGTCCTGGATGGAGGATGCTGAGCCTTGTAGTTCTGCAGCTGCTGTCTGCTCTCCTCCATACAGACAGACAGCAGACAGCAGCTGCAGAACTAAAAGGCTCAGCATACTCCATCCAGGACTGTATGCAGGAGTTTGTTGCCCCCAAAAAAATTAAGTGGGCTTCGCCATGTTTTTGTATGCTAGCCAGGTACAGCAGGCAGCTACGGGCTTCCCCAACCTCCAGCTGCCTATTTGTTCCCGGCTGGGAACGAAAAATATAGGGAAGCCCTTTTTTTATAATTATTTCATGAATTTCATGAAATAATTAAAAAAAAAATGACGTGGGCTTCGCCCAATTTTTGTGTCCAGCCAGGAACAACTAGGCAGCTGGGGATTGGAATCTTCAGCGCAGGGTGCCCAAGTTTTCTGGGCAACCTTGCTGCGAATTGCCCTAGAAAATGGCACTTTCATAGAAGCACCATATTCTTGTGCTGTATCCAACCACTCCAGGTGCCCTGGTGACGGGTGGCTCGCTGGGTAATAATGGGTTAATACTAGCTTTGTTTTACTAGCTAGTATTAATGGGGTTAGGGCTAGCTGTATATTATCAACTGGCCCTAAGTCCAAAATTCATGGTGTCACACCAATATTAGACATGACCACGATGAATTTCTAGTACAGATAAAAAAAACACAACACACAAAAAAATATTTTTATTAGAAATAAAACACAACACAATTAGTGACTCCATCTTTATTGAAATAAAGACCCCTCCTCCGCAGTAATCCTGGTTCAAGGGTCCCACACCGTCCATTCTGGATCCAATATCATCTGATCGGTTTGCTGGAAGGCAAATCGATCAGATGATGTGTCAGGTTCAAGGGCCTGAATCACATGACACAGCAGCTGATTGTATAAACCGTTTTTTTTACAATCAGCTGATGCATCAGTGCAAAAAAAAAAAAAACTACACACTTCTGTGCAGACTCCTGTCCGACAGCTGATAGTTTAGCCGGCCGGGCGGTAAAAAGCCGGCCTCACCGCTCGACTTATAGTGTCAGCTGATTCCGTCAGGTGACCGCATCAGCTGATCATCGCCAGGTCTGAGAGAGAGAAAAGAGAGAGAGTGAGAGAAGAGAGAGAAAAGAGAGAGAGAAAAGAGAGAGAAAAGAGAGAGAGGAGAGAGAGAAGAGAGAGGAGAGAGAGAGAGAGAGAGGGAATAAGAGACAAAGAGACTGAGAAAAAAAGAGAGAGAAAAAGAGAGAAAAAGAGAGAAAGAAAAAGAAAGAGAGAAAGAGAGGGAAAAAGAGAGAAAAAGAGAGAGAAAAAGAGAGCGAGAGAAAAAGAGAGAGAGAGAAAAAGAGAGAGAGAGAAAAAGAAAGAGAGAGAAAGACAGAGAAAGAGAGAGAGAAAGAAAGAGAGAGAAAGAGAAAGAGAGAAAGAGAGAGAGAAAAGAGAGAGAGAGAGAGAGAAGAGAGAGAAGAGAGAGGAGAGAACAATGCAGCCTCATTCCGTGAACTGCTCCGATTTTAGAGGTGTGTCCCACGTTTCACAGCTGATGTCCTGCTCCTCCCCTCAGTGCATAGTTAAATTAAATAATAATTATAAATAAATAATAATTATAATTTAAAATATTTACTGAGACGGCCGGTACTTGAACTCGTAAACTAACTCTCCTTAGGTAGTAGCTTTATCCATTGAGCCACTGCCTCTAATGAAACGCATAGGAAGATTTGGTAATCTTGACCTCTATACTGCAGTAGAGAATCCAGAAGCAGATTGTTCAGCTGCAAGGGTGGATGGATGGATGGTGAAAGGAGGAAACACTGGCACCATTCAGCGAGCTAACCGCTCAATCTTCCTATTTCAGGTTTATACACGCATTATATGGCTTGTAAATTTCCTTGCATTCTGGTCACGGTGCTCATTCCAATGAAAGGCCACGCCTTTCCCCCTGACCTGATGTTCGAATAAAACAGCTTTATTTACTGCATATTTGGTGAGAGCCTTCCGTCTCTTTTCACATGGACTGGATGGGCGGATGGATGGGCGGATGGACGGATGGATGGATGGATGGGCAGATGGGCGAATGTATGGGCAGATGAATGGGCGGATGGATGGATGGGCGGGCGGATGGATGGATTGATGGATGGGCGGATGGATGGATGGGCGGATGGATAGATGGCTGAGCGGATGGATGGATGGTCGGATGGATGGATGGGTGGATGGATGGATGGGCAGATGGATGGATGGGCGGATGGATGGATGGGTGGGCAAACACCGGCAGTACCGCACTCATCACCGCACACACGCAGGCACAACAACCCCCATCATCACCACACATGCAGGCACTATAACCCCCATCATCCTCGCGCACACGCAGGCACTACAACCCCCATCATCTTCGCTCACATGCAGGCAATACGGCACTCATCATCCTCGCACACACGCAGGCACTACCACCCCCATCATCACCGCACATGCAGGCATTACCTCAGTGACGTCCCCGCTGATAGCGCTGCTCACTTCATTGCTCCGTGGATCTGACACAGAGCGCTCGTGTTCTACCATGCTCTTGTCAGCTTCATGTAGGAGAGCTGGATGCATCGTGGGACTTCTGTGGATTACGTCGGACCTGGAGGGGTATATGCGGATTTTAATAAAATGGTGAAAGAGGGTGTTTTTTTGTCTTTTATTCCAAATAAAGGATTTTTTTCGGGTGTATGTGTTTATTTACTTTCACTTACGGGTTAATTATGGAAGGTATCTCGGGGAGACGCCTGTCATGATTAACCCCGTTATTACCCCGATTGCTACCGCACCAGGGCAATGCGGGATGAGCTGGGTAGAGTCCCAGGACTGTCACATCTAATGGATGCGGCAATTCCGGGCGGCTCCTGGGTGATATTGTTAGGGTGGTGGGCTCCCCATAACGTGGCGCTCCCCATCCTGACAATACCAGCCTCCAGCCGTATGGCTTTATACTGGCTGGTATCAAATTGGGGGGAACCGCATTTTTTTTTTTTATTTATTTATTTTACTGCACGATATAGACCCGCCCGCCAGTGGCTGTGATTGGTTGCAGTGAGACAGCTGTCACTTATCGTGGGGCATGTCTGACTGCAACCAATCATGGGTGCCGGTGGGTGGGGAAAGCAGGGAATACCTGATTGAATAATGAAGCGGCAGCAATTTTCAAAAGAGGAAAAGCTGCCGGAGCTTTGTGATAGCCGTGCAGCCTCGCGCCCGTGTTCGATGAGTAGAAAAGAGAGAGGGATTGTGCTGGGGAAGCAGGACGCATGAAAATACACAACATGCGCACATAGCCTTACTGTGAAAAGCCACGCTTTTGGTGATCGAACCGTTATCGAACGGTAACTCGAACTGCCGAACTTGAAGCAAATCGTTCAAGTTCGTCGAACGACTCGAACACCGCCCAAAATCACTCGAATTTGAAATTGGCGAACCGTTTGACTCGAACATCGCTCAACTCTATTAAGGAGGTAAGTGGTTGGATATGATTTTTTTTTTTCTTTTTACATTTTATGTTTATTATATTCTGGGATCTGAGGCCAGGTGTTTATTCTAGACCTCTTCTGGGAAAGAGCTAGTCCACGAGGTCACTGGGTCTGTGCTGTGACCTCACGGGGCCTGCTCATAACCAAAAGTCCTCGTCTAGAGTGAACACCAAGCTGGAGATGGAATGTCATGGAGTCACCAAGAACTGGTCAGCACTGTATTGTGTTGTCAGGGCAAGAAGAGGAGGAGGTTCACTGTCAGGGCAAGGAGTGTGGAAAACAGAGAGGATGATGATGAGGTTGAAGAACAACCCCCCAACTACAGCTCTCATTCACCATTTGTTTTCTTTATTTTTTTTAAAAAAAAACAAAAGCTATACAATAATCCATAGCGATTTCTCCTGACAATCCCCAAAAGCAAACCTGAAACACATAAAAAGAGAAAATTCTTAAAGAAATAAAGAGTAGACAAAATACACCCTCATTTAACAATGAGGAAGTGGGTGGCAGAAGCAAGCTTCAATGTTACCCTGCCACTGACACACCATGGACTTGGACTTCATAGAAGTGTCCAACACATGAGCCCCTTCTTGCTGCACTATCTTCAACATTATGTTTGGCATTATTATGATTAGAAATTGTGCTGACTACTGGGTTCCCACTCAGTTATATCCACAGTACAAAAGTAAAAGATTCTTCCCCTCTGGAAAATTACGTGCACATGCTGGAGTAGCAAAACAAGCTTGTATACAATCTAAAGCCTGCTTTACACGTTACAATTTCACATACAATACTGTATGCGATTTGCAACGCCCCCATCGTATGTGTGGCATGTTCAATTTGTTGAACGTGCCACACAAACGATTAACCCCCGTCACACATACTTACCCTTCCATACGACCTCGATGTGGGCGGCGAATGTCCACTTCCTGGAGTGGGAGGGACGTTTGGCATCACATCGACGTCACGCGGCAGCTGGCCAGTAGAAGTGGAGGGGCGGAGCTGAGCTGGACGTAAACATCCCGCCCACCTCCTTCCTTCCGAATTGCTGGCTGGGAGCCGCAGGACGTAGGTAAGATCTGTTCATCGTTCCCGGGGTGTCACACACTGCAATGTGTGCTACCCCGGGTACGATGAACAATCTGACGTGCAATTCTAGAGAAAGGTACGATGTGTATGAGATGAACGTTTTAACGTTCAATCGCAATCGCACGTACCTGTCACACACTGCAATGTAACTTACGATGCCGATGTACGTCACTTACGACGTGACCCCGCCGACACATTGTAAGATACATTGCAGCGTGTAAAGCGGGCTTAACACCTCTTACACACATCCCAGAAAGACCACACATGTATGGCCCTCCAGTGTGCCTTGATTTTGGCACATGAGTGTTCTCTGTGTGCTATCCGTGATAATACATGGAGAACAGGAACTTTATGCTCACCTGTCCCTGGTGTTGCTGTCCGTGGTGCTGATGTCTTCCTCTCTGTATGCAGGTCTATTGATTTTAATGGGTATACATATGTCAGTGTCTCCAGTACGTGTGAAAACGGATGTCACATGTACCAGAGACACAGATGTGTGAAGTGGGCTTAAGAGTGGTGCATCACAGTTCTAGCCTTCAAACCATGGGAACGTTGAGTCAACATCACAGAAACATTAGCAGTAGCAGTGTAAGTGGCAGAAGCAATTTTTGTGAGTTGCGACATACATTTTTTATACCATCCCATGCGCCAGCAGAACTGAGTACAAGTCTGACACATAGTGAACAACTGAAGAGGATGTTGCCCGAGTATCTAGAGCTTATGTCGCGGGCAGTGGGGCGCTGCGCTCGCTAACGCTCGGGTCAGGCGCTGCTGCTCGGTAGCTCGAGCGGTGGGCCGGATCCGGGGACTCGAGCGGCGCTCCTCGCCTGTGAGTGAAAGGAGGGGGGGGTCGTTTGGTTTGGGGATTTGGTCCGTGACGCCACCCACAGTTTGTGGTGAGGTTGGGCACCACCGCTGCTGGTGACGGGGATCCCGGGAGCGATGGTAGGGAGCAGCTGGGATGTTGTTTTCCCCCCTCCGTGGGTAGGGGTTGGTGGTCCCGGGGCCCGGTGAGGTGACGGGGAGGCAGGATTGGCAGGGTGCAGGGTCGCCTGGACTGCGCAGCGCGGTGCCGGATGGCACGGTTGTACTCACTCAGCCACAAATGTACGCAAAGTCTCTGGTAAGCCAAACGGCTGGATGGACGGGTCCCGCAGCCGGCTGCTGTGGCTTCTCCCGGACGGTTGGTGGTGGCTGCCTTTCCCTGCACCTTTGTGTATGTTCGGCTCCGATGGCTTCCCACCTGTAACCCACTCCCCAGCGTATATATGTGCCGGAGGAGCCCTTTTTTCCTGCAGGTTCTGGCCCTCGGAACTCTAGCTGTGGCGGTAGCTGTATTTCCTTCTACTGGTCGGACGGTTGCCTTCTATCGGGTCTTGGCTGCTAGGAAACCCCTGGGGTTCCGGTCACTGATGGATTTGACCTTTAACAGCGACTCCAAGCCTGATCGGGGTCCGCAAGCCCTGCCTGTGTGTGCTGGCTTCACTTCGCTCCCCGGTTCGGTATCGGCGGGCCACCGCCCGACCCCAGTCCTACGGTTCCGCGTTGATTCGCCTCTCCTGCAGACGGCCACCACCATCTGCCAACCTTGCTCTTAGTGCCCGGGCCACACACCCGGACACCATCAGTTTACTCCTCCACTACTCGTCACTCCTCACACTTGCACTTCCCTAACTGAACTGACTTCCTTTTCCTGCCTCCAGGACTGTGAACTCCTCAGTGGGTGGGGCCAACCGCCTGTCTCCACCCCACCTGGTGTGGACATCAGCCCCTGGAGGGAGGCAACAAGGATTTTGTGTCTGGCTGATGTGCCTGTCTCGGGGTGGGGGGTGTGTTCTGCAGTACCTGTGATGACCTAGCTAGTCCAGGGCGCCACACTTAACGTCAATGCTATTGGGAGATGGGGGGGTTGGAGCCTTTTGCATTTTGGTCTTCAAAAATGGAAGAGTGGCCTGAGCTTACCAGTCAGGCCTTGAAGGTTTTGTCATGCCCAGCATCCAGCAATCTCTCAGAACGTGTGTTCAGCACTGCTGGTAGTGTACTGATGGATAAGTGCATCCGGGTGCCCTCTGAAAGTGTAGACCGCCTACTTTTCATGAAGATGAACAAGTTATGAATGTCCAATGACTTTTCCACCCCGGTAGCAGACTGTGCAGAGTAGACAATGGTATACTTTTCAGTGTGCTGCACTGCTCTTGTATTATTGCAGTCTGTGACACCTTTGTCATGGCTTCTGTGGCTGTTGTTGCTACTGCTGCTGTTACTAACGAGTGCCTGGGTGATGTAACAATAAAATGGTGTGTCCACTGTTGTTACTTTTACAATTTGGCCTTTTTGTGCTATTTTTACAGTGGAACTTTGATTTACAAGAACAATCCGTTCTTTGAGTGTGCTTGTAAACCAAGTTACTCATCTAGCAAATCAAAATTTGCTATAGGAAATAATGGAAGCTCAGACAATTCGTTCCACAGCTTGTGCAATGTTCCCTATTGGGCCATTCCACACTCGTACAAACATGCACAAACACGCACACAAACATATTATACTCACCTTACCCTCCGTTACCCTTGCTGCCTCCTGGCTTTTGTAATCTGCAGGTACAGTGTGTTTATTGGGTAACCATTGCAACGATGAAGGAGTCGCTTGCCTCTGATTGGCCAGTGCTCTGATGTCAAAGGCATGAGTCGCTTGGCTCTGACTGGTTAGCGAGCTGCCTTTGAGAAGCGCTGACAGTGGAAGTTCCTCCGTCGGCGTGATGGTTACCCGATACACATACTGTACCTGAGGACTACAAGAAATAGGAGGCCGGCGTGGGAACAGAAGGTAAGGTGAGCATAATATGTGTGTGTTTGTGTGTGTTTGCATGTTTGTGCGTGTTTGTGCGGACTGCAAGAACGGGTCAGAGCGCGTTGAAAGTACGGAACCGGAAGTGTGTGCGGTGAGTATTTGCTCATACAGCAAAGATTGCTCGTAAACTGAGTTACAAATGTACAGCAAGCTTTGCTCGTATAGCGAAATACTCGCACACCAAGTTACTCGTAAACCGAGGTTCCACTGTATTTTGAAAATAAGTTGCAACAAATTTTTAGCTCCAAATTTCTATAAATAAAAAATAATACTTTAGCACTGTATAGGTTATTATCAGACCAGTATGAATAAATAATCATGCAGATGACATTGTATCGGCACGTTGGACAGATACCGGGAACGATCAGCAGGTAATTTGGTATCGCCTGCCAATCATCCAAACCAACAGGATTAGACATGATCCGCACCTGTGGACAACTCCTTTAAAAGGGAAGGGTCCTTAAACAAAAACAACCCACATACAAATTGCAAAAAGATTTTAATTTAAAAATAAGTGAAACATTGTAGTGTATATAATGAAAACAATTATAGAGTGTTCAGTGAGCATCTGCGGAAATCTGCTGAAATCCTGGTTTACTGCTAAGGGTACTTTCCCACTTGTGTTCAGCGTAGTCCGTCACTATGGAGAATAGCGCAGTCCGTTAACGCACTGCGCTATTCTCCATAGACTTGTATGGACAACGCAGTGTAACGCAAGTGTCAGCGTTGCATCCACTGGACGACGCAGCGTCGTTATTTTGACTCTGCGTCAGGTGGAAGGAACGCAGCATGTAACATTTTTTTGAGCGGCAGAAACCTTTATTTTTCACTGCGCATGCTCATTTTTTAATTTTTTTTTAAATCACAGAAACTTTATTTTGTTTCTCGTGGCCGAACGTCCAGGTGAGCGCCCGGCCGCCGGCATGTGAGAGCGCATAGCTGATTGCCCGGCCACCGGCATGTGAGAGCTCTCAGCTGAGCGCCCAGTCGCCGGCATTTGAGAGCTCTCAGCTGAGGGCCCGGCCTCCGGCTATTGAGAGCTCTCAGCTGAGCGCCCGGCCGCCGGGTGATCAGCTGATCGTTCACAATAGTTTGCTGCTGGTAAAAACTGTTGTTTTGTATGATCCGTTGCATCCGTTGTGCCATTATATGCAACGCATCCGTTGCATCCATCACACAACACAATGCAACGGATGCCGTTCAACGCAAGTGTGAAACTAGCCTAAGGGGGGCTTTACACGCTGCGACATCGCTAGCCAATGCTAGCGATGGCGAGCGTGATAGCACCCGAACCTATCATTATGCCGATATGTGAAGATCGCTGCCATAGCGAACCTTATCGCTACGGCAGCGTCACACATACTTACCTGCTCGGCGACGTCGCTGTGGCCGGCAAACCGCCTCCTTTCTAAGGGGGCGGTTCGCTTGGCGTCACAGCGACGTCACTAATTGGCCGCCCAATCAAAGCGGAGGGGCGGAGATGAGTGGGACGAATATCCCACCCACCTTCTTCCTTCCTCATTGCTGGTGTGTGGCAGGTAAGGAGAGGTTCCTCGTTCCTGCGGCGTCACATGTAGGAGTGTGTCCTGCCGCAGAGACGGGGATCAACTTCGCCCAAGCCACAGCAGCGATAATTGGGAGAGGACCCCTATGTCAACGAGGAGCGATTTTGGACGTTTTTGCAACGATCCAAAATCGCTCATAGGAGTCACATGCAACGAGATCGCTACAGCGGCTGGATGTGCGTCACAAAATCCGTGACCTCAATGAGATCGCTGTAGCAATCTCGTAGCATATAAAGCCAAGTCACTTTACGTCGAAAGTTTGTGTCCAGGATCTGCTTTCATGTCTGATGTTTACTCTCTTCTGTTTTGTTTTTTTATTTTAAACTTCACCCTCCTTTATGCTCTTGCACAGTGCAGAGACATTATTGGTTACTGCGAAATGATACTGACATGTCGACAGTGAGCCAAATGACGGCTGGTAGATCTGGTTGTTAGTTCATGCTGCTCGCTGTGTCACATGTTACGATTACATGTGCAGACTATCACAAGCTGTGGTTAGATACATGGATGAGTGTAGTGTACCACACAAGATGGGATTAGATGTGTGGCCCTGCTTCATATACCTCAATGGGAGCAGTAATGTATTGTGTGACTCAGTGCCATCTATTTCTATAGGAGCGGTGGTGTAATATGACCCCTATGCAAGCAGTAATGCAATGTGTGAGAGTTGTATCACATATGGTGGATTAGATACATGGCTGGGTAAAACCTGGACAGCTGGGCATCTGTAGGTCACAGCTGGGCACACGCTGGTCACAGCTGGGTCTCCTTTTTGTGTGTTGCTAGGAGTTGAAGGGATCTGAGAGCACAAGTCCTACATCTCAAATTGATGCACCTCTTACTGATCAATGTTTAAGGTAGAAATGCTGGGGCAGGCCCTGTCCCTGTCGTAGACCCCGTCCCATGCATCCATGGTGCGCCATTATACTATTTGTATTTTGGGGCAATTAATGCTTCTTTAGTGGTGTCTGCCCCTAATGTTTTGAAATGTGGAAACTCCAAGTTAGGTCTCCATGTTGTGTGTTGCTTGTAGTGGCAGGGGTCTCAGTGCACCAGGCATACAACTGTCACTCATCCAACATATCATTTAAAATTAATTTGAAAGCTATAAATGCTGACCCAGGCTCTGTTTTGTGATGGCCCATGCCTGACTGCTGCACCCCAACACTATGGGTACTCTCGGGCAATTAATGACACTTTATTGGTGTTTGTCCCTAATTTTAAGAAATTGGCACAGAGGTATTAATTAATATTTATCTCTAGTGATATATATTTCTTGGAGGCCCACTCAAGTATAAAAATCTTTTGATCTCTGATTATACTGGGGCAGAATCACAGAATAATTAAGCAGTATTTATATGCTGAAATGCCTATTTGTGGCAAGCAGTAGGACCAGAGATTAAGCTATCAAAATGTAGATGCTGAAATTGCAATCGCTGAAAGGAACACAGATTTTTCAATCTCTATGTAGATGATGAAATAGACATTTTTGCGTGGAGCACAGAAGTGGCCAGCCCTATTTAGTATCAGAAATAGCACTTTGGAGCTGGACTACCGATTTTGCACTCATTTAGATACAGAAATACCACTTTAGAGCTGTGCAACAGATTTTGCACTATGTAGAGGCACAAATAGTACTTTGGAGCTGGACTACAGATTTTTCACTATTTAGAGGAAGAAATAGAACTTTGCAGTTGTAAAACAGATGTGGCCCTATTTAGATAAATAACAGTAAGTTTGAGCTGGAGCACACAATCAGCTAACCTATCATTAGATGATGAAATGCTGATTTGTGGCACATAACAATGTTCCCTACACTGCACGTCCCTATTCTCCACTATCGCTCTCCTCTCTATTTCAACTACCTATGACTAAACTCAGGGTCATTGGATGCCATATGCTCGTGTGGCCCCAGCTTTACTTTCATCATTAGTATAGATACTTATGGATACTTCTCTATTTTCTTTACATTAGTACCCTCTAAAGCAACTTTTTATCTATTAGCTTCTAAAAGAATGGTAACTATTCAAGATCCAATGGTAGTTGCGTTAATTACTTAGTTGAAAAGATTGTTGTAAAAATATTGTGGTGCACTAAAAGACAACAACAATATGATAATGATATGATAGAGGTAAATTAGCACGTGTCACTGTCCTATAATATCTTCATATTTTTGCCCTTTGAGTCTGTTCTCTAAACTCTCCCATCACGAGCCTTTGGAAGTAGATTAAATTAAATTGTAATCCTAAATATAAATTGAACTGTAAAATTTTTAGGCCAGGTGAAAATGATTTAGCTGTATATGAAATCGAATTTTGTCTGCTACTTTGCTACTCTGTAACAAGATTCAGAACCCCTAATGCAGCGCTTTAATCTTCTCATTGCATTCCAATTATTATGTTCCACAATATTTATTTAAGGTAGTTGTTGTAATATATTCTATATAAGACCAGTCCATAATCATTTTAATTATAGAGAGAATTCCCTATGAAGAGTGTGCAAGCTTTTGTACTGCTGGATAATTAATTCCTCCATGGCTATCTATTTGATGTTCTGTGGAATATAAAGCAGTTCATCTTAAGTAATCCCTCAAAATTGTGCTTGCTTCTTATCCAAACACTGGATTAAACAATAGGGGTTTCTTTTTCAGCCAACTGCTTCAAAGGGTGCTTGTTTTTTTTCCCTAACCTTCATATACTTGTCTGGTTTTTTTACACCAATAAAAAAGAAAAGAAGCTTCGAATGTTAATAATGGAAAAGATTTGGCTGAAAAAAAAATATTGCAATATTACCCAAGAATTTTTTCAAGGACATATGTACATTGCTTGCATATGTTTTTTTTATTATGTTTTATTTTAATTAATTGGATCAGTATAGATAGTTTTAATATTACTTTTGAAAAAGACGTTTGTGTGCGCAAAGGTGGTACTATACAGAGGAAGATAGTAAAGTATATGCCCCAGGTTATGGGTGTAAGGGAGGAGCCACTGGTACCTGCTGCCAGTGTTCTATCATGCTTAGGCTACTTTCACACCTCTGGCTTTTGCAATGCGGCACAATCCGGCACTTTGCAGGAAAACCGCAACCGTTTTTTTTGCTGACGGTTGCGTTTTTCCTGCATAGACTTTAATTAGTGCCGCATTGTGCCGCATGGGCTTCCGTTCGGTCCGGTTTTTGCCGCATGCGGCAGATTTAGCCGATGCGGCGGCCGGATGGAACGTTCCCTGCAACGTTTTTTGCTCCGGCAAAAAAAAACCGCATCGCGCCGCATCCGGCCGATGCGGCGCTTTTCCCAATGCATCCCTATGGATGCCGGATGCGGCACGATGCGGCAAAAACCGCATCCGGCCGCCGCATGCGGTTTTTGCCACTGCGCATGCTCAGTAGCATGCCGCAAGCGGCAAAAACCGGACCGGCCGCATGTAAAAAACTTATGCAAAGGATGCGGTGTTTTCACCGCATCCGTTGCATAGGCTTCACAGCCGGATTGAGCCGCACGGCTCAAACCGGATGTGTGAAAGTAGCCTTACCAGCTGTCCAAGTCACATCTGCAGCTATCCCTCACTTTTGGTTCCATGATATCCCTAGTCCCACTGCATTAAATGATCAAACAGAAGTGGACTCCCACGCAGTCGTAAGAAGATGGTCAGCAGAAATGGTTAAATAGTGATTTTATTATGCATTTTGGAGATTACATCTCCTTCCTCAGATAAATCACACATGTACATCTGAGGAAGGAGATGTTTTCTCCAAAACGCGTAATAAAATCACGATTTAACCATTTCTGCTGACATCTTCTTATGACAGCGCGGGGGTGCACGTTTGTTTGATCGTTTAATGATAACCTCTTCGTGGTGCCACACACTATGCAATTCAGGCTGTAGTATCTTTGCAGTTTCTGTATGCTGTTGCTACCCAGGTTGTGGGTGGTTGTCCATTTAATCTTAATGGGTAATTGTGACAATGAATCAGATGCTGGTTGTTTGTACAGTATATGTATGTAGTTCAGTGTATGCTGATATTTGTGTACACTTATGGGCATCCATTAGACCTTGTTATTACACCAATGTGGTCAATTAAGGAATATATTTAAATTGACTCTATTGATTATATTAATTAGTATTATATACCCCATATTGGTGGTCACAATAGTTTTCTGGGTGCCTATGTAACTTTTGTCCATAGCCTGGATGCTTATATATATATTTGATTGTATACCTCCAGCATTTGCAAGGATTTTGTCTTTTGACATGGTTGTGGTTGCTATTTTCAACTACTAAATTGTATTAGTGTCCCTATGTTCTACATATATATGAATATATACATTTTTACATTGTTGTACACGTGCAATACTTAGCAGGATATGATTATTATTCATCACTGACCTTTATTGTGCATATTCACCTACCGCTCTATATGCATTATCTTTATATATAAAAAAAATATTATTACAATAAATACTGTTTTTGTATGGAAATTGGACTCTGTTCGCCTTCTTCTTCTCTTTTCTTGTTTCTTGTTTAAGCGAATGTTCAAAAAAGATTTTTATATCCATGAGTAACATAGTGAAATATGTATTAATATGAACTTTTCACGTTTCTCATTGTTGCCTGCTGCAGTAGTAAATTATACGCTTTAATAGTAGTTGTATATAAGGGGGGGTGCACAGCCTCACGTAACCAAAATTGAGTGCTGTGTGTGTGAAAAATAAGAATCAATTGGATGAGAAGGCAGAGTAGAGGCATAGTAGAGGCGCACATCCAATAAGAATAGTGAATAATTTTATTAGCTCCATAGAAAACACACACACACACACACATATAAAAACAAAAACATACATGAACCATAACCATCACCTCCACTAAATGAGTATATATTGCTCAAGGATATTAGATAGACTAATAATATGGTGTAGTTAAAAAAAATAGGTACACAAGGTGCAGAAATAGTTAATTGTAACCCATCAGCCAGAAAATAATTAATAAAGGCGATATATCTCTATGCATCATAAACCACGTAGTGGTCTGATGCCCATTTATATACACATAGCTCTAAATCACAAACAATCAAGATGTCATACAGTGATATAAACCAGTGAATTAAATGATCAAAAAAAATCACAAAAAAACCCCCAGCAAATCCGGCAATGTGAGGTAATAAATATTAACAAACATCATGACGTAATGATTAATATCAATAATATTATAGACGTAGTCGGTATGAATCCATGTATATTGCAAGGGTCTATATACTAAATGACCCACACCACAATATAATGAGTACTGGCACAAATAAATATGATAGAGGTTCACCACTCCAAAAGTAGCCCCCATATGAAACACAAGTATGTGGTATAAAAGCAAAAAGAGTATCCCTGGGATCACACATAGTTACCAACCGGGCCCAGTATCATGTTGAAATAATCATGGCAAGTATGTGAGTAGGGTAGCAACAAGTGAACAAGTCCTGCACCGCCTGCCCTCAGATTACCTCCAAGTTCAGTGGCTCACGTGCTGATGACTGCCATGTAGCGCTGATTTGCAGGCGCAGCGTGCTGGTCGGTATTGAGCAGCTAGGAGATCCAACAACAGGAAGATGAAAAATCGACCGCAAACAGCTGCTATGCCAAACAATTTCTTTTTTATTCAAGCGTTCTTTTCATCGGTGCAGATAAAAATGCGGGAGGTGACTAGGATGCGAGTCCCTCCAAAGGACGACGGCCGTTTCGTCTGTAAGCCAGACTTCTACGGGTCCACGTCGGGGAATGGCCGCACGCACCTTATAAAGGGGAGTGCATCCAGGCCACATCACCGCACATTAAAAACAGAGGAATGCACACATGATAGTGATTAACATAAGTGCAGACAACACATCCCATTTAAAACATGGTCATACAATCAATGTGACACACATTTCAAAAACAAACATGAAAACAGGGGAAAAAAAAAAGGAAAAAATTCACCTGAAAGGTACAGAGGCATTTATCAATGTCATATCAATACATAACCCATTATGTTCATATTATTCTTTTTAATGACATAACCACTCATTTATCAAAAGATCCAAAATGAATCCATCACTCGAAAATAATTTGCAAAAAATCAGTTTTATGCAAGCCGGTATTATAAGAATACCGCTAGGTCGTTACGGTCATTCAAACCCAGGTTTCCCTGTGCTCCAAATTTTATTATCACACTTGCTTCTTTACGTAGCAATAACTTATGGAGATCGCCCCCTTGTGGAGGCAGGGAAACCTGGACTAGTCCTGCAAAGCGCAAGATGTTGGGATTACCTTCATGTGCTGTGCGAATGTGTTCTATTAGCCTAGGAGAACCTTTACCTGTGGAAATCGATTTATAGTGCTCCCTAAAGCATATGTACATGCACCTTATTGTCTTCCCTATATAAAATCTTCCACAGGGGCATACAATCACATAAACCACATACTTCGTCTTGCAGGAAATAAACTGCCTGACCTGGTGAGAAAAGGAACCAATTTGAAGAGATGTACCAGTGAGATGTAAGGCGCAAAACTTGCAGTGACCGCAGCGAAAATTCCCAACGGGCGAACATTTCTCGAGCCATGTGGACTGACAGGTCACCACCCTGTTTTTCACCAGCAGATCTCTCAAATTATTACACCGTCTATAAGAGACTAGGGGTCCTGCATCTGTCATACTCTTTAGATCCGGGTCGTTGGCAAGGATATGCCAATTCTTTTTTATGGCTTTTTTTATTACTCCATCTAAGGGGCCAAACCTAAAACTGAACATAAACCTATTTACGGCATTGTTCGTTTTTCTCACCTTTTTTGCCTTTGCCTGACTATGTGACAATTTTCCAATACCGGAAGATTGGCTGACCCATAGATTTTCAGAACTCTCAGAACACGCCTTCTCATACGCAGAATCAATTAATGTACTAGGGTAACCCCGTGCCAATAACCTTGATCTTAAATCCCCAGCTTGTTCTTCAAAAATCTAATTTTTTCCCCCCGGTGGCCCATGGTAATTTAATTGATGTGTTTCAGGAAGCAGTTGTCAAGGATGTGGAGGCATTGCTATATCCCAAAATGGATAATAATCTTAATGAGGGAGAAGCGGCAGCGGTAAAAATAATGCGCACGTGGAATGACACAGTATTCCGCCAAGCGGATAAAGGCGGTAATATTGTGTTGTTAACGCGCACCGCTTATATTAAAGAATGCTTAAGGCATCTGCAGGATCGTGATACATACACTCCCTTACAATCTAACCCCATTACTGAGTATAAGAAGCAATTAACACGCTTATTGGGGAGATATGTAACACTCGGTTTTCTCACTAGCACTCAGGTCGAAAAATTAATTCCAGAATTTCCCACAAAACCCCATTGGTATGCTATACCTAAGATACACAAAGATAGTGTCAACCCCCCTGGCCGCCCGATAGTGGCTGGCATCGGTTCGTTAACTGAGCCGTTGTCCCACTATCTTGATTGGTTATTGAGGCCTCTGATGGAAAGAATCCCTTCCTATGTGAAGGATAGTAACGATTTTATATCTTTGTTGAGAGGTTTTGATTGGCAGGAGGGGTTTAATCTTTTGTCCATCGATGTGGAAAGCCTGTATACACGGATACCCCAGAACCTGGGTGTACAGGCAGTGAGGGAGACAGTGGCTCGCAGTGGAAAAACGCAGTTGTATTGCGATTTTGTAGGTGAAGCTTTGAATTTTGTGCTTTCAAAAAACGCATTCATGTTCCTGGATAAATGGTACGTCCAGTGCGGGGGTACTGCAATGGGTACCCCCGTATCGTGAGCTATGGCTAATATTTTTTGGGGTTTTTTTGAGAGCGTATACGTTTTCGTTAGCACAAACCCATTTCTCAAGCACGTGAAGTTGTTCCTCAAATATGTGGACGACATATTCATGGTGTGGGATGGTACAGAGGAGGAGTTCACAGGTTTTGTCACCTACCTTAATAGTACAAACACCATGAATATGTCGTTTACATCATGTTTTGGAGGCAACGTTATAACATTTTTGGATATAGAGGTAGAAGTGAAAGAAGGGTTAATATTGACAAGAATGTATAGGAAACCAACTGCCTCTAACTCGTTACTGCACTTTCAGAGTGCCCACCCCACTCATACTAAAGTAGCTTTACCCTACTCTCAGTTTTTGAGACTAAGGAGGATCAATAATGTAAAAGAGATTTTTGAAGAACAAGCTGGGGATTTAAGATCAAGGTTATTGGCACGGGGTTACCCTAGTACATTAATTGATTCTGCGTATGAGAAGGCGTGTTCTGAGAGTTCTGAAAATCTATGGGTCAGCCAATCTTCTGGTATTGGAAAATTGTCACATAGTCAGGCAAAGGCAAAAAAGGTGAGAAAAACGAACAATGCCGTAAATAGGTTTATGTTCAGTTTTAGGTTTGGCCCCTTAGATGGAGTAATAAAAAAAGCCATAAAAAAGAATTGGCATATCCTTGCCAACGACCCGGATCTAAAGAGTATGACAGATGCAGGACCCCTAGTCTCTTATAGACGGTGTAATAATTTGAGAGATCTGCTGGTGAAAAACAGGGTGGTGACCTGTCAGTCCACATGGCTCGAGAAATGTTCGCCCGTTGGGAATTTTCGCTGCGGTCACTGCAAGTTTTGCGTCTTACATCTCACTGGTACATCTCTTCAAATTGGTTCCTTTTCTCACCAGGTCAGGCAGTTTATTTCCTGCAAGACGAAGTATGTGGTTTATGTGATTGTATGCCCCTGTGGAAGATTTTATATAGGGAAGACAATAAGGTGCATGTACATACGCTTTAGGGAGCACTATAAATCGATTTCCACAGGTAAAGGTTCTCCTAGGCTAATAGAACACATTTGCACAGCACATGAAGGTAATCCCAACATCTTGCGCTTTGCAGGACTAGTCCAGGTTTCCCTGCCTCCACAAGGGGGCGATCTCCATAAGTTATTGCTACGTAAAGAAGCAAGTATGATAATAAAATTTGGAGCGCAGGGAAACCTGGGTTTGAATGACCGTAACGACCTAGCGGTATTCTTATAATACCGGCTTGCATAAAACTGATTTTTTGCAAATTATTTTCGAGTGATGGATTCATTTTGGATCTTTTGATAAATGAGTGGTTATGTCATTAAAAAGAATAATATGAACATAATGGGTTATGTATTGATATGACATTGATAAATGCCTCTGTACCTTTCAGGTGAATTTTTTCCTTTTTTTTCCCCCTGTTTTCATGTTTGTTTTTGAAATGTGTGTCACATTGATTGTATGACCATGTTTTAAATGGGATGTGTTGTCTGCACTAGAGTTGAGCGCGGTTCGTGGTTCGTGGTTCTCCAGTTCGCGGCTCGAGTGATTTTGGGGCATGTTCTAGATCGAACTAGAACTCGAGCTTTTTGCAAAAGCTCGGTAGTTCTAGAAACGTTCGAGAACGGTTCTAGCAGCCAAAAAACAGCTAAATCATAGCTTGGTTTCTGCTGTAATAGTGTAAGTCACTCTGTGAATCAAACTATTATCACATTTCAGTGTATAGTGTGCGTGAACAGCGCCTTCAGATCACTGCTGTTTCTATAATGGCGATCGCCATTTTTTTTTTTTTTTTTTTCTTGTCTTCCTTCCCTAAGCGCGCGCGTCTTGTGGGGCGGGCCAGCATGTCAGCCAATCCCAGACACACACACAGCTAAGTGGACTTTGAGCCAGAGAAGCAACGGCATGTGTGATAGGATCTGCATGTCACATGTCCCTGCATTATAAAACCGGACATTTTCTTCACGGACGCCATTATCTGCCTTCTGCGTCTTTGGTGTCAGACATCACTGTCGCAGCTCCGTCTTCCTGAGTCCTATAGCCGATACAGCTGTATGCGCTGCATACACAGCGTTAGACAGCTTAGGGAGAGCACTTTATAGCAGTCCTTTTAAGGGCTCCAACCGGCAGGGTCAGAGAGCCATAGGTGACAGGTCCTGCAAACAGCAACAGCGTCTGTGTAGCCCAGGTCAGGGATTTCCTACCTGCATTTCACCATTAGGAGGGAATAGAAAGGCAGGCTTCCATTCCTCTACCCAGAGCACCACAATCCTGCCACTGTACCCTCTTGTCCTCTGCACACTCCAACTGATAACTAAGCCATTATACTAGCAAACACTCAGTGTACCTAGTGGCATCCTATACGTGGCTATTGGACTTTGCTATAGTCCCACTAGTGCAAAGACATTTGCAGAGCGCGTCTGCCTGCATTGCACACTACAACTCATTCTAACCAAGCCATTATACTAGCAAACACTCAGTGTACCTAGTGGCATCCTATACGTGGCTATTGGACTTTGCTATAGTCCCACTAGTGCAAAGACATTTGCAGAGCGCGTCTGCCTGCATTGCACACTACAACTCATTCTAACCAAGCCATTATACTAGCAAACACTCAGTGTACCTAGTGGCATCCTATACGTGGCTATTGGACTTTGCTATAGTCCCACTAGTGCAAAGACATTTGCAGAGCGCGTCTGCCTGCATTGCACACTCCAACTCATTAAAACCAAGCCATTATACTAGCAAACACTCAGTGTACCTAGTGGCATCCTATACGTGGCTATTGGACTTTGCTATAGTCCCACTAGTGCAAAGACATTTGCATAGCGCGTCTGCCGGCATTGCACACTCAAACTCATTTTAACTAAGCCATTATACTAGCAAACACTCAGTGTACCTAGTGGCATCCTATACGTGGCTATTGGACTTTGCTATAGTCCCACTAGTGCAAAGACATTAGCAGAGCACATCTGCCTGCATTGCACACTACAACTCATTCTAACCAAGCCATTATACTAGCAAACACTCAGTGTACCTAGTGGCATCCTATACGTGGCTATTGGACTTTGCTATAGTCCCACTAGTGCAAAGACATTTGCATAGCGCGTCTGCCTGCATTGCACACTCAAACTCATTTTAACTAAGCCATTATACTAGCAAACACTCAGTGTACCTAGTGGCATCCTATACGTGGCTATTGGACTTTGCTATAGTCCCACTAGTGCAAAGACATTAGCAGAGCACATCTGCCTGCATTGCACACTACAACTCATTCTAACCAAGCCATTATACTAGCAAACACTCAGTGTACCTAGTGGCATCCTATACGTGGCTATTGGACTTTGCTATAGTCCCACTAGTGCAAAGACATTTGCAGAGCGCGTCTGCCTGCATTGCACACTCCAACTCATTAAAACCAAGCCATTATACTAGCAAACACTCAGTGTACCTAGTGGCATCCTATACGTGGCTATTGGACTTTGCTATAGTCCCACTAGTGCAAAGACATTTGCATAGCGCGTCTGCCTGCATTGCACACTCAAACTCATTTTAACTAAGCCATTATACTAGCAAACACTCAGTGTACCTAGTGGCATCCTATACGTGGCTATTGGACTTTGCTATAGTCCCACTAGTGCAAAGATATTAGCAGAGCACATCTGCCTGCATTGCACACTCCAACTTTTTTAAACTAAGCAATTTTACTAGCAAACACTCAGTGTACCTAGTGGCATCCTAAACGTGGCTATTGGACTTTGCTATAGTCCCACTAGTGCAAAGACATTTGCAGAGCACGTCTGCCTGCATTGCACACTACAACTCATTGTTACTAAGCCATTATACTAGCAAACACTCAGTGTACCTAGTTGTATCCTAAACGTGGCTATTGTACTTTTGTCTATTCACAGTATTGGAACGATATTTGCAGCACGTCTGCCTGCATTGCACACTCTAACTTTTTTAAACTCAGCCATTTATAGTAGCAAACACTCAGTGTACCTAGTTGTATCCTAAACGTGGCTATTGTACTTTTGTCTATTCACAGTATTGGAACGATATTTGCAGCACGTCTGCCTGCATTGCACACTCTAACTTTTTTAAACTCAGCCATTTATAGTAGCAAACACTCAGTGTACCTAGTTGTATCCTAAACGTGGCTATTGTACTTTTGTCAATTCACAGTATTGGAACGTTATTTGCAGCACGTCTGCCTGCATTGCACACTCAAACTTTTTTAAACTCAGCCATTTATAGTAGCAAACACTCAGTGTACCTAGTTGTATCCTAAACGTGGCTATTGTACTTTTGTCTATTCACAGTATTGGAACGTTATTTGCAGCACGTCTGCCTGCATTGCACACTCTAACTTTTTTAAACTCAGCCATTATACTAGCAAACACTCAGTGTACCTAGTTGTATCCTAAACGTGGCTATTTTACTTTTGTCTATTCACAGTATTGGAACGATATTTGCAGCACGTCTGCCTGCATTGCACACTCTAACTTTTTTAAACTCAGCCATTATACTAGCAAACACTCACTGTACCTAGTTGTATCCTAAACGTGGCTATTGTACTTTTGTCAATTCACAGTATTGGAACGTTATTTGCAGCACGTCTGCCTGCATTGCACACTCAAACTTTTTTAAACTCAGCCATTATACTAGCAAACACTCACTGTACCTAGTTGTATCCTAAACGTGGCTATTGTACTTTTGTCAATTCACAGTATTGGAACGTTATTTGCAGCACGTCTGCCTGCATTGCACACTCAAACTTTTTTAAACTCAGCCATTATACTAGCAAACACTCACTGTACCTAGTTGTATCCTAAACGTGGCTATTGTACTTTTGTCAATTCACAGTATTGGAACGTTATTTGCAGCACGTCTGCCTGCATTGCACACTCAAACTTTTTTAAACTCAGCCATTTATAGTAGCAAACACTCAGTGTACCTAGTTGTATCCTAAACGTGGCTATTGTACTTTTGTCTATTCACAGTATTGGAACGTTATTTGCAGCACGTCTGCCTGCATTGCACACTCTAACTTTTTTAAACTCAGCCATTATACTAGCAAACACTCAGTGTACCTAGTTGTATCCTAAACGTGGCTATTTTACTTTTGTCTATTCACAGTATTGGAACGATATTTGCAGCACGTCTGCCTGCATTGCACACTCTAACTTTTTTAAACTCAGCCATTATACTAGCAAACACTCACTGTACCTAGTTGTATCCTAAACGTGGCTATTGTACTTTTGTCAATTCACAGTATTGGAACGTTATTTGCAGCACGTCTGCCTGCATTGCACACTCAAACTTTTTTAAACTCAGCCATTTATAGTAGCAAACACTCAGTGTACCTAGTTGTATCCTAAACGTGGCTATTGTACTTTTGTCAATTCACAGTATTGGAACGTTATTTGCAGCACGTCTGCCTGCATTGCACACTCAAACTTTTTTAAACTCAGCCATTTATAGTAGCAAACACTCAGTGTACCTAGTTGTATCCTAAACGTGGCTATTGTACTTTTGTCTATTCACAGTATTGGAACGTTATTTGCAGCACGTCTGCCTGCATTGCACACTCTAACTTTTTTAAACTCAGCCATTATACTAGCAAACACTCACTGTACCTAGTTGTATCCTAAACGTGGCTATTGTACTTTTGTCAATTCACAGTATTGGAACGTTATTTGCAGCACGTCTGCCTGCATTGCACACTCAAACTTTTTTAAACTCAGCCATTATACTAGCAAACACTCACTGTACCTAGTTGTATCCTAAACGTGGCTATTGTACTTTTGTCAATTCACAGTATTGGAACGTTATTTGCAGCACGTCTGCCTGCATTGCACACTCAAACTTTTTTAAACTCAGCCATTATACTAGCAAACACTCACTGTACCTAGTTGTATCCTAAACGTGGCTATTGTACTTTTGTCAATTCACAGTATTGGAACGTTATTTGCAGCACGTCTGCCTGCATTGCACACTCAAACTTTTTTAAACTCAGCCATTATACTAGCAAACACTCACTGTACCTAGTTGTATCCTAAACGTGGCTATTGTACTTTTGTCAATTCACAGTATTGGAACGTTATTTGCAGCACGTCTGCCTGCATTGCACACTCAAACTTTTTTAAACTCAGCCATTTATAGTAGCAAACACTCAGTGTACCTAGTTGTATCCTAAACGTGGCTATTGTACTTTTGTCTATTCACAGTATTGGAACGTTATTTGCAGCACGTCTGCCTGCATTGCACACTCAAACTTTTTTAAACTCAGCCATTATACTAGCAAACACTCACTGTACCTAGTTGTATCCTAAACGTGGCTATTGTACTTTTGTCAATTCACAGTATTGGAACGATATTTGCAGGACATCTGCCTGCATTGCACACTCAAACTTTTTTAAACTCAGCCATTATACTAGCAAACACTCACTGTACCTAGTTGTATCCTAAACGTGGCTATTGTACTTTTGTCTATTCACACTACTGCAAATCTATGTGCAGCACCTCTGCATGACAACCTCGTGCTCTGTTTTTAATAAGCTATAATGATAGCACAAAATACTGCCATTTTGTGGCATCATAGAACTGGCTGTTGTATTCCATTAGTGCCCCACTGGTGACAAGCTATTTCTAGCACCTCTACATCACACCCTCATGCACATTTAGCTACGCTAATGTTATAGCAAACTCATGGAATTCATTGCTGCATTTCATAATTCGGAGGGATAGAAAGTCAGGCTTCCTTTAGCTTTTCCTTCTGTTCATAGACAGCATCTCCAAGACAAATTTCCCCTCCACGTCTAAGTGTGGAGAGGCAGCTAGTGCGCATGCGTGTGCCGATGTACCCCAGCTGCAGCATAATTACAGTGTTTCGCCTAGTGAGTATGCTCAGCCTGACTGTGCCATTCCTGACGCTAAGTCTTCATTTCGGGATACAGCGCATGCTCCCACACTAAGTGTGAAAAGCCTCTTTGCACAGGTGCTTGCATTCTGTGCCGGGTCTAAGTCCTGTTTTGTGCCTAGACACCATGCTAAAGCTGATAGTCTTTTTTCAGAGACTGTATTTCATGCTACTGAGCATGCTCAGGCACTTCCTGCATCAGAGACTAGGTCCGGTAATGAACTCTTTGGCCCTGGCCCTGATGTGGGGGTCCCATATAGACCACAGGGCATCAGGTGTCCTCCCAAATGGCTTGCAGAGGCCCACACCTATGACTTGTCACCGCATTATTGATGGTCAGACGATGACTGGTGAGGTGTTTGGGTCATGGCAGCCATGAGGTCATCATTGAAGTTGCGTTTCCAAATAGGACGCTAGTTATGCCACTCATGACGTGTCACTCTGCTTTTGTCTCCAGGAGGTGCATTGTGGTTCACCCTGGTTTGGGGCGGACCCAGGTTATAAAAGGGGCTGGAGCCAACAAGGAGGTGCGCAGTCTTCTATTATGCTCCGAAAGAGCACACCTCCATGTGTTGAACCCATTGCGGCTTTAGGCCAGAGGTAGGCAGGGATAGGGTGGTGGATGCAGGCCACCACCACAGTTGGTAACGCAGAACGGTTAAGACCAGCTCCTGTCCTAACAGTCCTGCTTGTGCAGCCCAGTGGCATTAACAGGCCTGCTGCTGCTGATGCGCCTGCTGTCCACAGGTGTGGCCCCTACGCACACGGTCAGCGTACTCAATGGCCCCTGTGTTGTTAACAGGGAGTTCCTGGGCTGGGTGGGCATGTGGACCCTGTGACGCTAACAGGGCTCACAGTCTCCAGATCCGAATGGCGTCTAACTCGGTTCAGGCTACTATTAGTTTCATAGCCACACAGCTCTGTATCCTCCACCAAACCTTCAAGTTGCCAACCTCTCCTTTTCCAACTGGGAGCACGGTGGACACTGACTGCTGAAGGTGATATATACCTTTCTCTTTCTTTTCTTATTAATTTTTGTTATATAGCGGTCACAGATTATATACCACTTTATCCAAATCTGCCAGTCCCACTGTAACAGATGTTGTTTCTTCAGCAAATGTTACAGTTGTTTAACCACCAAATCCACGGACCAAAATTTTTTTCCCCTTTCCAACACACCTGTTCCCCTTTCCAACAGCATCTGTCCTTTTTCAACTCATTTTGGGATATGACCAAAAGTGCAACTGTGCAGGGACACCGTACTCAACGCCATCTCAGCACAGCAGCCATCCCTCGGTCCCTCCGATGTGGACAAGTAAAAGACCATTTCCTCCTATCCATGACAAAGTGTTGAGATTCACTCTGTGCAGCACTGGTGTTTAGTGGAAAAGTAGATCTAAGATTGCGTACCACATTCTGCAGATACTCCTGTATACGTGCGTCTATTTCTATGGCAGGAATTAGTTCGCCAAATTTTGTCTTGTACCGGGGATCTAACAGTGTGGCAACCCAGTATTCAGGATTACTTCAAATTCATACAATCCGAGGGTCATGTAGGTAGTGCAGCAAGAAGGCGCTCATGTGTCTTGTGCATCCAGGAGGACCAAGTCCTTGGTGTGTTGGTGGCAGAGAGGTGAGAATCGTGCATCCTTCCTCTGCCCTCTACCCACAACCTCGCACAACCGAAATGTGAGCAAGCTCTCACTCATCTGCTGAGTCTTCCATGCCCATCGCCAGTTCGTCCTCCATTTCTTCATGGGCTCCTGCACTTTCATCAACACTTTTTGCTGATACTATGCGCCCTTGTTAATCCCTCTCCCTCACCATGACTGCCGCATAGGTGCCGCTGACCATCTGGACCTCGTAGATCTTGTTATCCCTTCCGCATATGACTCCTCCTGTACTTCCTCCCCTTCCTCTTGTCCCAACACCTGACTCCGAATAATAATTACAGTGTGCTCCATCATGTAGATGACCAGAATTGTCACGCTGAGAATGACATTGCCAGTGCTAAACATCTTCGTCGACATTTCAAAACTGTGTAGCAGGGTGCATAGGTCCTTGATCTGACACCACTCCAGCAGCGTGATCTGCACCACCTCTGGATCAACTTATCCCAGGCTATATGTCTTACCGTATTTCAGCAGGGCTCTGCGGTGCTGCCACACACGCTGCAACATGTGCAGATTCCAATTCCTGCGTGTCGGAACATCGCATTTCCGGCGTTTAACTGCCAGACCCTAAGACTTCCGGAGTGATGAAAGTTGTTGAGCTGCTGTGTGCGCACGATGGAAGTGAGCACATAGCGAGCGTGCCCGCTGCACAAGGCCATGTAGGCCGTGATGGTGTTTTAAAAATTGCTGGAGAATTCGGATCAACACGTGAGCCATAAAAGGCACGTGTGTCACATTGCCCTGAGGATGGCCCGCAGCCAGGTTTGCATCATTGCCGCACACGGCTGTTAAGTCACCAACGGAGTCCGCTCCGTCAATTTGTACTCCGGTCGCCAGGTGACAACGTGTTCCTTTCATGAATAGTGCTGATGATGGGAGAGTAGTCGATGCCAGCGGCGCAGGTGGACGCAGGTTATGCTCACCCACTGGGCTGCATTACCTTGACAGATGCAGAATCTCTGGCTGAATGTAGCTGGTGGGTATCTCACAGATGAAATACCATCATTCAGCTACAACCAATGGGAAGACACCACACCCTTTTTTATGCCCATCCTGTCTGCAGACCACTGCCAGACATAGCTATGAACCTCTGGTTAATTTTACCCCCAGTTCAGTTTTATGATTTTGTGTGCTTGTTACCTGACTACTTTTCCTGCTTGCTGTTTATGTACCTTGTTGGCCGATACGCATTTCACCTCTGCTTGTTTTCTGATTAAGTCCTGGCCGTCCCATTCTGTTCCTGTTCCTCAATTAATGTTTTGACCCTGCCTGACTACTATTCTCTGTAATAGCGGTGTGACTCACATTTCCCATACATTTCAAAGTAAAACTTTGACCGCCTGATGGCATTGAGCTCTGCTGCCAGCATAGTAAGGAGGTGTGTGGTAGTCCTTGTGCGCAGTTGCAAGGAAGGGTGGCCTGACCACACAGGGTTTGCGCAAAGGTAGAGGACCCACACGAGGTTGAAGAGGCAGAAGCAGTGTATTAACTTCTACATACAGAACAAGGATTGAAACAACTCGTGGGGACGGCAAGACTTGTACAGCAGACCCTTCTCCATCTCTCACCATAGTTTGCCAGTGCCCAGTCAGTGACATGTAATGACCCTGTCTATGCTTACTGGTCCAAGTATCTGTGTTGAAATGCACCCTGTCGCACACAGATTTTCTCAAGGAAGTGGTGATGTTGTGTGCGACATGCCGGTGTAGCGCGGGCATGCTTTTCTTGGAGAAGCAGTGGTGATTGGGCATCTGGTACTGGGGCACAGCGACAGACATAAGGTCTGTAAAATCCTGTGTGTCCACTACGCGTAAAGGCAGCATTTCGGTAGCCAACAGCTTACAGAGGGATAGAGTCAACCACTTAGCTTTGTCATGGGTCGCAGTAAGTGGCCTTTTATTTGACCACATCTGAGGGACAGAGATCTGGCTGCTGTCTGTAGACGGTGTTGAGTAGGGTGTCCCTGGAAAAATGCAGGTTTGTGAGAAAAGTGCAGGCGGAGACATGATGTTGGCTTCATCTTGCCTTCAGATCTGTTCATCTTGTATCATTTTTAAAAAACACAGCAAGCAAGGGTTACTCCAAGCGGAGTCTCCCTTTTTTTCCAAAAATTGGGCCCCACACAGACACCTTATCAGTGGCAGCACTTGTGCCCTAGTTGCAAACAGGATGTTTTGATTTGCATCAAGCACATTCCAAATCCACAAGCATTTACTCTCCCCAGGATGACACAGGGGTAGTAAATTCCTTCTGGATCCATGACTTGTTCATTTTGATGAACGTCAGTCTGTCCACATTGTCACTGGACAGACGCGTGCGCTTATCTGTCAGCACACACCCAGCAGCACTGAAGACACGTTCAGAGACAACGCTGGCAGCTGGACACGACAAAATCTTCGAGGCGTAACTGGAGAGCTCTTGACATTTTTCTAGATTTGAAGCACAAAAGGAGCAAGGCTCCATTTGCAAAGTCATTGCATCGATGTTCATTTGGAGATACTCCTGTATCATCCTCTCCATCCGTTGACTATGTGTCAGACTTGTTGTCTCTGGTGGCCTTGCAAAGGAGGGTCTAAAAAAATTATGAAAAGATTCCATAAAATTGCTGTTACCAGCACCAGATACGGTCCTACTGGTACGGGTAGACTGTTGAAGATGACGAGGCCGTCCCATGTTTGTCAAGTTACAACTGGGAGAATCACTCCCTTCACCTGCACGGTTGTTTGGTGGAAAAGCCGAGCTAAGATCGAGTAACAGCTTCTGCTGATACTCCTGCATACGTGCGTCCCTTTCTATGGGTGGAATTATGTCACAAAATTTGGACTTGTCCCGGGGATCTAATAGTGTGGCAAGCCAGTAGTCATCATCACTTCTAATTTTGACAATACGAGGGTCATGTTGGAGGTAGTGCAACAAGAAGGCACTCATGTGTCTTGCGCAGCCATGCGCACCAAGTCCACGCTGTGTTTGTGGCATAGAGGTGCTAACCGTTCTTTCTTCCTCTGTCATCTCCCCCCAACCTCTTTCAACTGAAATTTGACCAAGGTCCCCCTCATCTGCTGAGTCTTCCATGTCCATGGACAGTTCGTCCTCCATATCTTCATGTCCTCCTGCACCTTCCTCAACATCTCACCTGCTACCATGCGCCCTTGTTGATCCCTGTCCCCCATGGTCCCATGCCTGCCGCGTTGGTGATGATGAACGTCTGGACCTTGGTGATGTTGTTGTGTCTTGCGCATATGAATCCTCCTGTAGTTCCTCCCCTTCCTGTTGTCCCACCCCCTGACTACGAATAGTGTTTAGCGTGTGCTCCAGCATGTAAATGACTGTAATCGTCATGCTGATAATGGCATTGTCAGCGCTAAACATATTCGTCGCCATGTCGAAACTGTGCAGAAGGGTGCATAGGTCCTTGATCTGAGATCACTCCATCAGGGTGATCTGCCCCACTTCTGCATCTCGTTGGCCCAGGCTATACATCATGACGTATTGCACCAGGGCTCGCCGGTGCTGCCACAGTCGCTGTAACATGTGGAGAGTTGAATTCCAGCGTGTCGCCACATCGCATTTCAGGCGATGAACCGGCAGGCCGAAAGACTTCTGGAGCGATGCAAGTCGCTCAGGTGCGGCGGTTGAACGGCGGAAGTGAGCACTGCAGACAGTTTCCGTGCCCTGGTCAGAAGGCCATCTAGGCCGGGATAGTGTGTTAAAAATTGCTGGACAACAAGGTTAAACACGTGAGCCATACAAGGCACGTGTGTCACCTTGCCCAGGCGAAGGGCCGCACCCAGGTTTGCAGCATTGTCGCACACGGCCTTACCAGGCTGCAGGTTGAGTGGAGACAACCATTTATCAAAATCAGTCTCCAGAGCTGCCCACAACTCAGTCGCTGTGTGACTCCTATTTCAAAGACATGTCAAGCTAAAGACCGCCTGATGCCGTTGCGCTCTGCTACCAGCATAGTAATGAGGGGTGCGTGATTCCTTCTGCGCAGTGAGAACGCTGGTGGCCTGACCAGGCAGGCTTGGGGCGGAGGTGGAGGACCCAGATGAGGTGGAGGATGCAGAAGCAGTGGCGGAACTTGGACAGACAGAGGATTGACACACAAGTCGTGGGGACGGCAAGACTTGTGCAGCAGACCCTTCACCATCTATCACCATAGTTACCCAGTGGCCAGTCAGCGACATGTAACGTCCCTGTCCATGCTTACTGGTCCAAGTATCGGTGGTGAAATGCACCCGTTCACACACAGAGTTTCTCAAGGAAGCGGTGATGTTGTGTGCGACATGCTGGTGTAGCGCGGGCACACCTTTCTTAGAGAAGTAGTGGCGACTAGGCATCTGGTACTGGGGCACAGCGACAGACATAAGGTCTCTAAAATCCTGTGTGTCCACTAGGCGGAAAGGCAGCATTTCTGTAGTCAACAGCTTACAGAGGGATAGAGTCAACCTCTTCGCTTTGTCATGGGTCGCAGGAAGTGGCCTTTTATTTGACCACATCTGAGGGACAGAGATCTGGCTGCTGTGTGTAGACGGTGTTGAGTCGGGTGTCCCTGGAAAAATGCAGCTTTGTGAGGAAAGTGCAGGCGGAGACATGATGTTGCCTTCATCCAAAGTTGGTGCTATCGATGTCTGAGAGAGCTGTACACACTCACTTGTTTCCCCTTCCAAACCAACTGACGACCTACCAAGCAAACTGCCTGTTGCGGTTACAGTGGTGGAAGTTGTGGGTGGAAAAACAGGTGTGACAGCTGTCCCCACAGTCCTAGAAGATGACGAGCGCGCGGATGCACTGGAAGGGGCAGGCGGTGGATGGTTCGCTCCGCTAGGCCGCATTGCAGCACGGTGAGCTTCCCATCGGGCCATATGATATTTATTCATGTGACGATTCATGGAAGAAGTTGTCAAACTGCTGAGGTTTTGACCTCTACTAAGAGAACCATGACAAATTTTACAGATCACATAATTTGGGCGATCTTTTTCTATGTCAAAAAAGGACCTGGCTAGGCAAGGCTTAGAGGCCATGCGACCTGTTGATCCACCCCGAATAATGCTCAGAGGCAGAGTGGTGGCTGAGGATGCAGTTGTAGACGTGCTACCAGTGCTCCGACTGTGTCCAGGAAGGCGCCAGGTTACTTCGACGTCGGTTGCATCCTCCTCCACCGCCTCTGTTGACCTCCTCGAGTGTCTGACTGTGGGTTGACAGTAGGTGTGATCTAGAACTTAATCATCAATTGTTGTGTTTGCACTCCCCTACCCCTCAGACCGAGTTTCTTCTTGCCCTGACCGAATATTTAAGTTGTCATCCCAATCGGGTATCTGCGTCTCATCTTCATCAGTATGTTCCTCATTGCCTATAACCACAGTTGTTGGAAAGGCAGCATTTTGGTAGCCAACAGTTTGCATATGATGAAAGTCAACCTCCAAGCCATTTCATGCCCTTCTAAAAGCATGTAAAACACAGCGAGGGGACTCCAACCACAGTCTCCCTCGTTGCCACTAACTGGGCCACACACACCCCACTTGACTGGCATCGGTTGAGCCCCCTTTTGAAAAAGAAAAAGATGCTTTGCATGAAGCACTCTCAAAAATACGCGTGCCTTTCCCGTCCCCTGGCTGACCCAGGGGAAGAAAAGTCCTCTGAGAGCCATGACTTGTTCATCTTGGTTCTTTTAGAGACACAGCGAGGGGACTCCAACCACAGTCTCCCTCGTTGCCACTAACTGGGCCACACACACCCCACTTGACTGGCATCGGTTGAGCCCCCTTTTGAAAAAGAAAAAGATGCTTTGCATGAAGCACTCTCAAAAATACGCGTGCCTTTCCCGTCCCCTGGCTGACCCAGGGGAAGAAAAGTCCTCTGAGAGCCATGACTTGTTCATCTTGGTTCTTTTAGAGACACAGCGAGGGGACTCCAACCACAGTCTCCCTCGTTGCCACTAACTGGGCCACACACACCCCACTTGACTGGCATCGGTTGACCCCCCCTTTTGACAAAGAAAAAGATGCTGTTCATGAAGCACTCTCAAAAATACGCGTGCCTTTCCCGTCCCCTGGCTGACCCAGGGGAAGAAAAGTCCTCTGAGAGCCATGACTTGTTCATCTTGGTTCTTTTAGAGACACAGCGAGGGGACTCCAACCACAGTCTCCCTCGTTGCCACTAACTGGGCCACACACACCCCACTTGACTGGCATCGGTTGAGCCCCCTTTTGAAAAAGAAAAAGATGCTTTGCATGAAGCACTCTCAAAAATACGCGTGCCTTTCCCGTCCCCTGGCTGACCCAGGGGAAGAAAAGTCCTCTGAGAGCCATGACTTGTTCATCTTGGTTCTTTTAGAGACACAGCGAGGGGACTCCAACCACAGTCTCCCTCGTTGCCACTAACTGGGCCACACACACCCCACTTGACTGGCATCGGTTGAGCCCCCCTTTTGACAAAGAAAAAGATGCTTTGCATGAAGCACTCTCAAAAATACGCGTGCCTTTCGCCTCCCCTGGCTGACCCAGGGGAAGAAAAGTCCTCTGAGAGCCAGGTCCACATTGTCAGTGGACAGACACGTGTGCTTATCTGCCAGCAGACCCCCAGCAGCACTGAAGACAGGTTCCGAGAGAACGCTGGCTGCAGGACACGACAAGATCCTCAAGGCGTACGTGGCGAGCTCAGGCAATTTATCCAGATTGGAAGCCTAAAATGAGCAGGGCTCAAGTTGCACAATAATGGAATCGATGTTTCTTTGCATATACTCATATATCTGTGTGTCTCCCTCTTTTTCCTTGTCCAGCTGTTTTGTTTTCACATGAGTATATGTCCTTGTCACTTTCCCATGTGTTTGTGTTATGTTGTGAGTTGTTTGTCACCTTTTGGACACCTTTCAGGGTGTTTTCTAGGTGTTTTACTGTGTTTGTGATTGCCTGCTATTGTTTCCTATGGGCTCGAGTTCGGTTCGTCGAACGTTCGACGAGCCGAACTCGAGCCAGACCCCCCGTTCGGCGAACCGCCTCGAGCCGAACCGGGACCGGTTCGCTCATCTCTAGTCTGCACTTATGTTAATCACTATCATGTGTGCATTCCTCTGTTTTTAATGTGCGGTGATGTGGCCTGGATGCACTCCCCTTTATAAGGTGCGTGCGGCCATTCCCCGACGTGGACCCGTAGAAGTCTGGCTTACAGACGAAATGGCCGTCGTCCTTTGGAGGGACTCGCATCCTAGTCACCTCCCGCATTTTTATCTGCACCGATGAAAAGAACGCTTAAATAAAAAAGAAATTGTTTGGCATAGCAGCTGTTTGCGGTCGATTTTTCATCTTCCTGTTGTAGTATGTGAGTAGGGAACCGCATATTAGGAGACAGGGAACCCAAGATAGCAGTGGTGCCAAAAAAAGCAGAAGCAAGGTGCTTCAATAAGGAGGATCATGGAGAGTCCCACGCGTTACGCTGCATAGCAGCTTTGTCAGGGGATATACTCTCGCCATCACCAAAAAATATTTTTTTGTGAATTTTTTTGATCATTTAATTCACCGGTTTATATCACTGCATGACAACTTGATTGTTTGTGATGTAGAGCTATGTGTATATAAATGGGCATCAGACCACTACGTGGTTTATGATCTATAGACATATAGTATATCACTTTTATTAAATATTTTCTGGCTGATGGGTTACAATGAACTATTTCTGCACCTTGTGTACCTATTTTTTGAACTACACAATATTATTGGTCTATCTAATATCCTTGAGCAATATATATATACTCATTTTGTGGAGGTCATGGTTATGGTTCATGTATAAATGTTTGTAATTGTTTTTATGTGTGTGTGTGTGTGTGTTTGTGTGTTTTCTATGGATCTAATAAAATTATTCATTATTCTTATTGGATGTGCGCCTTTACTTTGTGTGACCTTCTCGTAGAATAAATTATAGTTGTTGTGATTGTTTCAGCACATCTGACTTTATCTCTATACGTTCTTTAACGGTACTACCTATTAGTGCCTTTTGTGTTTTCAGGCCTCTTAATATTGTGCTAACCTCCCTGCATGGCACCTGTTCCTCACCAATTTTGTCTTCCAGGGACATAAAGTACTCCATCTAATGCATATCTGTCTCTTACAAGGCTATCAGAAATGCTAAACATTCTCTACTGCCAACCTTTCAATCTAGACTTCTAGACCTTGCCCTTATGCCTGAATGAAATTGTTCTAGTTTGGACAATGGTGAGCTTCTTTGTTGTCTCTTTGAATATTGCCCTGGTTAATTTGACCTTGTTTCTTGCCTGTTGATTGCCCTGACCTACCTGTTTAAAGGCCCCGTCACATTAGCGACTTACCAGCGATCCCGAAAACAATGCGACCTGATAAGGATCGCAGGTAAGTCGCTGGGAGGTCGCTGGTGAGATGTCACACAGTCAGACCTTACCAACGACTCAGTAACGATACAGGTTGCAGTATACCGATCTCTGCTGTCATTGGGACCCTGTGACACAGTGTCAAACATAGCAATGTGTCCTGCCCAGCAGGACATCGCCTTTGAAGAAAATGGTCCAGGACATTCAGCAACAACCGGCGACCTCACAGCAGGGGCCAGGTCGGTCCTGGATGTCACACACAGTGACATTGCTAGCAAGATTGCTGTTGCGTCACAAAACTGTGACTCAGCAGCGATGTCGCTAGCAATGTCGCTTAGTGAGTTGTGGCCTTAATGTTGTGAGTCAACTCCTCCTGCATTGCCCTTGTTTTGTCTGCCTACTCTTTTGGGTTCATATTCTGGGCATTATACACTGGAATCCTCCATTTATCAGCAGTTGCTGAGTGATTACTTGCAGCAAAGTCCAGATTACTGTATTGGTAGGTTTCGACCCAAGTCAAATCCATTGCAGCCACAGAGATCTGCATCTCTAGGACAAACTTGTGTTCATGCTTAGTTTTTAAGAACTAAATATAAGAGCTGTCATAACTCTCTCATGGCTCTGCTCATGCAAAGCCTCTGTATGTGATGTTTTTCCTTCTGTCGGTTTCCTCAGGGAGTTAGGTCACATGGGAGGAGCCTATTCTTTCCGCCCTATTCCAGGGGTCACGTTGATTTTTATTGGAGTTGTTCCTCTTTACCAGTAATAATTCCTGCTCTGCAGTGTGCATTTCCTGGTTCCCATGAGTTTCTGATCTTGTCCCAATTCCAAGTACATGCTTTTCTCCTGACCTCTGTTCCATCCAGTCTTGTCTTACTTCCCTGTCTCTGAACCCGCTCTCTTCCCCTGACCTCCGTTCCATCCAGTCTTGTCTGACTTCCCCTGTTTCCGTACCCACTCTCCCCTTGTAATCCCTTCTCTGCTGCTTCCTTCATACTTACTTGTCTGCTCGGCTTCTGACCCCGATCTGTACTCTGACTTTGGCTCTGCTTCCCTCTGGCTCTAGACGTGACCTTCTGGCTTTCCAGCCTTCTGCTCTCACCTGACTCCGGCTTTGCATTCTCCTCTGTACAGATGTGGCTTCCTGGCACTGACCTTAAGCTTACTGACTACTCTCTTGCATCCCGTTTATTCTGGTTCCTGAGGGTTGTCTAGTTTCCTTCCTTTTTCCTATGTATAAATGTTCTTGTTCCTTTACACTATTAAATGTGTGTGGAGAATAACAAACACTTTGTGTAGGTAAAGTAAAACAATTTTATGGTTACAGATTATGGAGGTATAAAATCATGCATAATTATAAGGCTGCTTTCACACATCCCGTTTGAGCAGTGCGGCTCAATCCGGCTGTGAAACCTATTCAACGGATGCGGCGAAAACACTGCATCCTTTGCATAAGTTTTTTACATGCGGCCCGTCTGTTTTTTGCAGCTTGCGGCAGGCTACGGAGCATGCGCAGTGGCAAAAACCGCATGCGGCGGCCGGATGCGTTTTTTGCCGCATCAGGCGTCCATAGGCATGCATAGGAAAATGCGCCGCATCGGCCGGATGCGGCGCGATGCGTTTTTTTTTTTGCCACACAAAAAACGTGCCAGGCAACGTTCCATCCGGCCGCCGCATCGGCAAAATCTGCCGCATGCGGCAAAAAACGGAGGGAATGCAAGCCCATGCGGCACAAAGAGGCACTAATGTTAGTCTATGCAAAAAAAACGCAAGCGGCAGCAAAAAAAAACGGTTGCGTTTTTTCTGCAAAGTGCCGGATTGTGCCGCACAGGAAAAAATGGAGGTGTGAAAGCAGTCTAACACCTTCCCCATGCCATAAGAAAAACTTTAACTGCCCACATCCCAATACACACATTAGACATAAAAACACACATCCTGACTTGTATCCCTATCTCTTGAGGGGAATATAAGGATACCGAGGTAATCAGAAGAGGGATATAGAAGGGGTTTGGATGGGATACTAGACCAGGAGGAAGGGATCAAGGCAGGGGGAAAGGGTGAATACAAAGGGAATAAACTTTGGGGTTTAGGAATAGGAGAAGAATTGGGATAAATGGATACTTAGTCAGGTAGGGGAGGAACTTCAGGAAATGACTCTGCAGTTATTTGACTGGTCAGGGGGGAAATTTTGCAGGGTTGATGTTATGCTGCTCTTGTGATTGCCCAGAGAGTGTCCAGCTCTTGGCCTTTTTAAACCAAGCTGTCACTAGGCGTGTGCTGTGCCAGGTGTGGAAGATGACTTTTCGTATTTTTCCCCACCAATTTACAAAGGTTCACCTCATCATCCCTGGCTGAGGGCTATGATGTACCTCTGTTACCTCATCTGATAGGACAGAATGGAACAACTGCTTTACTACCAGCTGTCCCATTCCTGTTCACTACCACAACAAAGATAACTGTTGCCCTACAGCTGAATAGGTCAGGCATCCTGCTGATTAGAGCCTAGATGCCTTTCTTACCTTAGCTGATAAGACAGCCACATTCACCCTGAATTGAAGACAAGGATGGGGACAGTACAATTTACTGTGTATATATATATATATATATATATATATGTATGAATTTATATAGCTTACAATGTGAGGTTAATCAAACAATGAAAGGGAGGATTACCTTAACCTGATAATAGTCTGTGCCTGTCCCTGTATATATATAGTACAGTACTATCGATTTGATAAGGTAAAAATCCTGTTTGAAAATGATCGTGTTTTTAGAATGCTTTTGTTAGTGAAATTCTTCATTTATAGTCTAAAACTCTATTTCTAAATATAAATTAGAGCAAGGGAACAAAGGGATTTAATCCATGCTGACCTCGTCTTCATTTCTTTCTCCAAATTGATTGTCATTAGACACTAGGTCAGCAGAAATCATTAATGACTCGTTAATTAAATTTTGAGTTTCCCATAGGGTTCATATATTCCAAGATTTACCAGTCCTATAAAATGCTATATCTATTAACAATTACTTAATATTAAAATAAACTTTTGGAAAAATGACATACTTTTTAGATATCTTCATGCTTCAATCATTTGAATAATGTACCATTCATTAACAAATATCTTCTAATCTTAACTGCTGAAATTGCTTCTTCATTTAGGACTTTTCAACTTTTTACATTCTAATCTCATCATTTTTTCCTTTTATATTGCTGACTCACTGAAAAAATGAACATTTATGACAAACATATAGCCCTTTCATATGTGATTGTAAGATGATTGCATACAGTGAGGAAAATAAGTATTTGATTCACTGCCAATTTTGCAAGTTTTCCCACCTACACAGAATGGAGACGTCTATAATTTTTATTGTAGGTAAACTTCATCTGTGAGAGACAGAATTTAAAAAAAAAAATCTGAAAATCCCACATGCAGGCTCTCATAATTTTTTTCTCTTCTGTTTACTTCTTTTTACTTTTTTATGTTTGTTTATAAGATACTGTAAGGTAGAATGGAATACCAGTATAACAATGCTATTTCAAGTTTTACACCAAGTCTGCAATTCATTAAGGTGTTTATACAGGAATTCGAATATAAAAAACCTTAAAAAGTTGCAAAATGTTGATGCAACATGGGGGTGTGCAAACATTTTGTGACTTTTGACATTTTCATGCTATACCTTCACCAGAGTGGTGGGAGCTTGGGTGGGACAGGAGTTAGGCAATGCCTATCTGTCTAATTCATGATGAAACCTTACTTCAGAAATCTTACTTGACTAAAGATTTCTGGCAAGGCCCACCACACCTCTTGAAAAATATGCCAGTTAATTAAGTGGCACGCGCCTCTTAATAAATTAGACACCTATAACTCCACCTCAAAATTGGCATGTACAACACCAATGTCAGTTAATTGGGGTGTCTAAAAGCTTTATGATAAATGGGCTATCATTGGTGAAAATCCTGTATTTAACCTGCAGTTTCCAAGATGCTCAACACTCAATTTTGTTGGGAAAATGATCACTAATACCATCTATTTACTAAAGTGGATGTTAATTTGCAATTGATCTCACTTTCTAATTTCCCTTTTATTTTATTTACTTTTTGTAGTTGTATTTTTCAAAATTCATAAATGATCACAAACTCTTGTTCATGCAAATAAAAAAATAACACTTAGGCTGTGAGTAAAAATTCCAGGAAAATGTGAAAAGCATTAGTGAGTATCATGATGCATGTAATAAAAAGTCTATTGTGTGTATCTACATCTAAATAAGATGTGTGATTCAATTCTGAATGAGTATAAAATGATCACAGTCTCCTAATAGCTTTATTATGCACTGAATATTTCAATGCATGTGAGGGTTGCAATTATAAGGTTTGGAATGAAAGCAAATACTCCATATTTTCCTCTTCTACTGTCTCTTACATACCTTATTGTTCAACTGATTCTCTAGTGAATCACAGCCCACCAAAAATTATGATTTGCAGGAATCACTAAGGCAACATATTAAAGATTAGTGAAGGTCTGACTGCTAGATTCCTATTCCAAAATAGTAAAGCTATGCAAATGAAAAATTGGTGAACTTGGCAACTGGATGGTGCACAAGGCTTTGGATGGCCCATCTTGAGTTTGTTCCATTATAATCCAAAGCACCAGCTCAGGTTGGTGAGGCAAGAAGGAACCTCCAGCTGTGACCGCAAATCTCCTGCGTGACATCACTGCTGATCGCACAGCTCATTCTCTGTCTGCACTCCCAGCGGCAGTCATGCTCTATGGCCACTCGCAGTGACTTACATGTAGCAAAGTTGAATCATCGTGGGACCTTGTGTAGATTACGTCAGACCTGCAGGGGTGATTGGGGGGATAATAAAGTAATGAAAAGAGTGTTTTTTTATTTTATTCCAAATAAAGGATTTTTTCGCTGTTTGTGTTTATTTACTTTCACTTACAGATTAGTGATGGGGGTGTCTCATAAATGCCTGCCATTACTAATCTAGGACTAGCCGGGTAAAGCGTCGGGCTTGTCCCATCTAATAGATGTGACAACCTTGGGTGGCTGCAAGTTGCTAGTTTTAGACTGGGGACAGTCTAATAAGCATGGAACTTTCCAGTCTGAAAATACCAGCCCCCAGCTGTTGGGCTTTATCTTGGCTGGGTATCAAAATTGGGGGATCACACAGTTTTTTTTAATTATTTATTTAAATAACTAAAAAGAAAAAAAAAATAACTGCATACGGTTTCTTTTATTTTGATACACAGCCAAGATAAGCGCAGGGCTGGGGGCTGCAATTATGGGCTTTATCTGTGCTTGGTATTATAATATTGAAGGGACCCTATGCCAATTGTTTATTTTTATACCACCATACTGACCAGCAGACAGTGCCTGTGACTGGTTGCGGCCAGATGCTGTCACACAGGCTGGGGGCACGTCTAACTGCAACCAACCACAGACACAAGGATGGATGGTGGGCGGGGAAAGCAGGGAAAGCAGCGGACATACGATGAGCCTAATGCAGAGCACTGCAAGTGAATGCATGACCTGGAAGCAGTGTGCCACCATGACAGAGCTTTGGTAAGTTTGAAGCGGTCGCTTCGTTTTTTTTTTTTTATTTTTCTTTTATTTTTTTTTTTATTTCTCAAGTGCCAAATCAGAATAAAACACCCGGAATCCTGTGTCCGGCACCCGGGTACCTTTGAAACTGCGCAGATCCTGTCTTCTACAGTCCGGGTCCACTCATCACTAGTCTTGGAAATTGCCAACAAATAGTTGAAGACTGAAGTGACTATGCAGCGCAGACAGATGAGCAACATCAGGGTGAAAATGACAAAAGTGTGCAAATACTGCCAGCACTTTCAGCAGTAGCTCTGACATATGTGGGTTATTTTTCAGGAAGCACTGCACCACAAAATTCAGCACTAGTTTCAGGCAAGGGTTCTATTTCAAGCACAGATTTGTTACAAGATTTCGGCTGTTAATTCACACCACCAGGCCAGGCTGTAAGTCCACCATCCCCAGCCACTCATCTGTTTGTTCTTTTATGCCCATCTACAGCTCCTGTGCAGTGAGGTTTGTGTCCCATGCAAATGAGTTTAAGAAGGGTCTGCTGCATTTTACCCATGGCTGTGCTGAAGTTGGTGGTTTAGATCTTAATCTGACCGGATGAGAAGGAGGAGGAGCAGGTGGAGAAAGTGGCATAAGAGGAGGTAGCAACACTGACTGACAAACGTCTAGTCAGCCGAGGTGTTGGTAGGACATGTGCTTGAATGCAGGGTGCCTCGTGTCCAGCCGCCACTACATTTACCCATTGTGCAGTTAGAGAAACATACTGTCTCTGCCCATGCTTAATGGTTTAAGTATCCGTAGTTACATGGACATCTCCACTTATGTAATTGCGGAGTGATGAACAACAGATTTGTTCAGCCACATATGTGGAGGGCAAGGATGGCACATCTGGAAAAATAGTGGCAACTTGGAATAACATACTGTGGTATAGCAACAGACATCATTTGTTGGCAACTGTCTGTCTCCACCAGCCTGAATGACAGCATTTCAAAAGCAAGCATTTTGGAAATGCTGTCATTCAGGCCAAGGGCTCATGGGAGGTATTTTCTATTTCTATCGAGTGTTTGAGGAATGGAGAGCTGCAAACTTCCATGGGACAGTGTGGATATGTGAAGCCCCAGGAGCACTGATCCTGTTCGGGGATGCCACAGTGCTCCTTCAGCAGGAGAACAGGTAGGTTGGGTTTTACTATCTTAGTCGTGACGCCACTCTCGGTTTTGCGGTCAGGATGACTGCAGTTTAGTGAGCGTCTGGGGCTGATGGTATTTGCAGTTAGATGGTGTGGCCTCCCGGTGTGCCTCCCCATGCTCGGCAACCGAGCCGCTCAGATCCGGACCTTCAGTGGGTGGCTCGAGGGTCTCCGGACCCGGGAGTCCTGTGGTCACTTCGATTAAAAAGGGGTTTGCGGCTTGGGGATGTAGGTGTACAGCCGGAGCCGTGTTAAGTTCGTGACGCCACCCACGGGATGTGGTGAAGGTGAACACCCCCACTGCAGTTACAGGGCAGCCGAGGGAGATGTTGCGCAGCAAGTTGTTAACCCCTCCGTGGGCAGGGATGGTGGCCCCGGGACCCGTTGGGAATTGTTGGTGGTGCAGGGAGATGGGCGGCCGGAGGGCACTGATGTACTCACTATTAGTAAACACATGAGTCTCTGGTAAACCAAGGTGATGGTGGTCGGTGCCCGCAGACAGCTGCAGTCTGATCCCCCACCCGGCTGGTGGTCTCTGTCTTTCTCCTGCACCTGTTTGTGATGGTTTACTACATGCGCTTGCAACCTCAGGAGTCCGCTCCCGGCTTGTGGTTGCCTGAGGAGCCTTTTGCCCGCAGACGCTGGCCCGTGTAATCTCTGAGCCGTGGCGGTGGCTTCTTATCCTCTAGTTGGGCTGTTACCTTCAGTCGGGACTTTGGGTGGGACAGGACCTCTAGACCTGGCCGCAATCAGTGAACTAGCTAGCCCCCAGTAGCTTCTGGACCTAGCTTCAGGGTCTGAGTACCCCCCTTTGTGCTTCGGTTTCCGAGTCGGTTCCCCGGGTCGGTACCAGCGGGCCACTACCCTGTCCCGGTCCACCTTGGTTCCACCGAGCCATCTTCCCGTCTCCTGCAGACGAAGATCGCCATCTGCCTCCTAGCCAGCAGTACTAGGGCTCCTACCCTGGCTCTGATTCAGGTTTGGTTCGAGCCTCTGCTGGAGCTGCACACAGCTCCAGCCCACACACCTCTTCACTTGAACTCTAGACTTGAACTAATTAACGTTTTCCCGCCTCAGGCCATCTGAACTTCTTGGTGGGCATCTTCCAACCGCCTGGTTCCGCCCCCTGGTGTGTCCATCAAGCACTGAGGGAGGTGACTAGGGTTTTATGTGTTTGGCTGCTGTCACCTTGTTAGGGAACGGTGTAGTGCGGGGCCCTATCTGTGACTACCTGGCCCAACCAGGGCGTCACACCGAGAGTGAGCCTGGCCCCAGGGGCTCGAGTGTAAGTGCATAGAACCACAAGTCATAGAAGAACTCACACACAGTCCAAAATGTCTTTCATGGTTTTTACTCACGTTCAGTTGTTCACTGTGAGGTAACCCGGGCGATGCTGAGATAGACCAGGGTGAACCAGGTATCCTTTCAGGCTGGTCCAGGGGTCACTGTAAGCTCGCCTTCCTAGCCCTTCTTGTTTGGGATGACCCCTGACTTGAAGTATTACGGGAATCATCCAGGGAAGTCGCAACTGCCTTTTCTCCCCTTTCTGGCCCGTTTGCTGGCAGCGTGGACCAAGTAAAGATGGCTTCTTGACCTATGTCACTTATGGGCCCCCTCATTGCTGCTGATGCTGTGGACTCTGTGTTGGTTGGTGAGGCACATCCAGCACCCTCATCGGCAGGTTTAGCAGACCGAGTAAATGGATTTCTGCTCTAGGGACCTGTTTCCCCGTGCGGGCCTGGTCTACCCAAAAGTCCTCGTACCCAATCAGCCCACTTTTTCCTGAGGTGTCTTTCAGGCTAGCCGTTCTCCCCCGCCGACAGCCACTACACATACAGGGTCTGACTAGTGACACCGCGCACGTCCTCCTTCAGCAGACTGCACACTGCGCTATCTCACTTCAGACTGGCTCACTACTGCCTCCCCTCTGTGCCTGCCTCTGCAGCCTAGCAACCAGCTTCTCCACCGCACCCCATGAATGGAAGTGGAGGCCACGCCCCCTCCTGGGTCTGCCCAGGGGTCCCTTCAAGGTATGTGTGAGACCTAGTCACTATGTGTCTTTGTGTTCACACCCTATTCCAGCCATCAGGATTACCTGTTTGTACTCACCCAGCGTGGGTGCAGTACTCAGCGGTGCCTACCAGGTCAGGGGCACCACAGATATAGTAGGTTATGCTAGTTGTGGTCATGGTGGTGTTGTTGTTGGTAGTGGTCCTGGTGATTCTGAGCGCATGCAAGATGCTGACAGTGCAGCTGAAGAGGCGAACAGCACAGCAGAAGAGGGAGCATGAATTGCTGGAGTTCTTATCTGATTCTTCAGGAAACTACTCCACTGCACATCATGCTTGGAAATCTTTTGATGCATCATGCAGGTGGTGCTTAGGTTGAGAAGATTTCTCCCCTGCTTCAGGCTCTGACAGCACATCTTGCAAACCACCACTCTCTTGTCATCAGCATATTCCCTGAAGAAATGCCATGCCAGTGAGCTCTTTTGAGCTGGCTTTGCTGGCAGGTTTTCACTGGCCCAACGGGCAGTAGAAGCTGACTTACTGGCTATAGGCCATCCTCAGGGTCTTTGCCCCATGCTCCCTCTTTTACTATGCTGATGTTTCATCTGCCTGATCACCTCCTTTTCATTGGAACAGTGCACGTCACTATAAAGTCCTTGGCTGCAGGTGGAGTCAATCACCTCGTCATTATCCCTCGCATTGTCTTCCACGCACTCCAAAGCCCTGCCTCCTTCCCAGTCTGCACACTGATGCAGCTGTTGGCATCTGTGTTTCATCATCCTCTGAACTGTAGTGTGGTGATCAGCAGACCATGTCCGCAAGTCTTCCAATGGACTTATCCTCCCACACAAGTGGCTGGGCGTCAGTGCACTTGGTATTTTCCCCCTCTGGAGCAGGGCCAGATGGATGGGCCATGAAACCTCAGCCAGGAGAGTCATCAAAAAGCATAAATGACTGCTCCATGACTTGTGGCTCACACTACTTACTTGGCTGATTTTGAATGGGATGAGGTGGTAAGAAGATGACCATGGAACTTAGGAGACGACTCTGAGCTTTCAGGTGTGGACTGTGTGGTAAACAGTGCAAAGGAACTGGAGGCACCGGCAGCCATATAATCTAAAACCATCTCAACATGTTCTAGCCTCATCCATTGTACAGCAGTATTCAAACCTAAGAAATGACAAAGACTGACCTCCTTGCAGTGGAGAAAGGTGTTTCAGTTTGGTTCTCAGCAGGCACAGATCTACCATGTTCTTGCCCTGAAGCGGCTACACCACCAGCAGCACCACCACGGCCATTTCCCCTATCAAATGTTCTCCTCAATCTTTGGCACACAAACAAGCTCAGCTTAATAGACAGACTATATACAGAGACCAATTTTAACAAAACCTGTATGCAGCTGTTTTGGAGTGCTACGCAAAGCTGACTGATGCATTGCAGTTTTATGTTTTAGAGATATCTACATTAGAGATGAGCGAACAGGTCGTGGTTCGGCTCGAGTTTGGTTCGTCGAACGGAGGTCCCGTTCGAGTTCAGTTCGTCGAACGTTCGACAAACCGAACTCGAACCGCATAGGAAACAATGGCAGGCAATCACAAACACATAAAAACACCTAGAAAACACCCTCAAAGGTGTCCAAAAGGTGACAAACAACTCACAACACAACACAAACACATGGGAAAGTGACAAGGACATATACTCATGTGAAAACAAAAGAGCTGGACAAGGAAAAAGAGGAGGAGACACAGATATAGGCATGGCACGCCCTTCTAAAATCATGTAAAACACCGCAAGGTGACTCCAAGCAGAGTCTCCCTTTTTTCCAAAAATTGGGCCACACACACACCCACCCCTTCAGTGGCAGCAGTTGTGCCCCAGTTGTACACTTCACAGCTAGATTTGCATCAAGCACATTCAAAAATACGCCATACTTAACCGTTCCCAGGATGACACCAGGGTAGGTAGCAAAGTCTTTCCTGATCCCAGCTCTGTTCATCTTGAGTCCTTTTAAAAAACACAGCAAGCAAGGGTTACTCCAAGCGGAGTCTCCCTTTTTTCCAAAAATTGGGCCCCACACACACCCACCCCTTCAGTGGCAGCACTTGTGCCCCAGTTATACACTTCACAGCTAGACTTGCATCAAGCACATTCAAAAATTCGCCATTCTTAACCGTCCCCAGGATGACACCAGGGTAGGTAGCAAAGTCTTTCCTGATCCCAGCTCTGTTCATCTTGAGTCCTTTTAAAAAACACAGCAAGCAAGGGTTACTCCAAGCGGAGTCTCCCTTTTTTCCAAAAATTGGGCCACACAGACACCCCATCAGTGGCAGCACTTGTGCCCTAGTTGCAAACAGGATGTTTTGATTTGCATCAAGCACATTCCAAATCCACAAGCATTTACTCTCCCCAGGATGACACAGGGGTAGTAAATTCCTTATGGATCCATGACTTGTTCATTTTGATGAACGTTAGTCTGTCCACATTGTCACTGGACAGACGCGTGCGCTTATCTGTCAGCACACACCCAGCAGCACTGAAGACACGTTCAGAGACAATGCTGGCAGCTGGACACGACAAAATCTCCAAGGCGTAAGTTGAGAGCTCTGGCCATTTTTCAAGATTTGAAGCCCAAAATGAGCAAGACTCCATTTGCAAAGTCATGGCATCAATGTTCATTTGGAGATACTCCTGTATCATCCTCTCCAGCTGTTGACTATGTGTCAGACTTGTTGTCTCTGGTGGCCTTGCAAAGGACGGTCTAAAAAAATTATGAAAAGATTCCATAAAATTGCTGTTATCAGCACCAGATACGGTGCTACTGGTACGGGTAGACTGTTGAAGATGACGAGACCATCCCATGTTTGTCAAGTTACAACTGGGAGATTCACTCCCTGCACCTGCACGGTTGTTTGGTGGAAAACCCGAGCTAAGATCGAGTAACAGCTTCTGCTGATACTCCTGCATACGTGCGTCCCTTTCTATGGCTGGAATTATGTCACAAAATTTGGACTTGTACCGGGGATCTAATAGTGGGGCAAGCCAGTATTCATCATCACTTCTAATTTTGACAATACGAGGGTCATGTTGGAGGTAGTGCAGCAAGAAGGCGCTCATGTGTCTTGCGCAGCCATGCGGACCAAGTCCACGCTGTGTTTGTGGCATAGAGGTGCTAACCGTTCTTTCTTCCTCTGACATCTCCCCCCAACCTCTTTCAACAGAAATTTGACCAAGGTCTCCCTCATCCGCTGAGTCTTCCATGTCCATGGACAGTTCGTCCTCCATTTCTTCATGTTCTCTTGCACCTTCCTCAACATTTCGCCTGCTACCATGCGCCCTTGTTGATCCCTGTCCCCCATGGTCCCATGCCTGCCGCGTTGGTGATGATGAACGTCTGGACCTTGGTGATGTTGTTGTGTCTTGCGCATATGAATCCTCCTGTAGTTCCTCCCCTTCCTGTTGTCTCACCCCCTGACTCCGAATAGTGTTTAGCGTGTGCTCCAGCATGTAAATGACTGGAATTGTCATGCTGATAATGGCATTGTCAGCGCTAAACATATTCGTCGCCATGTCGAAACTGTGCAGAAGGGTGCATAGGTCCTTGATCTGAGACCACTCCATCAGGGTGATCTGCCCCACCTCTGCATCTCGTTGGCCCAGGCTATATGTCATGACGTATTGCACCAGGGCTCGGCGGTGCTGCCACAGTCGCTGTAACATGTGGAGAGTCGAATTCCAGCGTGTCGCCACATCGCATTTCAGGTGATGAACCGGCAGACCGAAAGACTTCTGGAGCGATGCAAATCGCTCAGCTGCGGCAGTTGAACGGCGGAAGTGAGCAGACAGTTTTCGTGCCCTGTTCAGAAGGCCATCTAGGCCGGGATAGTGTGTTAAAAATTGCTGGACAACAAGGTTCAACACGTGAGCCATACAAGGCACGTGTGTCACCTTGCCCAGGCGAAGGGCCGCACCCAGGTTTGCAGCATTGTCGCACACGGCCTTACCAGGCTGCAGGTTGAGTGGAGACAACCATTTATTAAACTCAGTCTCCAGAGCTGCCCACAACTCAGCCGCTGTGTGACTCCTATTTCCAAGACATGTCAAGCTAAAGACCGCCTGATGCCGTTGCGCTCTGCTGCCAGCATAGTAATGAGGGGTGCGTGATTCCTTCTGCGCAGTGCGAAAGCTGGTGGCCTGACCAGGCAGGCTTGGGGCGGAGGTGGAGGACCCAGATGAGGTGGAGGAGGCAGAAGCAGTGGCGGAACTTGGACAGACAGAGGATTGACACACAAGTCGTGGGGACAGCAAGACTTGTGCAGCAGACCCTTCACCATCTATCACCATAGTTACTCAGTGCCCAGTCAGCGACATGTAACGTCCCTGTCCATGCTTACTGGTCCAAGTATCGGTGGTGAAATGCACCCGTTGACACACAGAGTTTCTCAAGGAAGCGGTGATGTTGTGTGCGACATGCTGGTGTAGCGCGGGCACACCTTTCTTAGAGAAGTAGTGGCGACTGGGCATCTGGTACTGGTGCACAGCGACAGACATAAGGTCTCTAAAATCCTGTGTATCCACCAGGTGGAAAGGCAGCATTTCGGTAGCCAAGAGCTTACAGAGGGATAAAGTCAACCTCTTAGCTTTGTCATGGATTGCAGGAAATGGCCTTTTATTTGTCCACATCTGAGGGACAGAGATCTGGCTGCTGTGTGTAGACGGTGTTGAGTAGGGTGTCCCTGGAAAAATGCAGCTTTGTGAGGAAAGTGCAGGCATAGACATGATGTCGCCTTCATCCAACGTTGGTGCTATCGATGTCTGAGAGAGCTGTACACACGTACTTGTTTCCCCTTCCAAACCAACTGACGACCTACCAAGCAAACTGCCTGTTGCGGTTACAGTGGTGGAAGTTGTGCGTGGAAAACCAGGTGTGACAGCTGTCCCCAGAGTCCTAGAAGATGAAGAGCGCGCAGATGCACTAGAAGGGGCAGGCGGTGGATGGTTCGCTCCACTAGGCCGCATTGCAGCACGGTGAGCTTCCCACCGGGACATATGATATTTATTCATGTGACGATTCATGGAAGAAGTTGTCAAACTGCTGAGATTTTGCCCTCTACTAACAGAATCATGACAAATTTTACAGATCACATAATTTGGGCGATCTTTTGCTATGTCAAAAAAGGACCAGGCTAGGCAAGGCTTAGAGGGCATGCGACCTGCTGATCCACCCCGACTAGTGCTCAGAGGCACAGTGGTAGCTGAGGATGCAGTTGTAGACGTGCTACCAGTACTCCTACTCTATACAGGAAGGCGCAAGGTAACTTCGTCGTCAGTTGCATCATCCTCCACCGTCTCTGTTGACCTCCTCGAGGGCCTGACTGTGGGTTGACAGTAGGTGGGATCTAGAACTTCCTCATCAATTGTTGTGTTTGCACTCCCCTCACCCTCAGACTGAGCCTCTTCTTGCCCTGACAGAATATTTATGTTGTCATCCCAATCTGGTATCTGCGTCTCATCGTCATCAGTATGTTCCTCATTGTCTATAACAACAGGTGTTACAGTTTGTGAAAAAGGGTCAACATTATGCTCAGAAACTTGGTCCTCATGGCCTGAATCAGGGTCACAAAGGTTCTGGGCATCACTGCAGACCATTTCCTGGTCTGTACTCACTGTAGCTTGGGAGCAGACCTCTGATTCCCAGGCTATAGTGTGACTGAACAGCTCTGCAGACTCAGCCATCTCAGTACCACCATACTGTGCAGCGCGGATGGAGACTTCAGAGCTGGGAGAAAGCAAGTTTGATTGGGATGACAACTCAGAGGACTGGTGTTTTTTGGATGCGGTAGTTGAGGTGGTGGAGAGTGCACTTGTTGGACCACTTGAGATCCATTCAAGCATTTTCCTTTTTTGGCCATCATCTACCTTTGTTCCTGTTGTTCGTGTCCGTAAAATAGGAAGCACATCGGATTGTCCACGGTAAGTAGTAGACATCTTACTTTTGCTGGAAGATGGTCTATCTTCAGCAGATGTTAATGGAGCTTTGCCACCTTCCCCACAAACAAACCCTTTTTTTCCTTTTCCAACACGCCTCTTCCCCTTTCCACCAGCATCTGTCATTTTGCCACTCATTTTGATTGCGACAAGATTGTGCACTTAAAATGTGGTAGTAAAAATTGAGAGGTGGTGTAGATTTCAGCGGTGGTCTAGCTTTATTAACAGCAGAATAAACAACAATAATAATTCCTGACAATGCAACTACGGCCCTTAACTGGCAGCAGTGTTTGCTAGTATAATGGCTTAGTAACAATGAGTTTGAGTGTGCAATGCAGGCAGACGTGCTGCAAATATCTTTGCACTAGTGGGACAATACAGAAGTCCAACAGCCACTTCTATGATGCCACTAAGTTCACTCAGTGTTTGCTAGTATAATGGCTTAGTAACAATGAGTTTGAGTGTGCAATGCAGGCAGACGTGCTGCAAATATCTTTGCACTAGTGGGACAATACAGAAGTCCAACAGCCACTTTTATGATGCCACTAAGTTCACTCAGTGTTTGCTAGTATAATGGCTTAGTAACAATGAGTTTCAGTGTGCAATGCAGGTAGCCGTGCTGCAAATATCTTTGCACTAGTGGGACAATACAGAAGTCCAACAGCCACGTTTAGGATGCCACTAAGTTCACTCAGTGTTTTCTAGTATAATGGCTTAGTAACAATGAGTTTGAGTGTGCAATGCAGGCAGACGTGCTGCAAATATCTTTGCACAAGTGGGACAATACAGAAGTCCAGCAGCCACTTTTATGATGCCACTAAGTTCACTCAGTGTTTGCTAGTATAATGGCTTAGTAACAATGAGTTTGAGTGTGCAATGCAGGCAGACGTGCTGCAAATATCTTTGCACTAGTGGGACAATACAGAAGTCCAACAGCCACTTTTAGGATGCCACTAAGTTCACTCAGTGTTTGCTAGTATAATGGCTTAGTAACAATGAGTTTGAGTGTGCAATGCAGGCAGACGTGCTGCAAATATCTTTGCACTAGTGGGACAATACAGAAGTCCAACAGCCACTTTTATGATGCCACTAAGTTCACTCAGTGTTTGCTAGTATAATGGCTTAGTAACAATGAGTTTGAGTGTGCAATGCAGGCAGACGTGCTGCAAATATCTTTGCACTAGTGGGACAATACAGAAGTCCAACAGCCACGTTAAGGATGCCACTAAGTTCACTCAGTGTTTGCTAGTATTTTGGCTTAGTAACAATGAGTTTGAGTGTGCAATGCAGGCAGACGTGCTGCAAATATCTTTGCACTAGTGGGACAATACAGAAGTCCAACAGCCACGTTTAGGATGCCACTAAGTTCACTCAGTGTTTGCTAGTATAATGGCTTACTAACAATGAGTTTGAGTGTGCAAAGGGCAGGAAGGTACAGTGGTAGGGTTGTGGGTCTCTGGGTAGAAGAAAGGAAGCCTGCCTTTCTATCCCTCCTAATGGGGAAATGCAGCGAGGAAATCCCTGACTTTAGCTACACAGACGCTGTCATCTTGTGTAGCTGTTAAACTCTGTTTTCACGGACTTGTCACCTATGGCTCTGACCCTGCCGGTATTAGCTCTTAAAAGGACTGATAGAAAGTGCTGTCCCTATGCTGTACAGCGCTGTGTATAGAGCGTATACAGCAGTATCGGAGATAGGCGCTGCACCAGCGGTGACTGACACCAAGGACGCAGAAGAGATAATGGCGTCCGGACGGGCAGATACTCGTTTTTATAATGCAGAGACATGTGACATGGACATCCTATCACACATGCCGTTGCTTCTCTGGCTAAAAGTACACTTAGCTGTGTGTGTGTCTGGGATTGGCTGACATGCTGGCCCGCCCCACTACACGCGCGCGCTTAGGGAAGGAAGACAAGGAAAAAAAAAAAATAAAATGTCGATCGCCATTATCCATACAGCAGTGATCTGAATGCGCTGTTCCCGCACACTATACACTGAAGTGTCATAATAGTGTGAGTCACAGAGTGACTTACACTATTACAGTGGAAAGTCAGCTAGTAATTAGCTGGTCTTTTTGCTGCTAGAACCGTTCTCGAACGTATCTAGAACTATCGAACTTTAGCAAAAAGCTTGAGTTCTAGTTCTATCTAGAACAGCCCCCAAAATCACTCGAGCCGCGAACTGGAGAACCTCGAACCGCGAACCGCGCTCAACTCTAATCTACATACAAGGTACACTGGAAAACACTTTTTGTTTGATAGCTTGAGCTAATAGAGTACACTGCCTTTACGCCACTGTTCTTCACTGCTACGCAAAGCTGTGTGATGAAACACATTATAAGGTTCAGAGATATTCACACAGCAAGGCACTCTGCTTGATACAATGCAGTATAAGGTTTTAGAGATATTCACACAGGAAGAGATGGTGGAAAACACTGATTTTTGGTAGATTGAGCTAATAGATTATACTACCTGTACACTGCTGTTTTTGACCGCTATGCAAAATTGCGTGATACAATGCAGTATAAGGTTTCAGATATATTCACATAGCAAGGTAAGCAGGAAAAACACTCTGTTGTTTGGTAGATTGAGCTAATTGATTACACTGCCTGTACGTTGCTGTTTTTGACCAATACACAAAGCTGCGTTATGCAACGCAGTATAAGGGCTCATGTGCACGTTGCACGCAGTATGAGGTTTCAGAGATATTCACACTGCCAGCTCACTGAACCAACTCTATTTTTTTATAGATTAAGCTAATAGATTACACCACCTGTACGCTGCTGTTTCTGACCACTACACAAAGCTGCATGATGGAACGTAGTATAAAGTTTCAGAGATCTTCACATAGCAAGGCATGCTGGAAAACACTCTGTTTTTGATATATTGAGCTAATACATTACACTGCCTGTATGTTGCTGTTCTTGACCGCTATACAAAGCTGCGTTATGCAACGCAGTATAAGGGCTCATGTGCACGTTGCGTATTTGCATGCATTTACGGTGCATATTGCACTGCAGCGTAAATGCATGCATCCTGCTTCCCCTGCACAATCTATGAAGATTGTGCATGATAAGTGCGCACAATGCTTTTATGAACGCAGCGATTTGGGTGCTAAAATTTGTACCCAAATTCGTGCGTTCATAAAATGAGCATGTCAATTATTCTGTGCGCTATGGATGCAGCTCCCACTCTGTCTATGGTGGGTGCAGCAGCCATAGCGCATGAATCTGCTTTTTTCTACAAAAAAAATGCATCCATTTTGCAGTGTTTCTGCGGCAATTTGAAGCACACATGTGCTGTCAAATCGCTGCAGAACATTCAGCAGTTACGTGCGCATTGAGCCCTAAAGGCCCCGTCACACTAAGCAACATCGCTAGCAACATCGCTGCTAACGAACAACTTTTGTGACGTTGCTAGCGATGTTGCTGTGTGTGACATCCAGCAACAACCTGGCCCCTGCTGTGAGGTCGTTGCTGAATGTCCTGGGCCATTTTTTAGTTGTTGCTGTCCCGCTGTGAAGCACAGATCGCTGTGTGTGACAGCGAGACAGCAACAACTAAATGTGCAGGCAGCAGGAGCCGGCTTCTGCAGTGGCTGGTAACCAATGTAAACATCGGGTAACCAAGAAGCCCTGTCCTTGGTTACCCGATATTTACCTTCGATACCAGCCTCCGCCGCTCTCACTGCCTGTGCTGCCGGCTCCTGCTCTGTGCACATGTAGCTAGCTGCAGGACACATCGGGTTAATTAACCTGATGTGTGCTGTAAGTAGGAGAGCAGGGAGCCAGCGCTAAGCATTGTGCGCTGCTCCCTGCTCTGTGCACATTTAGCTGCAGCATACATCGGGTAATTAACCCGATGTGTGCTGTAGCTAGGAGAGCAAGGAGCCAGCGCTCAGTGTGCGCTGCTCCCTGCTCTGTGCACATTTAGCTGCAGCATACATCGGGTAATTAACCCGATGTGTGCTGTAAGTAGGAGAGCAGGGAGCCAGCGCTAAGCATTGTGCGCTGCTCCCTGCTCTGTGCACATGTAGCTGCAGCACACATCGGGTAATTAACCCGATGTGTGCTGTAACTAGGAGAGCAGGGAGCCAGCGCTCAGTGTGCGCTGCTCCCTGCTCTCTGCACGTGTAGCTCCGTGCAGTGGTAACCAAGGTAAATATCGGGTTGGTTACCGATATTTACCTTAGTTACCAAGCGCAGCATCTTCCACGCGGCGCTGGGGGCTGGTCACTGGTTGCTGGTGAGCTCACCAGCAACTCGTGTAGCCACGCTCCAGCGATCCCTGCCAGGTCAGGTTGCTGGTGGGATCGCTGGAGCGTCGCAGTGTGACAGCTCACCAGCAACCTCCTAGCAACTTACCAGCGATCCCTATCATTGTTGGGATCGCTGGTAAGTTGCTTAGTGTGACGGTACCTTAAGGTTTCAGAGGTATTCTCACAGCAAGGCACGCTGGAAAACACTCTGTTTTTGGTAGATTGAGCTAATAGATTACACTGCCTGTACACTGCTGTTTTTGATGCAACGCAAAGCTGTATGATGCAACGCAGTGTAAAGTTTCAGAGATATTCACACAGCAAGGCACGCTGTACAAATGCTGGTTTGTGATAGATTGATCTAATAGATTACACTGCCTGTACGCTGCTGTTTCTGACCGCTGCACAAAGCTGCATGATGCAACTCGGTAAAAAGTCTCAGAGATATTCACACAGCAAGGCATGCTGGAAAACACTCTGTTTTTGGTAGATTGAGCTAATAGATTACACCAACTGTACACTGCTGTTTTTAACCGCTACACAAAACTGCGTGATACAACGCAGTATAAGGTTTCAGAAATATTCACACTGCAAGGCCCGCTGGATAACAGTCTGTTTTTTGGTAGATCGAGCAAAAAGATTACACTGCTTGTGTGCTGCTATTTTTGACTGCTACACAAAGCTGCTTGAAGCAATGCAGTATAAGGTTTCAGAGATATTCACACAGCAAGGCATGCTGGAAAATGCTCTGTTTTTTTGCCATGTTGAGCTAATAGATTACACTGCCTGTACACTACGCAAAGCTATGTGATGCAGCGCTGTAATTTATTTGGAATTCTATGCACCTATCAATATCCCTCACTCCTACAGCATCCTATCTCTACAATGTATTTGTTATTTTTCTAACTGCAGCTATCACTGTTCGTCACTCCATACTCTTCCTATTATAGTCAAGGCAAAATGGAATGGCGGCATGTGATCTGGCCATTATACAGGCCAAACCACAGAATGCAGCAGCCAATCACAGCCATGCCAATACTTGGCATGGCAGTGATGGCTCCGGAAGTGCCCACAGTCTAAAAGCTAGCTGATTGGCTGCTTTCCAACCTTTCAACAAGCTTTATTCGGGTGACTAAACCGAACAGAAACCGGACGTACAGTTAAAAATCTGTGTTCGGAGTTTAGCTCTGGACACAAGGTGTCAAGTACTTTATAGTTTGGGTTCGTTCATCCCAAATAACCAGCTAAGAATTGCTGACGTTTAAATTTTATGGCTATAAACACATCACCAAAACAAACATCAGCAGTAGTTCAAGGGGCTTACAAATCGCAGCAAATTTAAAATGTTTTTTGCTGAATACACTGACAAGCAAAAGGGTAGCAATGTTTTGAACTTTTGACTTTCAGGCTCCATGTCTCATCATACACTACAGTTTTGAGCATGAGACTAACTTCATTTATAGGCACTGTTAAAATAAAATCAGATAGCGCAATCTAAGGAGCACCCGAGATATTTTGTTATTAGATAAGTAATTGGGAGCTGCTCACCTGGTTTTGTTGTGCGCCCTCGCACAACCCCGGTGATGAGCGTGTAATCCCTCTGGAATTGAGGGGCTGTAGTAGCTGATGTTATCCGATCCTTTTTGGCTGGATGGAGCCGGAGATTTACCGCTGATAGCTCCTGGTTCACCGACTCCTTTGATCCTGAAGCATCAGGTCGGCTCTCCGTCCTCCCGCTGGATTGATCAGGGTGAACTGATAGATTCTTTGATCCTCAGCAGCTCTTTTGCCGGATTCCCCTTCGGGAGTAGACAATGTGGATAATAGTGATGAATACCGGTCTTTGAGCGCTAATGATGGATTAGAATCTGGATGTTCTTTTGAAGATAAGGCTTTATTGTTAAAAAGCTCTTGTTATCACTTCACAACGCGTTTCAGCAAGATCCCCTTGCTTTCCTCAGGTGCTAAGAATTGCTGACGTTTAAATTTTATGGCTATAAACACATCACCAAAACAAACATCAGCAGTAGTTCAAGGGGCTTACAAATCGCAGCAAATTTAAAATGTTTTTTGCTGAATACACTGACAAGCAAAAGGGTAGCAATGTTTTGAACTTTTGACTTTCAGGCTCCATGTCTCATCATACACTACAGTTTTGAGCATGAGACTAACTTCATTTATAGGCAATCATTTTGAGTACTTAATACATAAATTTGACTTGCAACTATTTAGCATATGATTAGTAATGCAGATTCTTGTCATGTCACTGCTTGTTACTGTTTTGCTCCTAAAAATCTAAATCTAAATTTTTACTATTTTGTTTGTATTTTTTAAATTTACTTTTGGCTTTCAACACTGCCTAAATACTTCTGGACATGTTCTAGATCAGATTCAAGCTTGTCTTGACCAAAATGTGATCCTAGATCTCTTCTAGGTGTTCATAATGTTGGTGCATACTGGTCGACTTAGATGGGTATGTATACAGCTTTTTCTTGAACTCTATCCACAAGTGTTCAACTGGATTGAGGTCTCGGGACTGTGTGAGCCAATCCAGCTCCTCTACTTCATTGTCATTGAATCATTTATTTGCCAAACTCGACGTTTGCTCAGGTCATTGTTCTGCTGGAACACTATATCATCCTTTTCCTATCCAAAGTACATTAGTGGATGAAGTATTTCAGCTTGCCGGATACTCACATATAGCTTAGCATTGAGACTACCATCAATCCTGGTCAAGTATCTAATACCTTTGGCTGTAAAACAACCCCAAATCATCAGGCTTCCTCTTCCGAATTTGACAGCTCCTTCAATTTTTAGACCCATTAACCCATTTTCACCTTGTTTCTTCCAGATTTATTTACACCAATCAGGGTTTAGTCTGTTGACTTTCATATCATCACTCCAATGTATCCATTTCCAATCTTCTGCTGTCCACTTTTCATACTTCTATGCAAACTCGAGACAAAGCTTCTTATGATGTTATTGAAGTCAAGGCTTCTTCATATTTTTTCAGTACACCTTTTCAGAATTGTGTAACATGCATAATAATAATAATAATAAAGTTTTATTTCTATAGCGCCAACATATTCCGCAGCGCTTTACAATTCAGAGGAAATACGTACAGACAATTTAAGACAATACAAAACAACAAAATTAAGATACCAGGTGGAGTGAGGGCCCAGCTCGTAAGCTTACAGTCTATGAGGAAATAGGGGAGGCACAAAAGGTGAATGGGGGGAGAAAAACTTGTTATATATGGTCCAGCCATCGATTTAATAGGGTATTCAAAACCAGCTGCATGAACCCATCATTGGCCAGAATTTATACAGGTACAGGGGACTTGCATCATACCATGCTTCCATGGACATCTGCTATATCCCTATTATGAAGCAAATGAGCCAATTCCACGGCCTTGTTTGTCACATCAGAACTGATAAACCTGGTGATGACCCAACTTGTTGACTCAGACATTTTGCTTGAACGTCCTCCTCTTTGCTTTGCAGTGGATGGATAGACTTAATTTTGTACTCCTCCAACTGTGACAGCACTTATATGATGCAGTTTGACAATTTTCTTGGCTAAGAGATTGCTATCAATAAGCTGGATGATGCTGTTTCTCTTTTCTTGGAAAATCTTCATGGCTGCTCCTTCATTTGAACCAGTGAACGTTAACTCGAAAATCAACCTAATAAAGCACTGAGCTGTTAGGCAATGTGAGAAAAATTAATATACAGAAAAACAATTCAAACACTAGGAGCAAAACAGTAACAATGCAGTAACAGTACAAGAATCTGCTTAAGGTGAACCTGTCAGGTGCAATAAGCACCCAGAACCATGAGCAATTCTGTGTACTTATTGAGATGCCCTGCCTAACTGTCAAAGCCTATAGTAGCATAGATAAAGGGATCCTTAGAAAAAGTATTTCTAAAGATCCTATATGATATGCTAATGAGCATAGGGACTAGTCACAAGGGTGTTAGTTCCTGCACTCATTCCGTCCTCTTAGCATGGTAGCACACTCACAGGGGCGTGCTTACATGCTATTCAATGTCGACTTCCAGTTATTGCCAGTGGTGACGTTAATACCTGTCCATTGCTAAAGCCTGAGAGGTCGGGAAGTGCGCATGATGAGAAGTCCCCAGCACTTCCAGTCATGCGCACTAGACCTCTCTAAAGCGTACACTTGGATTCATAGTGCACATGACCGGATGTGCAGTGACCTGATCATGCTCAGCGCCCGGTGTCTGAAGCTGCAGCTACAAACATAGGTACGTGCGTCAAAGCTGGTTATGACATTGGCAGTGGGCATTGAATGGCAAGTTAGCATGCATCTGTGGGTGTACTACCATGCTAAGAGGGCAGAATGAGAGCAGCAACTAACGCCCTTGAGACTAGTCCCGGAGCTCATTAGTATATCATATAAGATCTTTAGAAATACTTTTCTAAAGATCTATCTATGTTACTATAAGCTGGGACTGCTAGGCAACATGTACCTAGAACTGCTCGTGGTTCTGGGTGCATATTGCATTTAACCGGTTCCCTTTAACTAATCATATGATAAATAGTCGCAAGTTAAATTTATTTATGAGAAAGACAAGATAATTATCTATAAAATGAAGATAGTCTCATGCTCAAAGCTGAAGTGAATGGTGAGATATGAAGCCTGAAAGTCAAAAGTTCAAAACATTGTTATCCTTTTGCTAATCATTGTATGTTGTCCAACACTCGAACTGTTCATGGATGGTGTAGGAATGATCCTGATATATTCTGCTACATTTGTGGCTGTTTTACAATACCCAAATGACAAATATACGTGACTTTGTGCATAAAGCTTATTATGCACATTTTGGGGTTAAACTCGATGACCAGGGAAAACTTTGGGCATTACATAAGGTGTGCAGAACATGTGTTGAAAACCTGAGACAGTGGATAAAGTGTGAGGGAAAAAGTCTGCACTTTGGAGTTCCAAGGAGGGGGGAGAGCCTCAAAACCATGTTGATGACTGCTATTTACAGTATTTTTTTCGCTAACAATTAAAATTTACACAACTATTGCTCTTTTGGATAGACAATAATTGTTTTTTTTTTGCATGAAACATATATTACATGCTATTGTTTATTTAGAATTTTTTAGCCCAATATTAGCTTTAAAACCTTAAAATTAAATTTCTCATTTCTGAAAAAATTTGACGTATTGAATATTTTTTTACTTAAAATCGGGATTCTGCATCTTTTAATTGGGTTAAATCAGCAAAAATACTTGGGTAAGCAGAATTTTTTTTAAATGTAGGACAGTGTTATTAATGTGTATATGTTATCTGTGATAAACAGAAATAGAACACATACGTGGAATGTGAACATCTGCATGATGTGAGGCCTTAGACAAGATGTTTTTTATTTGAAACACTTTCTTATTGCTCCTGCCCTTGTATATACATATAGTACACAAAGATAGACTCTTGTATTTCTATAGACAAATCCTATGACTTCATTATACTAGACCCTCAAATTTCTTACTGTATGTTTTTATTGAGCCCGTAAATAAACAGAATTTGGTTTATTATAGCAAAACGTAATTTTCAGTTAGGTATTAAATGCCCATATTACAAAGCAACAGCAAATCTCAACCATATGAGAAAGTTAAAATGTTAATGCCAGAAACCAAATATAGTTGGAATAAAATGACACAAACATAAATGTTTCAAACCGAGCAAAAACAGTTAAGTTTGAAATCAATCTCTGATTCTAACTCAGATTTTTTAAGCCATTCAGCCCATCATCCTTTCACATTATAAAATTTAAGCAAGTACCAGATCGGGTCATTGACCCTCCACCTTTCCCTTCCTTGTACTGGAGTATAAAATGCAATGTCACCTGCACACTAACATCACTATCAATATGTTGCTTTAAGTAGTTGGATGCTTTGTCTCTAGACTATCTGCAACCTGAGCTTTCACTCTGAGAAACCCTTTGGCTTCCCTTTCGTGACCTTAGGATTACAAATAGATATGAGGGATTAATCCACGGGGGTTCAATTTTCAGCTGAAGTTACTAAAATTTGCAGGTTCTTCTTGTCTAATTACAAACCTTGGAACCATGAATCTGATCCTCTTTCTAGATCTTGAGATCGTGGTCTGTGTCCTATATCACATGTTGTCATGAATTTGAAGATAAAAATTTGTGAATCATCTGGGCACTGCCAATTGATATAGGATGTTCAGAAACAAATAGATGAACATTTTATTAAAACTATGTGTTGATCCAACTCCTTTATCAGGTATCTTCAGGTCTTCAGTTTTGGTACTCATAAGTCCAGGAACCACCAGTTGAAGGTACAGCCATAATGGGGATCTTGTCAAGCCCCTTTTCAGTGTTGTGCCTGCCCTGAACAATCACGTCAGGTGAGCGAACCTATTTTTTTCCCTGAACAATCATTTTTGTTGGTGTATATCAGAGGCACTCCATTCTCTCTTTTGGTATACCCCATGTTGTGTTACCCAGAGTTTCAAATTCTTTATGAGCTTGCTGAGACTCCTTTTGCAGCATATAACTTGTCTAATTGTGTTCTTGGTTATCATTCTTGAGCTATGGATACCCTGTGTCCTGAAGCTTTCAATTTAATTCTGCCTGCATACTGAATTCTTACCCCAAAACTAAAGTATGTATGCTACATCTTGTATCTGTAACTTGAAACCCTTTGATGCTTGCTGATCAAAAAATAAGCCATTAGAATTAAACCTGATTCTAAGTTCTATACATAAATTCTGTACACTAATTCTGTTTTACACTTTGGCAGTGTTGTTAAACAGCAGCCCAAATGGTGTGGCAAAACCAATTGACATTCTATTTAGGCGACTATGCTATTTAATTGATGCCAATGGTTCAGTGCATTGATCATGGTGCATCAACAATGTGTTTTTTTGCCACAACTGTGGCTAGGCCAGATTGTGACAACTTCGAATGACAATGATAAATGTAGGAAGGTACAGTGTAGCGCCAAAATGCGTAGTCCCTACCGGATCTACACCCTGTGATATGCCATTAAAGTGATGTAGCTTTTTTATACTTTATATTTTTGGCTGAATAAAGAGGTTTTTTACTGTTAAGGAACCTACGTACTTCTTCCATTTCTTCTGTCCGCTGGATTTTGCATTTTTTTTTCTACTGAAATGATCCTATGTTGCTTCCTAATGAAGTCTAAATTAACTTTTTAAAGGGTCATAATGAATAAAATATGATCTATTATTCCATTATAAATTTCCTGAAGAAGTTATTTCCAGTCAACCATTGTTTTATATTATTTTCGAAATATTCTTAAGACTAATGTAAGATCTATGGGGGCAGTGCATGACACAAAGTTTCAGAAGAATACCAATAAGGGAATGTCTGTATCATGCCCTGCCCCTGCAGTATTTCCAAAAAGAATATTAGTTTTTATGCTGTTAAACTAGTTTATGAAGAAAGAAAAAAGATAACACTTTTTTTAAATAAACTTTATTCTATATTACAAATAGTTTTTTTTTCCTTTGTTTTGGACTGCAAAATAGGAATGCATTATATTTACATACACAGGTATACAATTAATTATAACAAAGTTACAGAAGCTTGCCTTTACCAAGTTACAACTCTTTTTTTCCAATTTAAATAGTATATCTAGGATAATAAAAACCTCCATTCTTATATGTATTTTTATCTCTTTGAGGCTCTCAGTAACACTGAACTCTAAAGTAATGATTTTACAGGTGGAAACTTTATCAAAAACTCTTGTAGCCCAAAAGGTTTTGTGCAGAGCTCTCGCTTTGAAGAGTATTTATTAGCATTCCTGGTCAGAAGGAGATTTTGTCTTGAACAGATATTTTGCAAGTTCTTTTATGTGCAGACTTTCTACATTTAACAATACTATTTAATGGGCAGGGAAATCTTATACTGCACATTTAACAACCATTAGATTCAATACAAAGCAACAGGAAGACAACATAACCTTAATAAAATAATTTGAGATAATATTTATCATCACTATTAGCCTTGGGATTTTTTATCTTTTTTTTAGATCATCTATAAACCTGGAAGACGCTTTGAGGATCGTTACCTAATTAACCACAATAAACCATGTTAACTAAGCCAATAAAATGCATCTATAAAGAAGAGCTGTATAACCCAGCAGAATATCTGTCACTATAATAGAGGAATATAATTTATACATAGGGAGAGGATTTATATCCAGGGAAGAAGTAAGTAACTGGATTAGCATTATAAAAATAGAAACAGTTTTGCAAACAAATAAGGTTTGCGGGGATTTGTGTGGAATATATCAGAAGTGACACTAGTGTATGGAGAGATCTTTGGAATATTTGTTTTCGGTAATCTAAGTAATGGTAAAGATTACCATAATATTGTCTGCATTTGGAAAGACACACATATGTAATGCAGGTAAGCAGTCTTCTTTATTGTTTTCCTCTATGTGTTTATGTTTAACCCCGGTAATTACACTAAATTGCAATTTAAAGACATTAGGCTCCCCTGTTACTAAGTCTCATTTCCTTAGGTATTGGTGCAGCATTTTATAATAATGTTCTTTTTCTCACTATTGGTTTAGTAATCTAAACTTAGTACAGATTGACTTCCTAGACACAAGTTATTCACGGCAGCCAATAAAAGGAAAGAGAGCTACAGGGAGGCGGCCTAAGCTGTAACCTGGACCAATCATGAGGCAGGAGGTATGTCCTAGACTACATCACAATGTAGTTTAACTATAGTAACAGATCAGAGATCTACACTTCTGGAGCTTAATATAAAAGCATACCAGGAGCAAACTTTGAGAAAAATGAATAGCAGGTGATCATCCTACTACTAGGATGCTGTCTCATATTTTTGATGTTACAATTGGGCAGTCAATTTAGGCTATGACTGAATATCGAACAATGCTATTGTTAAGACGATGGTTCATGGGACAAAAATTACTCAGAACCTTTTTTTACATTTCTTAAATCCCTTTGGGAAAAAAGCTTCAATTCTTTAGAGTGAAAATCTAGCTGAGGTAACGCCATGTAAGACTTTTAGTCAGTCAAATAAAATCAAATGCAAAACAAGAAAGCCGCAGAGACACCATCACATGTATCTCAACGCTGGCAGGAAACTAGCCAGGTCTTTCATCGGGAAGGATCTCCCTAAGGTCAACCATCCTTACCTAAATAAAAATCAAATGACCATATCACACATTTGATTGAATGAACAAGAAATGTCTATATTATCAGAATGAAGTTCAAAGCCCTGCATCAAACATTTGGAAACAGCTTGACATTAAACATTTTAATTATATCAATTCTTAGACTTTATATGGATACATATGTACAGTTCATTCCCAACTATAAAATGATACCTTTCAATACATTTTGAGTGGTTAAATAAATGTTTTCCATAATTATGACACAGACCAATGTTTATATGGCATATTAAAAGAAACATATGAACACACATACACAAGGTGTACATTCAGTATGATAATGATCTGCATAGCTAATATAAGTTTGTCACTCCAAAAATGCAAAACAAAGTACTTAAAAATTTATAGAGCAGTCTAATCCCCTATAAAAATCATATCAGCAGTATACATTTTATGTCTTAGTGGGTGTGAAATTGACTTTTATTCGTATAAAAATGAGGAGAGCTCAATGCACCATTACACCCTAAAATTTTAATATTCAGCACTTTCCCTAATCCTTTGTGACAGTGCAAGCTTCCGCAAAGTGATTGCTACCTTAACTCAATCTGTATCCCTATGCATTGATGGAATTGTCAGACATATTCTCCACTCCCTGCTCCTAGCTGCTTGTTTGCTACATTTCCAAATGCATTAAAAAAGTTGCCCCAAGTCCACGAGTCTACAGTCACTCTATGTCTCACTCTGTGTGATTGCAGACTTGTGAATTCTCACATTGCAGACACAGTGTGGATTTGTCAGAGACTGCAACGACAGTCATGTGGCAGCGACTATGCAATATACATGATCTTGGCCAGAATTCGACTATATTGGCATAGTCTAGCTTAATGAAAGTGTATTCAGAGAGGCTGCGCACATGTAGTCAAATGCTGTCCTGGAGCATGCATATCTCATACTCGCGGCCACGTGACTGCAGTTCTTGGCTCTGACATTGACAAATCCTCACAGCGCACAATGCGTGTGATGTTAGGATTCACATGTCTGCAGTCACATAGAGTAGTAGAGTGACTGCAGACTTGTGGATTTATACTGGTCGACCCATTAATGTAGCAATCGTTGGTCACAGACAGGAGTCAGGTTTCAGAGAGTGCCCACACTGTGTGCATGCCACTGAGCTCCTCCAGTGTCAGTGCACATGTGCAGAGATGTAGATTGAGCGTAGGCAGCATTCAACTGCGGAAGTGAGTGCTATCAGAAAGGATCAGAGAAAGTGTTGGTCATGCCAAAAAAGTATAGCAAAGACCCTAATTTGTATATAGATTGAAAGTCGATTTCTCAGTCGCTAATGCACTAAAAGTCATACAGCTGTATAAACTTATATAGGGATTAAGTCCCTTCTATAAGTAATTGATTTCACATTTATTTAGCAGTGACAGACTCCTTTTAAAGAGGATTCTCACCCAAAATGTAAAAATTGTAAACATTTTTAGATTTTGCTTGCACATTGACCAAATAGTAATTAGGTGTAAAATGTAACATCTATGTAACACACCTTCATTGCCGCTACTAATTTATTTTTATGTATTGAATGGCAGTGAAAGGTCAGTCTCACTCTGTGGGCTTCTAGGGCTTGTGATCCCACCTTTCTTGGATTGATTGCTTAGGCTATGGATACGCTAAAAATGTTAAAGCCTGGAAAACAATTTAACATTTACTGCTAACACCATTATAAACTTTAATGATGAAATGGATACATTTCTGAGCATAATCAGCAGCTTTTGGGCAGTTTTACCTTACCATTATCAGCAGCTTTTGGACAGTTTATGGATATATCTCTTTGTTCTATCTTCACAGTACAAGATCTTAAGGGTGCTTTACACACAACGATATCGCTAGCAATCTCGTTAGCGATGTGACACGCCCAGATCGTTGTTACGATTTGCCAAGATCCCTCATAGGTCGTTTTGTAGCGGTCATATGTACATATCTCACAAACGATGCTACATCGTTCATCGATATATTGTTTGACCAAGGCGGTCGTGTGAATGTTGTTCGTCATTGGCAGTGTGTCAAACGTAGCAATATGTCTGCTGCGTTCCAAACGACGAACAATATTTTGAAACTGAACGACGTGTCAACGATCAATGATTTTCACCCTATTTGCGATCGTTCGAAGTCGCACGTAGGTGTCACACGCAACGACGTCGCTAACGATGACGGAAGTGCGTCACGAAAACCCTGACCCAGACGACATATTGTCAGATAAATTATAGCGTGTAAAGCGGCCTTTAGACTCTAAGGCACCGGACTCAAATTGGAGTTGTAATTTCTTTAGCATGTTCATACAATACACATGCCATCCAGAATATAAAACCTTCTGATCAGGAAGGGGCGTTTTTTAATAAGCTCATATGCTTTTTCATGTAACTGCAAATTAAATTCGGTGGTGTCCTAACATCATGTACTTAATAAGGTGATTTCAAGGAGAAAGTAACATCCATCGGACAAAGGCGAAGATAAAAAAAAATCCATCTTTATTCAATTCTTTAAAAAAGGCATGTATAAGGCATAACTACCTTTTGTTAAAACGCGTTGGATCATCCATCCCGTGAGATCTGTTGGTGCCTGTACCACTGTGGCTGTTGTTAAAGAATTTAATAAATATGGAGTTTTATTTGCCCTCACTTTTGTCAGCTGGATGTTCCTTTCTCCTAGGAGTCTATGCAGTCCATGCCTGGGATTTTCTTTGTGGACAACGTGATACACTCCGGATCATTTGGATATGATGAGCTGGCTATATTTTGTGTTTGGTTTATATAATTAGGTGCTTGGTAGGGCATACAACCTGAAAGTGTAAGGACAACTTAACTAAGGACCACACGGGTCAGAAACACGTTGCCTTTCACTCCTAGCCATGCTCTGTACTGCTGTGTCATTTTTTGGATTTTAATCATCATTGAATAGACTTTTTGGATTTTATTGATGGGACTTGAGCTGGATTTTCTACCTTTCTTGTCCATGGGAGTTTTTTATGACCATCCACTATACAGGTGAGCTGAACGTCTCTTCCTTTTTCTTGGAAACTCCCTATGATGTTGAGGGACACTAGAATTGTCAGACATAAAAGATTAACTAAACAGCAAGAGGTTTAATGATATATATGACAGGTGTGTTAGAGTTTACATTTGCTGATGCTAAATCCAATAGTCTTTATAGAAGGTATTTTGCTTATTAGGTATATTTTGTATTTTAACTTTACATCATGAATTATCTCCTTGCTTGACTTTTTTCTCCAAATCAACTTTTGTTTTTCACTGGAAAAATTCTCTGAAGTATTAAAATATTTTTTATGACCAGGAAATACAATACAGAATACTTTCTCGTTTTCTCCGCTTTGAAGTCCACTCTGTCTTTATTTTTGTACAACAGGCTTCAATGGTCCCCCATGAGGGAAAGAGTGGATTAGGCTTGTTTTTTTAACAATGCCAGTGCAACTTATGTATTATTTAGGTAGCCTAGATTAGGACCTCAACCCTTGTATATGTTCATGAGCCTTAAAACTCTGTTTAAGGCTGAATTTAAAGGTTTACGGAATAAGTAATAGCATTAGGCTGGTTCAGAAACACTATATATTCATTTCATAAACCTCTTCTATTTTGAAGACTTTGATAAAGTTTCCACCTTAACATTGAATATAGTCACATGACAAACCACTCAGATCAATGCTCTCAGGCAGACAAAATAAGAGGAAAGAACTTAAAAGGGAAGGAATAAAATGGAAACCACATCCACATCATCAGCAAGGCTTTAGTTTTCTCTCAGAATTAACTGTATTAACATGCTCTATTTTCAGTTTTAAAAATAAAAAATAAAAAAAATAAACCCTGAAAGCTAAGGTATGTACCTCTGGGACTCCAGGGCCAAGACCCTACACATTCACAGCACAAATCTGGCAGATCTCAAGGCAAGAAGAAGGTCAGAGTAAGAAATAAAAAAGTAAAGGGAATAAAGACAGGCAGCTTTGAAGCTCACAATGGTCAACACGAAAAGTTACATTTTTCTATATGTACTTCTTTTTATTTTTATGTTTTAATTGTCTGAGGTTGCCATTTTTATTTGAAAAAAAAATGGAAAAAATATGTACCATACAAATAAAAGTTAATTGAATTAGATAGCATAGTGGTCTACTTGTATTCTTTCTGTACAGCTGTGCAAATCCAATTGTTTACTTATCATCTTCCTACATTTCATGCGAGATATCGGGACTGGAGCAGACACAAATGCAAACGGATTTGTCCTTTCCATCACTATCCTCATGAGGATGAGAAGAAAGCCTTTGAGATGTGACAATGTTGTGCCACCATAACCTTTGGTTTTGTCTACAATCCTTTGTGTGTGATGCTTCTCCTTCCCCTTGGTATTAGAGTAGCCATCCAAAGCTTCAGACTCCAATTAATGGCAAGTGGAGTTCAGTAACCATCAGATAATTCAAAGCAAATACTATGAAAAGTTCAAATAAGGTGCATAAGGGATTAAGTGCTCTCAACAAAAACAGAGATGAACCAATTGTTTTGTATCAGTTTCCAGCTTGTTCCAAATTGAATTCATTCTAGTGTAATTCCTTTGATTGAGCGATATGTACTTTATTCGTTAATATAAAAACAATGCTCACAGAACAGGAAGATTTCCATGTTTTACTACTGTCCCAAAAAAAAGAAAAAGTAAAGTTTAACGTTCTAAAATACTGAGCTGTAAATTCAGCAAAATTACAAAACAAGTTAGAGTAACCGTGTTGGAATCACCTGGAATTTCGAAGCAATAGCCTTAAAATGAGTAGCTACTTGTCACTTATGCTGGTTGCATTCACAGGCAATGCTAATCTTTTCAATTGGAGACATTCTTTTCTGTCATTCCAAATAAAAATTGTGCTGATATTCTGTTTGATTTTTTTTTTTTGCATGATTATTGTAATTTTGTGCTCCTTTTTTTCCAAATGGCAGTTTCAAAACAAGTGATGCACTTTTATATTTCAAGCCTTCGAGAACAAGTTTAATCCTCCCCAGCCTGAATGAATGAAAATGATTTTTCCATGTCTAAATGGATGAAAAGTTTTCTATTCTCCTATCTTACATTACGTGTTAGGTCTAAAGTGAATTGTGCTAAAGTATATTCAATTACCTTGATCCATTAAAAGCTTCCGGTAGTAATTGCCCATAGGTAAAACAATGGATCTAAATGCTCAAACATACATAATACATCATCTTGTATTTTTATAATAGATCTTAGTATATAACCCTCCATTATCATTATACACTACAGGCAAATGACCTTGAAGCTTTGATTGTACCATTTGGAATGTGAGGATTTCACTTAAACCGACCAATTTCTAAACCTGGAGCATAAGATGGCGCACATTTACCAAATTAAACAGAACAGCTATTGGTATTTGTGTCTTATGATGAAAATTGTTGATGCTGAAGATCAATGTTCAATGAACTGCAAGATGGAACCGAGCTTTGGATTATGATGTTTACTTATACCTAGCTTATAAGTCATTAGTATGGATATTGAAAGCCATGTGCATGGTCTTTTTTGTTTCTTCATACTTTGAGTTTATCAAATAACTTTAGTTTCTTGGGAACTTTGAAATGAAGCAGATGCATTGAAAAGCTTGCAGGACAATAACTTATTTGGGTTGGTTGAATGAGGAAAATGGTAAGAAAAGTAGAACTTCTTTCTTCTAAGGGCCTCTGATACAGTAAAGTAATTTTGATAGTTTTTGTTTTATGCTCCATGGGAAGGTTTACACGAGGGTTCAACTTGAGTCGTGTAGCTGGGATATCAATAATGCCTTTTTCTGCCGAAGAAGGATTCTATTTTTTTATGGTTTAAAATTCATTAATACTAGGTTCATATTCCATCCAAACCAAATCATGGCAGGGAAAGAAGCCAAAAGCAGCACATCATATAAGACCTTTTGCTTTCCATACTGGATAGCATAATAGTTTATCTGTAAGCAGAGGTCTTAACTAGAATGTTTTTGTATCCCAATGTTTTCCACACTGTATGTCCTCCCTTATTTGTATTATCCATGAGGTTCATAGAAGGAAGAAGAGGAAGCAGAAGACCCTGCGTCCAGCCAATCCGAACTTGCACTTGGTAAAGATGACAATCTTGACTGAGGCACGGCTTGGTTTATCCCTTCCAGGGTACCCTGGAAGAACAGTTTTCAGCTGTCTATACTCATCAGGGCAATAACTTGTTCTAATTTGTAGGCAAGTTTTTGCTTTCCAGCTTGGTCATCTTGATCTAAAGCTGTTAAAATCTGAAACAAAAAAAGATACAAGTGTTAACATACATACAAAACTGTGGCATGTTTAACCTAAAATAATGATTGCATATCGAATACATAGGTAAATCAATACAAAATATATTTTATCCTGAAACAGCAATCTCTTTTACACTTTTTTTAATTGATACATGTCTATATAATGCCTGTTTCTTTCTGACTGTTCTTTAGCTTGCCATCTACATCAGATGGTTGTAGGTCGAAAGAAGCTTCGGCTGATGAGTCTGCCAGCAGGATTCTGAACCTGCTCTTCCATACATAGAAATACACATTTTGCAGAGTATTCCTATGATCTCTATGTGAGAGCCATCTAGCAATAGCTTATCTCAGAACAAAGAAAATGATCAACAGTCTGCAATTGACTATTCCAAATCCTTAACTCTTTTGACAACATTTATCCAGGGTAACTATATATAGTACAGTACACAGTCTGACGAAGATGTCACCTGAGATTAGTCTAATGTGTATGGGGTGCTTTTCATTACCCCAGTTAAAGAGTCATGTGTGAAAAATAGATTACTCCGTAGTTGTTTCTGGATCAAAGAGCATGAGTGTTAAACATTTAATAAAGGACTATGGAATAAGGGCTGCAACTACCATGTTTCCCTGAAAATATATTAAGTTTTTCTCCTAAAGATGAGTTAGGGCTTATTTTCAAGGGATGCCTTATTTTTCTATGAACAACAATCTAGTGTGGTAGGGTGACTAGCAGGACTATCCATTCCATGTGTGAGAGCCTGGCACTTCCCAACTTTATTGTTTTGGCTCTTATAGGGTCTTTTTAGTATGATTCTTTTTGGCATGCCTGCTTTCCTTGGCTAAGGGTCTATATGTCCTGCTGAATTAAATTTCGAGCATTCTCAAAAATCATGAAAAAAAATGCTTGGACTTATTTTCAGGGTAGCTCTTATTTTCAGGGAAACAGGGTAGATGATAACAATGACTACTACTTCCTCCTATATTCCTTGTAGAGACGAGTCAGCCTGAAGTTCTGATTATTGATACCTTAGAAAATGGCTTTAGGTAAAGTTGTTTAATTGAATATTCTGCTACTCTCTAACACATAGTTTAAATGCTTCCCTTTAATTTAAGTTCTGTCCTTTTTGTCAATGAATTACAAAAAAGTAAACCCATTCACATTCAGCCAACCACTCTTCCTCCTGATCCTCCTGTACACACATGCTCAGCTTGGTCGAGAATACATGTGTTCTGAATGGAGAAGGGGTTGTAAGCCATTGCCAGACATCTGTGATGGTGACTTATCTTTGTTGAAAATAAAAGGATCAGACAGTTGGATTTCATCAGCAGAGATTCAGGAGGCCTAACCAATTATATGGTCAGCGGTTCTGTAGAAATTGCTGGCATTGATTGACAGTAATGAAACGTTTGCTCTAGTGATGAGCGAGCATGCTTGTAACTACTCGGTACTCGCACGAGTATCGCTGTACTCGGGCTGCTCGGCGGGGACCGAGTAATCTCGCGATACTCGTGCTGTACTCGTGGTCTTCATTTCTGCATGTTGGCGCTCTTTTGAGAGCCAGCCCTCATGCAGGGATTGGCTGGCAGACCACTGCAATGCCACAGCCCTGTTAGTTGTGGAATTGCAGTGATTGGCCGGCCTGCACAGCGTGACCGAGCCTTTATATCGGCCGGCGCGCTGTGCTCTGCTCACAGCTATCCAGACAGTGAGTGCAGGGAGAGTGTCGCTGATTCAGGGAAAGATTTGCGGCCCTTTATAGTTAGTTCCGGAGCAGGGCTGCAAACAGTGTGACCAGAAGTCCTTCTCAGGACTATTCTAGTTGTATACAGGCAGGCAGGGTATAGCCAGGTCGGAGTACAGTAGCAGAGTCCTTCTCAGGACTATTGTTGCTATATACAGGCAGGGTATAGCCAGGTCGGAATACAGGCTAGTGACCAGAAGAGTCCTTGTCAGGACTATTGTAGCAGTATACAGGCAGGCAGGCAGGCAGGGTAGTGGTGACCGTATACCAGCCTTCATCATATCTGGGGCTGGTGTACACAGTGTAAAACAGTCCAGATAGTGTCAGACTTCTCAGTAATTGTCGCTCCTTAAAACCAGTTAGGTTCTTATTGCGTCCGTGCTTGCATTTAAAAACAGCACGTGTGTGGCAGTTGGTGGCAGGGTACAGGTGCGCGTTTTGCACAAACTATTATATAACGCACAAGTGTAGTGTATAATACACGTCAGTCAGCAGTGTCTGATAGTGTCAGACTTCTCAGTAATTGTCGCTCCTAAAAACCAGTTAGGTTCTCATTGCGTCCGTGCTTGCATTTAAAAACAGCACGTGTGTGGCAGTCGGTGGCAGGGTACAGGTGCGCGTTTTGCACAAACTATTATATAACGCACAAGTCTAGTGTATAATACACGTCAGTCAGCAGTGTCTGATAGTGTCAGACTTCTCAGTAATTGTCGCTCCTAAAAACCAGTTAGGTTCTTATTGCGTCCATGCTTGCATTTAAAAACAGCACGTGTGTGGCAGTCGGTGGCAGGGTACAGGTGCGCGTTTTGCACAAACTATTATATAACGCACAAGTGTAGTGTATAATACACGTCAGTCAGCAGTGTCTGATAGTGTCAGACTTCTCAGTAATTGTCGCTCCTAAAAACCAGTTAGGTTCTCATTGCGTCCGTGCTTGCATTTAAAAACAGCACGTGTGTGGCAGTCGGTGGCAGGGTACAGGTGCGCGTTTTGCACAAACTATTATATAACGCACAAGTCTAGTGTATAATACACGTCAGTCAGCAGTGTCTGATAGTGTCAGACTTCTCAGTAATTGTCGCTCCTAAAAACCAGTTAGGTTCTTATTGCGTCCGTGCTTGCATTTAAAAACAGCACGTGTGTGGCAGTCGGTGGCAGGGTACAGGTGCGCGTTTTGCACAAACTATTATATAACGCACAAGTCTAGTGTATAATACACGTCAGTCAGCAGTGTCTGATAGTGTCAGACTTCTCAGTAATTGTCGCTCCTAAAAACCAGTTAGGTTCTCATTGCGTCCGTGCTTGCATTTAAAAACAGCACGTGTGTGGCAGTCGGTGGCAGGGTACAGGTGCGCGTTTTGCACAAACTATTATATAACGCACAAGTCTAGTGTATAATACACGTCAGTCAGCAGTGTCTGATAGTGTCAGACTTCTCAGTAATTGTCGCTCCTAAAAACCAGTTAGGTTCTCATTGCGTCCGTGCTTGCATTTAAAAACAGCACGTGTGTGGCAGTCGGTGGCAGGGTACAGGTGCGCGTTTTGCACAAACTATTATATAACGCACAAGTCTAGTGTATAATACACGTCAGTCAGCAGTGTCTGATAGTGTCAGACTTCTCAGTAATTGTCGCTCCTAAAAACCAGTTAGGTTCTTATTGCGTCCGTGCTTGCATTTAAAAACAGCACGTGTGTGGCAGTCGGTGGCAGGGTACAGGTGCGCGTTTTGCACAAACTATTATATAACGCACAAGTCTAGTGTATAATACACGTCAGTCAGCAGTGTCTGATAGTGTCAGACTTCTCAGTAATTGTCGCTCCTAAAAACCAGTTAGGTTCTCATTGCGTCCGTGCTTGCATTTAAAAACAGCACATGTGTGGCAGTCGGTGGCAGGGTACAGGTGCGCGTTTTGCACAAACTATTATATAACGCACAAGTCTAGTGTATAATACACGTCAGTCAGCAGTGTCTGATAGTGTCAGACTTCTCAGTAATTGTCGCTCCTAAAAACCAGTTAGGTTCTCATTGCGTCCGTGCTTGCATTTAAAAACAGCACGTGTGTGGCAGTCGGTGGAAGGGTACAGGTGCGCGTTTTGCACAAACTATTATATAACGCACAAGTCTAGTGTATAATACACGTCAGTCAGCAGTGTCTGATAGTGTCAGACTTCTCAGTAATTGTCGCTCCTAAAAACCAGTTAGGTTCTTATTGCGTCCGTGCTTGCATTTAAAAACAGCACGTGTGTGGCAGTCGGTGGCAGCGTCAGGCTCCACATTGTCCCTGGATAGAGACGTGCATGATGGCCTGTAAACATGAAGTGCCCATTGTAAGGAAGTGGGTCTATTGTAGTATAGCCCTTAGGCAGGGCAGCCAAAAATTGGGAGGCTCCACATTGTCCCTGGATAGAGATGTGCATGAGGGCCTCAAAACATTGTTCCCATTGCAAAGGAGCGGGTCTCCTGTCGTTGTAATGCCCATTCAGATAGAATGGGCGAAAAAATTTACCACTGGGGGTATACCTGAAACAACGGCTTAACTATTGTAACGGTCACCATGATGGCGCATGAGGAGAAGGAGGAGCAGTCCAGCGATTAGCCAAAGTCCAGAAGTGTGTTACCATGGGTGAGTGGAGGTACATGGCAAATTCCCGTTACAAACTTTAAATTCCGCTGTAATTTGCTGTTGGTGTGTGTGGTGAAGTCTGGCCAAATCCAACCCTTGTTCATCTTGATCAGAGTCAGCCTGTCAGCATTTACAGTTGACAGGCGGGTGCGTTTATCTGTAATGATTCCACCTGCGGCACTAAAAACACGCTCTGACAAAACGCTAGCGGCAGGGCAGGCCAGGACTTCCAAGGCGTAGAGAGCCAATTCATGCCACGTGTCCAGCTTGGATACACATTAATTGTAAGGCACAGAGGAATGTCGGAGTACAGTTGTTTGATCTGCAAGGTACTCCTTGAGCATCTGGGCAAACTTAGGATTTCTTGTGGCACTACCCCTCACCTCAGGGGCTCTGGTATGTGAGGGGCTGAGAAAACTGTCCCACATCTTAAAGACTGTTCCCCTACCTCTGGCGGATTGGACTTGTGCCCCTCTCGGCTGTACGCCTTGGTTGTCCACTGATTCCTGACCTATGCCGCTAGCGTTTTGTGAGGGGAATGCTTTGCCTACTTCCGTGACTATGGCCTTCTGGAACTGCTGCATTTTGCCTGACCTCTCCGCCTCGGGAATAAGAGACATAAAGTTCTCCTTTTAGCGTGGGTCTAACAGTGTTACCAACCAGTAATGATTGTCGGCCAAGATGTTCTTAACGCGAGGGTCACGAGACAGGCAGCTTACCATAAAGTCAGCCATGTGTGCCAGACTCTTAACAGCCATCACTTCAGTATCCTGACCAACACGATGACTGAACATGCTGTCCTCCTCCTCCTCCTCCTCATCATCTACCCTGTCCTCTGGCCAGCCACGCTGAACCGAGGATATGACTGCATGTCATATCCTCAATTTGGCCAGAGAGTTGCTCCATGTCTTCATCCTCCTCCTCGTCATAGTCCTCCACTGCACGTTGTGATGAGACGAGGCTGGGCTGTGTGTTATCATCACCCACACCCACTACTGTTTCTTGCTCAAACTCATCGCGCTCCGCCTGCAATGCATCATGGTTGTTTTTTGAGCAGAGACCATTTTAGAAGGCAGAGAAGCGGTATGGTGACGCTAATAATGTCGTCATCGCCGCTCACCATCTTGGTGGAGTCCTCAAAGTTTTGGCGGATGGTGCATAGGTCGGACATCCATCTCCACTCCTCAGGTGTTATGTGTGGAGTTTGACCCATTTCCCGACGGCTTAGGTGATGCAGGTACTCAACAACTGCCCTCTTCTGCTCACATATCCTGACCAACTTGTGCAGAGTTGAATTCCAACGCGTGGGGACATCACACACCAGTCTGTGTGCCGGAAGATGCAAACGGCGTCTTAAGCCAGCAAGGCCGGCTGAAGCAGTAGGTGACTTTCGAAAATGTGCAGACAGGCGGCGAACTTTTACCAGCAGATCAGACAGCTCTGAGTATGACTTTAGAAACCGCTGAACCACGAGGTTGAGCACATGGGCCACGCATGGAACATGTGTCAGCTGGCCTCGCCTCAAAGCCGCCACCAGGTTCTGGCCATTGTCACACACGACCTTTCCTGGCTTTAGGTTCAGAGTTGTGAGCCAGTGATCTGCCTGCTGTTTCAGAGCTGTCCACTCCACACCTCTTCTGCATTGTGGGGTTTGTCACCTATGCAGATTAGCTTCAGCACTGCCTGTTGCCGCTTCGCCGAGGCAGTGCTGCAGTGCTTCTGTGTCGCCCTGGACAAGCCAGGGGCCACAGAGCACAACACTTAAACACCCCACACTCCCTGCAGGCATATCATAGTCAAAACACAAAATCCTTGTTGCCTTCCCCAGGGGCTGTTGTCCACACCAGGGTGTGGAGCCAGGCAGTTGGTCTCCACCCACCGAGGAGGAGGGAAAACACAGGCAGTGAGAGTTAAGCTAAGGAAGTGGAAGGAGGAAAGTAGTAGAGAGGAGAAAAGTGACAGCAAAGAGCCTGAAGTTGGTCCGGGTGTGTGGCCCGGACAGGACAGCAAGGTTGGCAGGATGTGGTGACCGTCTGCAGTGGAGGCCGATTGGAGTCTGCCGTAAGGACCGTGGACGGGTGGTGACCCGGCCGTACCGGACCGGTATACAAAGAGAAGCCAGCACCATTGGCAGAGGACTTTCGGATCCCGGCAAGGCTTGGTGTCGCCGTGAATTTGCCAAATCCGTTAGTGAAGGGAACCTCAGGGTTTCCAAACAGCCAAGTCCAGATAGAAGGCAACCGTACAACCGTGAAGGGGAGACACCGCCACCGCCAAGGGCAACCGTCTCCCAGGGCCAGCGCCTGTGGGCAAAAGGGGCTCCTCCGGCCCATATCCAGGTCGGGGAGCGGGTTACCGTTGGGAAACCATCACTACCAACACTTAACTTAGGTGCAGGGAGAGACAGTCATCACTAACCTGCAGGGAGGAACAACCGCAGCCGTCCGAGTGACCCGTCCATCCAGCCACTTGTTTTACCGTGAACTGTGTCATCATCATTGGGCTGAGTGAGTACCTCCGTGCCGTGCGGCACAGCGCTGCCCCTGCGACCCTGCACCTCATCAGGCCCCGCAACCCGCCTGTCATCCATCTCTACCCCATCACCAGGCCCCGGGACAACCAACCCCCCTACCCACGGAGGGGAGAAATAACAACAAAGCTGCTCCCTGTCACAGGCTCCCGGGATCCCCGTCCAGAGCAGCGGTGGTGTGTCCACACAATCACCACAACCGTGGGTGGCGTCACGGACAATATCCCCAAAACCCAAACCACCCCTTTTCACTCACGGGCGAGTAGCGCCGCTCGAGTCCCCGGGATCCGGCCATCGCTCGAGCCAACGAGCAGCAGCAGCCGTAGAGCAGCGTCAGCCGGACCCGAGCAGTGGGAGAGCGCACTGTCCCCTCCTCCGCCCGCGACACTTCCAGCTTGGGACTGGTGTGGAGGGTAAAGTGGATGAGGATGCGCAGGAGGAGGAGGAGGCTGAGGAGCATGACATTCCGGAGCTGTAGAGTGTGTGTGAAACCCTGACTGAGGTAGGGCCTGCAAAACTTGGTGTGTGAAGGACGTGTTCCGTCCCTCGCTCAGACTGGGTCCCAGCTTGCACAATATTAACCCAGTGTGACGTCAACGAGATGTAGCGGCCTTGCCCACATGCACTTGTCCACGTGTCTGTGGTTAGGTGGACTTTGGCTGAAACAGCGTTGTTCAGGGCACGTGTGATGTTTTGTGACACGTGGTTATGCAATGCGGGGACGGCACACCGGGAGAAATAGTGGCGGCTGTGGACCGAGTAACGTGGGACAGCTGCCACCATCAGGTCGCGGAATGCTTCTGTCTCAACCAGCCTAAAAGGCAACATTTCCACCGCAAGCAGTCGCGAAATGTTAGCATTTAGAACTGTGGCATGTGGGGTGTTGGCAGTGTATTTGCGCCTGCGTTCAAAGGTTTGCTGAATGGATAACTGAACGCTGCGCTGGGACAAGGACGTGCTTGATGATGGTGTTCTTTCTGCGTAGGCAACTGCAGGTGCAGGAGTGGAGGAGGCTTGTTCTCAGGCAGCATGGACAGGGGATTGGCTCGCATGCACAACCAGCGAAGACGTAGCAGTGACATCAGCAAGCACTGCTCCTCGACTCTGTTGTACTTCCCACAAAGTCGGGTGCTTGGCTGACATGTGCCTGATCATGCTGGTGGTGGTCAGGCTGCTAGTTTTGGTACCCCTGCTGATGCTGGCATGGCAGGTGTTGCAAATGGCCTTTTTAGAATCATCTGGAGCCAACTTAAAAAACTGCCAGTGTCAGAGTTCCGGGTTTTCCAGTTTTCTTTTGAAAGAGCTTGCCCTTTGTTAACATGGAGTTTTCTGTTCTGTTGCCCTACTTCCTGTCCATCTGTTTAAAAGCCGCCCCTAAAGCTTAGTCCAGTGCCTGAGTATACTGCTTCCTGTGTGCTCCTGCCCTGCTGCTTTTGGTTCCTGATTGTTATTCGGATCCTCTTGGAAAACAACCGACACCGACTCTGGACTTCATCTGGTATCATCTAGCTGTGCCCGGACTCCGTTTGCCGTCTTTGGTCGGCACTTCTGCCCGGTTCCTTCCGTTTAATACCACTCTGGACTCACATCACGTACGGACATTTTTGGAATTACCTATTGCCCTTTTGTGTCCCGGCTGCTGTGCATTTAGGGCTTCTGGGGTGATTGCCAGACAGTCCCTGTATAGGGGTTCGCTCTTGGTGGTCTCCCTGGGGGAGTCCGGTGCGCGGTCCCGGGAATTCCCTTTCGCTCCGTCCCTGGAAGGTATTTCCTGTATTTATGTTCTACTGTGTTTTTGTTCCGTTTATGTACATATTTGCTGGTTGCATATTATAAACGTCTTGCACCAAGAACTCGTCTCTGGTTGTCATTGCCCTAACGCAATCGAAATCCTCAATACATACAATAGTATTACAGCCAGACTCGGGAAGACCTAACATTTGTACAGGCACCTTGTGTCGTGTTGTTCCGGGGAACAGTTGCCTGACGTCTGCCTGGGGCCACCACTCTGCTTCTTACTGCCTGTTGGGATGCTACGCCTCCCTCCCCCTGTGCACTGCTGTCCTCGCTCTGCATATCCTCCTGCCAGGTTGGGTCAGTTACTGGATCATCCACCACGTCGTCTTCCTCTTCCGCACCCTGCTCCTCCTCCTGACTTCCTGACAATTGTGTCTCATCATCGTCCACCCCTTGTTGAGACACGTTGCCAACTTCGTGAGAACGTGGCTGCTCAAATATTTGGGCATCTGTACATACAATCTCGTCATGGCCCACTTCAACAGGAGCTGGCGAGAGGCCAGAATTTCTGAATGGAAACATGAACGAACAGCTCTTCCGAGTGTCCAAGTGTGGGATCAGTAATGTCCGTGGACGTGTACTCGGCCTGGTGGTAGGAAGGAGGATCAGGTTCTGAATAGAGTTGAGCGCGGTTCGTGGTTCTCCAGTTCGAGGCTCGAGTGATTTTTGGGGGTGTTCTAGATCGAACTAGAACTCGAGCTTTTTTGCAAAAGCTCGATAGTTCTAGAAACGTTCGAGAACGGTTCTAGCAGCAAAAAGCAGGGCTTTTTACAGCTACAGTGTGCAGGAGCCATCGCTGGCAGCCTGCCACAAGCTGGTAACCAAGATAAACATCGGGTATCCAAGCAAAGCGCTTTGGTTAGTAACCCGATGTTTATCCTAGTTACGTGCAGGAAGCCCACACTTCCCCGCTCAGCTCACTCCTCCCCCTCCTGCCCGCGGCATGTATTGTACACATACATACATACACACACACACACACACACACACACACACACACACATACACACACACACTCTGCACACATGATCCCGCTCGGCTTACCTGCGGTGATGAAGTCCCGCCATCCCGACCTCAGCGCTGTCACTGTCCTCCATGGCCGCCGCTTGTCACACCACCTCTCGCTTCCGACCCGAGACTGACTAGCGGTGACGTCACGGGCCTCTCGCGAGACTTGGTGTGAAGGCTCCGGTCATTGAACTCAGTGACAGGGGCTGTCGGCAGTGCTGGAGATCAGCGCAGGTAATGTACCTCGCTGACAGCAGCACTTGTCATCCCCCTGCAGTGACCTGGGCTGACCCATTGATGTTAGCTCAGGTCACTGCACTGCTCTCCCAGCCAATGGGGAACATCCTGCTCTTCATTGACTGGGACAGTGTGGATCGTCATGGCAACCCCTTGGATTACACCAGACCTGGATTTGTTTTTTTTTCTAATAAATTGGTTAAAGAGGGAATGTTTTGGGGAGTGTTTTTTCAAATAAAAATGTGTTTGTCGTCTATTTTTTTTTATTACTGACTGGGTTGGTGATGTCGGGTATCTGATAGACGCCTGACCTCACCAACCCCAGGGCTTGATGCCAGGTGACTTACACATCTGGTATTAACCCCATATATTACCCCGTTTGCCACCGCACCAGGGCGCGGGATGAGCTGGGGCGAAGCACCAGGATTGGCGCATCTAATGGATGCGCCACTTCTGGGGCGGCTGCGGCCTGCTATTTTTAGGCTGGGGAGAGTCCAATAACCATGGACCTCCCTAGTCTGAGAATATCAAGCCCCAGCTGTCTGCTTTACCTTGGCTGGTGATCCAATTTTGGGGGGACCCCTACGTGTTTTTTTTTTAAATTATTTATTTAATTTAAAATAACAGCGTGGGGTGCCCTCAGTTTTCGATTACCAGCCAAGGTGAGGTTGCCAGCTGTGGTCTGCAGGCTGCAGCCGTCTGCTTTACCCTAGCTGGCTACAAAACTAGGGGGAATCCTACGTCATTTTTTTTTTCATTTTTTTTTGGCTAAATACAAAGCTAAGCACCCCTTAGTGTCACATGAAAGGCACCAAAGGATGCTCCACTTTTTCTCCACTTTTTCTCCATTTTTTTCTCCACTTTTTCTCCACTTTTTCTCCACTTATTCTCCACTTATTCTCCACTTTTTCTCCATTTTTTTCTCCATTTTTTCTCCACTTATTCTCCATTTTTTCTCCACTTATTCTCCACTTATTCTCCACTTTTTCTCCACTTTTTCTCCACTTTTTCTCCACTTTTTCTCCATTTATTTCTCCATTTTTTCTCCACTTATTCTCCACTTTTTCTCCACTTTTTCTCCACTTTTTCTACATTTTTTCTCCACTTTTTCTACATTTTTACTCCACTTTTTCTCCACTTTTTCTCCATTTTTTTCTCCATTTTTTCTCCACTTCTCAACTTTTTCTCCACTTTTTCTCCACTTTTTCTCCATTTTTTTCTCCATTTTTTCTCCACTTATTCTCCACTTATTCTCCACTTTTTCTCCATTTATTCTCCACTTTTTCTCCACTTTTTCTCCATTTTTTTCTCCATTTTTTCTCCACTTATTCTCCACTTTTTCTCCACTTTTTCTCCACTTATTCTCCACTTTTTCTCCACTTTTTCTCCACTTTTTCTCCACTTATTCTCCACTTTTTCTCCACTTATTCTCCACTTATTCTCCACTTTTTCCTCCACTTTTTCTCCACTTTTTCTCCATTTTTTTCTCCATTTTTTCTCCACTTTTTCTCCACTTTTTCTACATTTTTTCTCCACTTTTTCTACATTTTTACTCCACTTTTTCTCCACTTTTTCTCCACTTTTTCTCCACTTTTTCTACATTTTTTCTCCACTTTTTCTCCACTTTTTCTACATTTTTACTCCACTTTTTCTCCACTTTTTCTCCACTTTTTCTCCATTTTTTTTCTCCATTTTTTCTCCACTTCTTCTCCACTTTTTCTCCACTTTTTCTCCACTTTTTCTCCATTTTTTTCTCCATTTTTTCTCCACTTCTTCTCCACTTTTTCTCCACTTTTTCTCCACTTTTTCTCCACTTTTTCCACATTTTTTCTCCACTTTTTCTCCACTTTTTCTCCACTTTTTCTCCACTTTTTCTACATTTTTTCTCCACTTTTTCTCCACTTTTTCTACATTTTTTCTCCACTTTTTCTCCACTTTTTCTCCATTTTTTTCTACATTTTTTCTCCACTTTTTCTCCACTTTTTCTCCACTTTTTCTCCACTTTTTCTCCACTTATTCTCCACTTTTTCTCCACTTTTTCTCCACTTTTTCTACATTTTTTCTCCACTTTTTCTCCACTTTTTCTCCACTTTTTCTCCACTTTTTCTCCATTTTTTTCTACATTCTTTCTCCACTTTTTCTCCACTTTTTCTCCACTTTTTCTCCACTTTTTCTCCATTTTTTCTACATTTTTTCTCCACTTTTTCTCCACTTTTTCTACATTTTTTCTCCACTTTTTCTCCACTTTTTCTACATTTTTTCTCCACTTTTTCTCCACTTTTTCTCCACTTTTTCTACATTTTTTCTCCACTTTTTCTCTACTTTTTCTACATTTTTTCTCCACTTTTTCTCCACTTTTTCTCCACTTTTTCTCCACTTTTTCTACATTTTTTCTCCACTTTTTCTCCACTTTTTCCACATTTTTTCTCCACTTTTTCTCCACTTATTCTCCACTTTTTCTACATTTTTTCTCCACTTTTTCTCCACTTTTTCTCCATTTTTTTCTCCACTTTTTCTCCACTTTTTCTACATTTTTTCTCCACTTTTTCTACATTTTTACTCCACTTTTTCTCCACTTTTTCTACATTTTTTCTCCACTTTTTCTCCACTTTTTCTACATTTTTACTCCACTTTTTCTCCACTTTTTCTCCACTTTTTCTCCATTTTTTTTCTCCATTTTTTCTCCACTTCTTCTCCACTTTTTCTCCACTTTTTCTCCACTTTTTCTCCATTTTTTTCTCCATTTTTTCTCCACTTCTTCTCCACTTTTTCTCCACTTTTTCTCCACTTTTTCTCCACTTTTTCCACATTTTTTCTCCACTTTTTCTCCACTTTTTCTACATTTTTTCTCCACTTTTTCTCCACTTTTTCTCCACTTTTTCTCCACTTTTTCTACATTTTTTCTCCACTTTTTCTCCACTTTTTCTCCACTTTTTCTCCACTTTTTGTACATTTTTTCTCCACTTTTCCTCCATTTTTTCTCCACTTTTTCTCCACTTTTTCTCCACTTTTTCTACATTTTTTCTCCACTTTTTCTCCACTTTTTCCACATTTTTTCTCCACTTTTTCTCCACTTTTTCTCCACTTTTTCTCCACTTTTTCCACATTTTTTCTCCACTTTTTCTCCACTTTTTCTCCACTTTTTCTCCACTTTTTCCACATTTTTTCTCCACTTTTTCTCCACTTTTTCTCCACTTTTTCTCCACTTTTTCTACATTTTTTCTCCACTTTTTCTCTACTTTTTCTCCACTTTTTCTCCACTTTTTCTACATTTTTTCTCCACTTTTTCTCCACTTTTTCTCCACTTTTTCTCCACTTTTTCTACATTTTTTCTCCACTTTTTCTACATTTTTTCTCCACTTTTTCTACATTTTTTCTCCACTTTTTCTCCACTTTTTCTCCACTTTTTCTACATTTTTTCTCCACTTTTTCTCCACTTTTTCCACATTTTTTCTCCACTTTTTCTCCACTTTTTCTCCACTTTTTCTCCACTTTTTCCACATTTTTTCTCCACTTTTTCTCCACTTTTTCTCCACTTTTTCTCCACTTTTTCTACATTTTTTCTCCACTTTTTCTCCACTTTTTCTCCACTTTTTCTCCACTTTTTCTACATTTTTTCTCCACTTTTTCTACATTTTTTCTCCACTTTTTCTACATTTTTTCTCCACTTTTTCTCCACTTTTTCTCCACTTTTTCTACATTTTTTCTCCACTTTTTCTCCACTTTTTCCACATTTTTTCTCCACTTTTTCTCCACTTTTTCTCCACTTTTTCTCCACTTTTTCCACATTTTTTCTCCACTTTTTCTCCACTTTTTCTCCACTTTTTCTCCACTTTTTCTCCATTTTTTTCTACATTCTTTCTCCACTTTTTCTCCACTTTTTCTCCACTTTTTCTCCACTTTTTCTCCATTTTTTCTACATTTTTTCTCCACTTTTTCTCCACTTTTTCTACATTTTTTCTCCACTTTTTCTCCACTTTTTCTACATTTTTTCTCCACTTTTTCTCCACTTTTTCTCCACTTTTTCTCCACTTTTTCTCCACTTTTTCTCTACTTTTTCTACATTTTTTCTCCACTTTTTCTCCACTTTTTCTCCACTTTTTCTCCACTTTTTCTACATTTTTTCTCCACTTTTTCCACATTTTTTCTCCACTTTTTCTCCACTTATTCTCCACTTTTTCTACATTTTTTCTCCACTTTTTCTACATTTTTTCTCCACTTTTTCTCCACTTTTTCTACATTTTTCTCCACTTTTTCTCCACTTTTTTTACATTTTTTCTCCACTTTTTCTACATTTTTTCTCCACTTTTTCTCCACTTTTTCTACATTTTTTCTCCACTTTTTCTCTACTTTTTCTATGGTCGGTCTACCCATTAGCTCTGCCATGCATACTGTAGCTCTACACCTACTGCACATGTTACTTTATGATTGACATCTCTTTCGTACCAGAGCTGTCTAAGCCTACTCTGACCCCATATTTGTCATTACTATATTGTCCTTGTACTGTATTATGACATTTGTATCATGTGTTTCATTCCTTGCTGTGTTGCAATTTTTTTGCTGCATCCCAATTGTACCTCTACATTGTTCGAGTTTATGTTATTGTTCTCTCACTCTTATGTGATACTGATTATTGTCATTTTTCATGATTACATGCAGATAAGTCCAATCTGACGAAGGCTCAGGCCGAAACGTCATTTGTAACTTGTTTTGGACAAAAACATATATGCTTATGAAAAATTTTTTTTCTTAATACCGACCAATAAAGAGTGATTTTGCATTACTATCCGTTGTGACTTACTGACTTAGTCTGGGAGATTTAGAGTGCCGAGGTTAATCACTAATTTTATCTATTATTTCCTCTGAGCACCTATATACCAGTGAGCAGAGCTTCCTCTACAGTAGTTCTCCTGATTAGGCATGCCCTTACCTCATGAGCAGGGCATTGCAGCTTTGGTAGCAACCATTACGACATGGACTCTGCTGCTGTGGACCCGGGGAGAGTGAGTGCAGATTCATTGCACCCACACTCCTCACATGAAGGGTCCGCACTCCTAGAAAATGGGGGATACGTTCCCTGAGTGTCTCCCCCCCATATTCTAGACGGTCCAGAGTCGTCGTGGGACCCCTTTATTTTTTTTCTTACAATAAATTGGTGAAAGAGGAAATGTTTTGGGGACTGTTTTTTCAAACAAATTTCTTTTGTCGATTTTTTTTTTTTTTTTTTAGTACTGACAGTTTATGATGTTGGGTATCTAATAGACGCCATGACATCACAAACTGCTGTGCTTGATCTCAGGTGACTTTACAGCTAGTATCAACCCGATTTATTACCCCGTTTGCCACTGCACCAGGGCACGGGATGAGCTGGGGTGAAGCGCCAGGATTGGCGCATCTAGTGGATGCGCCACGTCTGGGGTGCCTGCGGCCTGCTATTTTTAGGCTGTGAAGGCCCAATAACTATGGACCTTCCCACCCTGAGAATACCAGACCACAGCTGTCCGCTTTACCTTGGCTGGTGATCCAATTTGGGGGGGACCCTACTTTTATTGTGTAATTATTAATATTTATAAAATAATTATAAAAAAGAGCCTGAGGGGACCTCCACATTGGATCCCCAACCACGGTAAAGCTGCCAGCTGTGGTTTTCAGGCTACAGCCGTCTGCTTTACCCTAGCTGGCTATCAAAAATGGGGGGACCCAACGTCATTTTTTTTTTTAACTATTTTTTAAATAGAAAAAATTAATGGGCTTCCCTGTATTTTGATTGCCAACCAAGGTAACGGCAGGCAGATGGGGGTGGCAACCCATAGCTGTCTGCTTTATCTGCGCTGAGAATCAAAAATTCCGCGGAGCGCTACGTCATTTTTTTAAAGATTTATTTTTACAGCACTGTGATGTCCAGCAATCAAAATACAGGGAAGCCCATTTTGTTTTTAGTTATTTAAATAAATAATTAAAAAAAATATATATGGGCTCCTGCTGCATTTTTTGTATTGCTAGCTAAGGGTAATCCAAGCAGCTACTGGCTGCTAACCCCCACTGCTTGATGTTACCTTCAATGGCAATGGAAAATCCAGGGAAGCATTTTTTATTTTTTTTGCCAAAAAACTACAAAAAAAGGACGTGAGCTTCGCCATATTTTTGTATGCTAGCCAGGTATAGCAGGCAGGTGCTGGAAGAGTTGGATACAGTGCCAGAAGATGGCGCTTCTATGAAAATGCCATTTTCTGAGGCGGCTGCAGACTGCAATTCGCAGCAGTGGGGCCCAGAAAGCTCAGGCCAACCTGTGCTGCGGATTCCAATCCCCAGCTGCCTAGTTGTGAAATTCATGAAATAATAAAAAAAGGGCTTCCCTTTATTTTTGGTTCTCAGCCGGGTACAAATAGGCAACTGGGGGTTGGGGGCAGCCGTATCTGCCTGCTGTACCTGGCTAGCATACAAAAATATGGCGAAGCCCACATAATTTTTTCAGGGGGCAAAAAACTTCTGCATACAGTCCTGGATGGAGTACGCTGAGCCTTGTAGTTCTGCAGCTGCTGTCTGTCTGGAGAAGAGCAGACAGCAGCTGCAGAACTACAAGGCTCAGCATACTCCATCCAGGACTGTATGCAGAATTTTTTTGCCCACCAAAAAAATGACGTGGGCTTCGCCATATTTTTGTATGCTAGCCAGGTACAGCAGGCAGCCACGGGCTGCCTCCAACCCCCAGTTGCCTATTTGTACCCGGCTGGGAACCAAAAATATAGGGAAACCCGTTTTTTTTTAATTATTTCACTTATTTCATGAAATAATTAAAAAACAAATGACGTGGGCTTCGCCCCATTTTTGTGTCCAGCCGGGTACAACTAGGCAGCTGGGGATTGGAATCCGCAGCACAGGCTAACCCGAGGTTGCTGGGCGCCTCTGCTGCGGATTTCAGTCCGCAGCCGTCCCAGAAAATGGCGCTCTCATAGAAGCGCCATCATCTGGCGCTGTATCCAACTCTTCCAACAGCCCTGGAGCCGGGTGGCTTGTTGGGTAATCATGAGTTAATACTGGCTTTGTTTTACTAGCCAGAATTAAGCCAGAGATTCTTAATGTCAGGCACGTTTGACCCGGCCATTAAGAATCTCCAATAAAGGGTTAAAAAAAACACCACACAGAGAAAAAATACTTTAATAGAAATAAATACACAGACAGACTTAGAGACGCCATCTGTATTACCCCCTGTCAGCCCTCCACGATCCTGCTCTTCTGTCTTCTTTCTAGTGTAGTAGTAGTGACGATTGTAGTGAGGAAGGATGAGGTTCACCAGCTCATCACTTGGGGCTGGGGAACCTCATCCTCACTACAATCCTCACTACAATCCTCACTAGTGTAGTAGTAGTGACGATTGTAGTGAGGAAGGATGAGGTTCACCAGCTCATCACTTGGGGCTGGGGAACCTCATCCTCACTACAATGCTCACTACAATCGTGCAGCCTTCACTCCGTGAGTGAACAGTGCTGGCTGTCAGTGGTAACAGCGGTACCGCTGACAGACGCGTTACCATAGCAATGGTGCTCTCGGAGCCGCGGTTAGCGGTGACGTCACCGCTAACTGCGTTGCTATGGCAACGGTGATCTCCGTTAATGACCGGCTGTGTCAGCCGGTCCCTAACGGAACGGGGAGTCGACCGTGTGGTAGAGCATGTCGCCGGTACACGGCGATACACATATGTGCACCGTGTACCGGAGAGATGCACTCGCAGGTCCTACATGACGTGTCATAGTCATGTGACCAGTCTGTAGCCAATGAGATAATAGCCACGTGACTGGTCACATGGCTATTTTGACGTCACGATAGGTCCTGCATCTCTGCTGGCAGTGCCGGTCGCCGGGAGGATTCAGCGATCATCGGATGGAATAGCGGCAGGAGACAGAGTGCAGAAGGGATCGCGGGGACCGGTAAGTGTTATGGCAATGTTTATTAACTGTTTGTGTACATTTATCATGCATTTTTATGTGTTTGTTATTGCCTCCCATTATAGCCTATACGTTCGAGTTCGGTTCGTTGAACGTTCGACGAACTGAACTCGAACGGGACCTCCGTTCGGCGAACCGCCTCGAGCCGAACCGGGACCAGTTCGCTCATCTCTAGTTCTGAAATGTGCGGTGCAGTATCACGGCTACTGACACTTGACCGTGTGGAAGACAGAGTGTTTGTGGTGGTGCCAATCTGACTGAAAGCATTATCCGCTATCCAACTAACAACCTGTTGACACTGGTCTTGGTTCAAGAGCGGTGTACTGCTGCGGTCCCCAAGAATTTGGGACAGGACGTGCGAGCGACTAGATGTGGCCCTTTGTTGTGGCGAAATTAGAGCTTGCACACAACCTCGGTCTCTGCCTGCACCACCATCACGTCCACTTCCTTGTTCATTGACAACGCCCTTGCGCATTTTGCAATGCTGTGCTGATGTGTATTCACTAGACTTGTGCGTTATATCCAAGTTTTTGCAAAACTCACACAAATGCAGCGGAAAGCTGCCACCAACAGGCACACACGTGCGGTTTTTAAATGCAAGCACGGAGGCACTAAGAACCTAACAGGTCTCTATCCAGGGATAACGTGGAGCCTCCCAATTTTTGGCTGCCCTGCCTAAGGGCTATACTACAATAGACCCACTTCCTTCCAATGGCCACTTCAGGTTTACAGGCCATCATGCACGTCTCTATCCAGGGACAACGTGGAGCCTCCCAATTTTTGGCTGCCCTGCCTAAGGGCTATACTATAATACACCCACTTCCTGACAATGGACACTTAATGTTTTGAGGCCCTCATGCACGTCTCTACCCAGGGACAATGTGGAGCCTCCCAATTTTTGGCTGCCCTGCCTAAGGGCTATACTACAATAGACCCACTTCCTTACAATGGGCACTTCAGGTTTACAGGCCATCATGCACGTCTCTATCCAGGGACAATGTGGAGCCTCCCAATTTTTGGCTGCCCTGCCTAAGGGCTATACTACAATAGACCCACTTCCTTACAATGGGCACTTCAGGTTTACAGGCCATCATGCACGTCTCTATCCAGGGACAATGTGGAGCCTCCCAATTTTTGGCTGCCCTGCCTAAGGGCTATACTATAATACACCCACTTCCTGACAATGGACACTTAATGTTTTGAGGCCCTCATGCACGTCTCTACCCAGGGACAATGTGGAGCCTCCCAATTTTTGGCTGCCCTGCCTAAGGGCTATACTACAATAGACCCACTTCCTTACAATGGGCACTTCAGGTTTACAGGCCATCATGCACGTCTCTATCCAGGGACAATGTGGAGCCTCCCAATTTTTGGCTGCCCTGCCTAAGGGCTATACTACAATAGACCCACTTCCTTACAATGGGCACTTCAGGTTTACAGGCCATCATGCACGTCTCTATCCAGGGACAATGTGGAGCCTCCCAATTTTTGGCTGCCCTGCCTAAGGGCTATACTACAATAGACCCACTTCCTTACAATGGGCACTTCAGGTTTACAGGCCATCATGCACGTCTCTATCCAGGGACAACGTGGAGCCTCCCAATTTTTGGCTGCCCTGGCAAAGGGCTATACTAAAATAGACCCACTTCCTTACAATGGGCACTTCAGGTTTACAGGCCCTCATGCACGTCTGTATGCAGGGGCATTGGTGAACCTCACAATTTTGGACTGCCCTGGCAAAGGAAAATACTACAAAGACTCAGTCACTTCCTCAAAATGGGCACATTAGACTCAAGAGGCCTTCATGTACGTCTCTTCTCAGGGACATCGGAGTGCCACACAATGTTTTCACATAAAATCTTTCATGTATTAATCTCAAAAAGTAACATACACCAGCTCTATCTCACTATTGGGTATGTGCCCTTAACATTTCTGCCATGAAAAATCATTTTGGGGTCATTTTGGAAGGTTTTCTGGTGAGTCCGTAAAAATGGCGTGAAACGCGGACAAAATTGTTCACAGCTGTGACTTTTGAGTGATAAATGCTTCAAGGGGTCTTCCCCATGCTGTTGCCATGTCATTTGAGCACTCTTCTGAGACTTTTGTGACATTTTTAGGGTTTCTACATGCTGCCGGGGGGTCATTTCACAAAAATACTCGGGTCTCCCATAGGATAACATTGGGCTCGTTGCTCGGCCCGAGTACACGAGTATCTTGGGAGGCTCGGCCCGAGCTTCGAGCACCCGAGCTTTTTAGTACTCGCTCATCACTAGTTTGCTCCCATTACTAATGAGGCCAGCTTTAGTTGGTCAATTAGGGTAGAATAAGTTATTTGACTCAGAGTTCTGATCAGTTGTTTTGATGGTCTATGTGGTACTTCTTTAAAAAAACTACAGTGAATACACTCTTTGAAAAGCTGTAAGCTATCTAAAAATATATAGCCATGTTAACGATCCTATCAACATAACCAAACCGATAGGCTAATCTTCTTAGAAAATGTTCATGGAAAGAAAATAAATCCTCTGCTGTTTGTTTACAAAGGAGTAGTATCACTAACTTAAGCAAGTTTTCTTTTGTTCTCCGAAACCAATTAGGATTTGGGGTGATATCAACCAGTGTAAAGCGTGGTACATAATGAGTAATTATTTTGTGGCAAATGTCTGGCAGGAGCAGACAGCAATGCTTTCAAAGAGAAAACCAAGTGGTTCAAAAAAAGATAGAGAAGAAATGCTGCAACCTAGTTGTAATGAGATTAATTCATCAACACCCAGATAGAAGCTTTCAAACAAGTCCTGCAGTTCTACGTGCAATGGGGATATACTAAGCAATCAAAGGGTTTGGTGCACAGCTGACTGCAAAAATGTCTTCAAACACCAAACATAAACAGAGGAAAATAGCAAATACGTATTCACATTGGTATAAAAAAAGAAAAGAAGCAGTATATAAACATGATATTCATTTTTCTTGGAGGCCAGCAATGTTCATTAAAGTATTTAAGATTCCCCAAATAATAATTAGAAGTTTGCTCTCATTTCCCAGTATTTGCAGCCTTCATTGCTTTTTGTATTTATTTTGCAAGGTTTTTCAATTTTCTCGGCCTCTGTTATTATGATTGTCACTCCGATTGTGTGGTCATAACAATGGTTACACTCTATGAATTGAAAAATAGAAAACAAGCTTTTTACAGTATCATTTCCAATTAGATTTTTACAAGATATGATAGCATGTCAGTTATTGCTTTATAATTAAGTTGTCAACAACAGAATAGGCCAATCTTTTCACATTCATTCAACCAATTATTGTTTATAGCAAATGTCACCAAAGTTGACACACTTTATGACTGCAACTATGGCAAGTCTTGTGATACACAACAACAGCAGTAGGAGCAAGAATCGTTGTTTTACGTTGATCACAGTCAACTGTAATCCTGAGTATATCATCTCTATGGCAGGGAACCAGGACCACTACCAGAAATGTTTAGAGAGAAAAAGGTTTACAACTAATAGTTCCAATTCTTTTTCCAGCTAGTCATGATGTATCCTAAGATTGCTTTTACATTATTGTGGCCAAGTTCAGACACTGGTTCATTTTTATACCACGATTGCTATAGAAGGGATTTTTCACTACTCTTAAGGTACCGTCACACTAAGCGATGCTCCAGCGATCCCACCAGCAACCTGACCTGGCAGGGATCGCTGGAGCGTCGCTACACGGGTTGCTGGTGAGCTATCACACAGGCAGATCTCACCAGCAACCAGTGACCAGCCCCCAGTCAGCAGCGACGCGTGGAAGCGATGCTGCGCTTGGTAACTAAGGTAAATATCGGGTAACCAACCCGATATTTACCTTGGTTACCAGCGCACACCGCTTAGCGCTGGCTCCCTGCACTCCTAGCCAGAGTACACATCGGGTTAATTACCCGATGTGTAGTCTGGCTATGTGTGCAGGGAGCAGGGAGCCGGCACTGACAGCGTGAGAGCGGCGGACGCTGGTAATGAAGGTAAATATCGGGTAACCAAGGAAAGGGCTTCTTGGTTACCCGATATATACATTGGTTACCAGCGTCCGCAGAAGCCGGCTCCCTGCTCACTGCACATTCAGTTGTTGCTCTCTCGCTGTCACACACAGCGATGTGTGCTTCACAGCGGGAGAGCAACAACTAAAAAGTGGTCCAGGACATTCAGCAACAACCAGCGACCTCACAGCAGGGGCCAGGTTGTTGCTGGATGTCACACACAACAACATCGCTAGCAACATCGCTGTTGTGTCACAAACGTCGTGCCTCAGCAGCGATGTTGCTAGCGATGTTGCTTAGTGTGACAGTACCTTCACTTTGATAACCTATTCTCAAGAAAGGTTATCATAATCAGATCAGTAACAATCTGACACCTGTAACCTCCATCAACCAGCTGTTAGCAGCAATGATGGAGTTGAACACTAAAGGGGGCTTTACACGCAGCGATATCGCTAGCGAGCGTACCCGCCCAAGTCGTTTGTGCGTCACGGGCAAATCGCTGCCCATGGTGCACAATATCGTTAAGAGCCGTCACACAGACTTACCTGCCTAGCAACGTCGCTGTGGCCGGCGAACCGCCTCCTTTCTAAGTGGGCGATTCGTGCGGCGCCACAGCGGTGTCACTAAGCGGCCGCCCAATAGAAGCGGAGGGGTGGAGATGAGCGGCCGTAACATCCCGCCCACCTCCTTCCTTCCTCATTGCCGGCGGCCACAGGTAAGCTGTAGTTCGTTGTTTCCGAGGAGTCACACATAGCGATGTGTGCTGCCTCGGGAACGACGAACAACCTGCATCCTCAACAATCAATGATTTTTTGAAAATGAATGCTGTGTCAACGATGGACGATTTGGTGAGTATTTTCCATCGTTAACGGCCACTCGTTGGTGTCACACGCAACGACGTCGCTAATGATGCCGGATGTGCGTCACGGAATTCGTGACCTCGGCAATATATCGTTAGATACGTCACTGCGTGTAACGGGGCCTTTAGGCTTTAGTCACATTACTGCTTGGCTCGAGCGAGGATCGCATCGGACTGCCGGATAGGCAGTGGCTCTCCTTACCCGAGTGTGTCAGCTGCATAGAAATACACGAGGCTGTCACGCTCGGGTCAGGAAAGCTTCTGGCTGATGCGATTCTCATGAGAGTCATACGGTAGTGCGACTCCTGTCTAACTCTACTTTTACAGAGCTCACTGTTTAGTGGCTGCTGCTGGGTGCTGACGATCTAATCCTATTCCTATTAAAAATGCATTGGCCACAGAATGAAATAGAGCCCATGGTGGCTAAACTAATCTGCTGCTGGCCCAGCAGATAATCCAGTTGAAATCATATCCCCATATCTTGATGTGTAGATGTTCACCACCCCTTCCATGACTGGCGGCTTTACTTTACTTTTTTGATGATCTAGTCATATATGCCATGAACTTTAACTTTGGACATCATTTATATAGAATTCATGGTTTGTGTTCCTATTATTAAATATTTCAGTTTGTTGTTAGTTAAATTGTTAGTTTTTGTTGTTAGTTAAATTGTTAGTTTTTCATATTAATTATCGTTTTATGGAAACAATTTTTTTTTATTTTCACACAGCTACTGTTTATGTAGTTTGCTCTTTAAAGAGAAACTAATGTGAAAAAAAAGTTAGCGTCACCCCTTGTATATTTCACTATCCTCATTTTCTATAAATCCTACAAAACTCAGTTTCCCAATTTCCAAGGTCATCCATTATAGGTTATATATATTTGTTCCAATATTTATAGACAGGGAGTTTTGCTCCGTCTCTATACTGGCTTGAGTCTGCCTTGAAGTATCATAGCAGCAGATCATAGACATGAAATAATTACACTTAATTACAACACAACAGTAGAATTCAGAGAGTAATGTCATACATGACTATTATTTATGGAAGGTCATACACAAGTTACACACAAATTGGTAAACCAATAAAACAACAATTACTTTGATGATTTCACACTTAAGTAATTGTTATATATTCTCATAGCATTCGGCACAAACTATTTCCTGTATCTTTCCGTCCTACACCTTAGTAGGATTAGACGATTATTGAAGTTGCTCCTCTGTCTCACGAATAGCTAATATAATGAATATGCATTACTGTTCATTATCGCCATATACTTTTCTAAGTTCTTTTCTCCACTACCTCCTCAAAAGTGTCAAGATGGTGGCGCACAGCCGAGCTTGCCTTGTAGATGAGCTTATTCAGCTTTTTAGCAAGAGACACCCCCACATTACTTCCCCAGCATATGATTGCAAAAAAGATGGCACTTGCCACCACGGTCTGGTATAACATTTCTAACATTTTGCTGTACACATTCATTAAAGAGGACCAACTACCAGGATTTTCCAATATAAACTAAAGCCAGTGCTATACTGGCGCTATCATGCTCATTCTAAGCATACTTTCAGTTGTGAGATCAAATGTATAGTTTCTGAAATATGGGCAAGTAAAGTTTGTGAAATGCACTGTTATTTGATTGATAGGTGCCGCAGAATATCTAATAGGTGGGTCAGGTTTTGCTAGTTATTCCCGCCCCTGTCTGCCTGCCTGTCATTCCTACCCCCTGTCCTTCCTCCCTCCTTCCTCCCCCTGTAATAACAGAGAAAGGGGAAGGAAGGACAGGTGGGCAGACAGACAGGGGTGGGAATAACTAGCAAAACCTGATCAACCTATTAAATATTCTGCAGCACATATCAAACAGTGCATTTCACAAACTTTACTTGCTTATATGTCAGAAACTATACATCCGATCGCACAACTAAAGGTATGTTTAGAATCCGCATGATAGTACCAGTATAGTACTGGCTTTAGTTTATATATGAAAATGCTGGTGGTTGGTCCTCTTTAAGCAACCTTAAGGCCCAGTCACACTAAACAACTTACCAGCGATCCCAACAATGATACAACCTGATAGGGATCGCTGGTAAGTTGCTAGGAGGTCGCTGGTGAGATGTCACACTAAGCGACGCTCCAGCGATCCCACCAGCAACCTGACCTGGCAGGGATCGCTGGAGCGTCGCTACATGTGGAAGCATGCTGCACTTGGTAACTAAGGTAAATATCGGGTAACCAACCCGATATTTACCTTGGTTACCAGCGCACACCGCTTAGCACTGGCTCCCTGCACACCTAGCCACAGTACACATCGGGTTAATTACCCGATGTGTACTCTGCTACGTGTGCAGGCAGCAGGGAGCTGGCTTCTGCGGATGCTGGTAACTACGGTAAACGTTGGGTAACCAAGAAGCCCTTCCCTTGGTTACCCGATATTTACCTTCGTTACCAGCGTCCGCCGCTCTCACGCTGTCAGTGCCGGCTCCGTGCTCTCTGCACACGTAGCCGGAGTACACATCGGGTAATTAACCCGATGTGTACTGTGGCTAGGAGTGCAGGAAACAGGGAGCCGGCACTGACAGCGTGAGAGCGGCGTACGCTGGTAATGAAGGTAAATATTGGGTAACCAAGGGAAGGGCTTCTTGGTTACCCACTGTTTACCGTGGTTACCAGCGTCCGCAGAAACCATCTCCTGCTGCCTGCACATTCAGTTGTTGCTCTGTCGCTGTCACACACAGCGATGTGTGCTTCACAGCGGGAGAGCAACAACTAAAAAATGGTCCAGGGCATTCAGCAACAACCAGCGACCTCACAGCAGGGGCCAGGTTGTTGCTGGATGTCACACACAGCAACATCGCTAGCAAGTTGTGCCTCAGCAGCGATGTTGCTAGCGACGTTGCTTAGTGTGATGGTACCTTTGGTTTCGGAAGGAAGTACAGTTTGCTCATACCCTTCTTGTATACCTTCTCTGTATGGCATCTCCAATCTAGTTTGCTGTCCAGGTGGACCCCAAATATTTTTAATTCTCCACCTGCTCCATCGACTGACTATTGATAGTGGCAGGTAAACATTCCATCTTTCCCCATCAACATCTTAGTTTTCTTTACATTTAGTTGTAGTTAGCATGGCACCAATCTACAAAATCCGACAACACCCATCCATATTCCTCATAACCCTGGCCTGCACTAATACATCTAACTATCACAGAGTCATTTAAGGAATTTTGAAGGTGGTAAAAATCAGATTTATACCAAAAATTTGATGTATACAACGAGCAAAGATAGTGTGATAACACGGTTCCTTGAGGGGTCCACTACACTGCTCAATAGTCTGACAGACACAGCCGCCCCCACCTGTACAAACTGCGGCCTGTCTGACAGGTCCTCAGTAGTGATGAGTGTGTGTGCTCGCCACTTCTTATTACTCAATTCCAACATGACTCAAGTACCGAGTATAATGAGAGTCAATGGGAATCTCGGATTCTCAATCGCGTAATGAGCTGTGGCGAGCACACTGACCCATCACTAGTAGTCAGTTAACCAATTTCTCATCCCCTCATCCACCTTCATAGGAGTTATCTATTTGGGCAGTAAAAATGCCTGTAAGGCATTAAACGCACTACTAGAGGAAACTAAGAACATTGGGCACACAGTGGTTCCATCACTGTCGAAAAGTAAATGTACTTTATATAACAGAGACATAACCGCAGTAATAATAGTAAATATACCAGGATTTAGAGACAAAAAAGCATTGGTGGGTTATTCTATGATCAATAATACCATCCAAGTGTAATGACATGTTAAATAACATTATAATATGAATGATAATCCTAAAATTAATATAATAGCTGATTTCTAACGACTGCAGTATAACCATACTTACCAAACAATATTTATAGATTCCGGCATTGCCTTGGAATGAAACAGCGTGCATATGTGCAAAGTAAAACTATGTATTTTGCTCAACTATTCTCAGCTGTTGAGCTGGCAAGCTGATATCAGCAGCCAATTAATTTCCCTCAGCCAATAATTAAGTAAGTTTTTAATTAGAATGAAGAATTTCCTGCTAGATTTGAGATGGGCTGAGCAATGAGATGTGTTGTGCAATGAGATGTATCCTGCCATAAAGCAGGGAAAGCCATTAACGCTCAGAGATTAGAACTCTCAAGTTAGATTTGACTTTGCTGGCTGCATAGGAAATCATTGCACCATATGAATGAGTTACTATCCAGGGAATGATTATCATAAAGCATACAATGTGCACTATTTCTGCATGTGTCTCTTTATCAGTATGTATCCAAGTTTATTTCTGAACAGGGTCCATATGTTTTCTTAATTTCTTTGTTGATACGTCGATGGCTCCCCAGATGTTCTGTGTCAGTCTCAGATGCTATGCTCATCACAGAGCTGGCACCACTTCATAAGACATTCTCATTTCCCACATTCCGAATACAAAGTTAACCAATAACAGACGCACTACACCTTGATCTTCTATGTTAACACTCCCAGATCACTGAATTGAAAAAGGCTATCTTTTAAGTTCTTCTATGATTTATCTGATAGTTATCAGTTAAGTGCACTAAACAGTTACTGGCCATAAAATCTAAAAAGATTCTTAATAATGATATGTAAAATTATTATTCTCAAGCATGCCTTATGACCCATCATCACATTTTAGTGCCACACAGATAATTATGTTGTGGTGTACTGTAATTGTGGTTAAACTGTACCTTTCAATTAAAAAAAGCTAATAATAACCTGCAGATATAGGGTTAATCTACAAGTTAATAGCATTGTGAATCTGCCCGGCGCCTGCACATTAAAACCCACTGCAGGGAAGAAATGAACTTTATTCCTCACAGCAGCATTTCGGTTTCAGTCAGGTGGCGGCGCTGGTGTGGGTTCAGTCATCGCTCTGTGTATGGAGAGCAGCAGCTATAGCCACGCTCCTGCACTGACTGAAAGCCACTAAGGATAAGAGGAAGCTGTCAGTCAGTGCGGGGGGGCAGTTGTAGCTACCGCTCTCCATACACACAGCAGTAACTAAACTTTGACCAGCGGGGTCCCCTGACTGAAACGGTAATGCTCCCAAGAGGATTAAAGTTAATTTCCTCCCAGTAGAGGGGTGTAATGTGCAGGAGCTGGCAGATTCAGAATGTAAGCCCGCAAGGGCAGGGTCCTCTTCCCTCTGTTTTTTCAGCTAGCACCTATTCACATTTGTTGGATGTGCGGGTCAGCTTTTTTTAAATAGAACTAAGCGATAGCATCGGGAAAAAGGACTTGGGTATAATAGTAGATCCCAGATTCAACATGAGCCAACAGTGTAGTGCTGCAGCTAAAAAGGCCAACAATATTCTGGGATTTATCCAGAGAATCTTTAAATCTTGATCAAAAGAGGTCATTATTCTCCTATAATCTTCCCTACTCAGACTCCATCTGCAATATTGTGTACAGTTCTGGGCGCCCCAATTCAAGGAAGACATCGATATATTGGAACAAGTCCAGAGAAGAGCAACCAAGATGGAAGAAGGTCTGCAAACCATTTCGTATAAAGACTGGCTAAAAGAATTAGGAATGTTTTGTTTGCAAAATAAAAGGCTGAGAGGATACTTAATAGCGGTTTACAAATATCTGAAAGGTAGTCACAGTGCAGAGGGAACTACCCTATTCTCATTAGTATAAGGAAGTACAAGAAGCAATTGGATAAAACTAAAAGTAAGAAGATTCAGATTAGATCTTTGAAAAAACTTTCTGACAGTGAGGGCAGTCAGAGAATGGAACAGGCTACCACGGGAGGTGGTGAGCTCTCCAGAAATGGAAATCTTCAAGTAGAAGCTGGATAAACATATAGCTGGGAAGATTTAGGAAAACCTGCACTCACAGGGGGACGATTGGAGCAAAACTAATAATAGCTCAATCGTCTCCCGAGGTCCTCCGGGCAGATGACAAAGCCACAGAGAGACAAGCGGCTGGACGGCACAACTTCAGAGAGACACAAAAACAACAAGCACCATCGGTGGTGTTCACAGCACACCACCGGGTATATGACCTCCCCTGTTAGTAGCACAGGGAGAACTGCGAGGATCAGTCACATGCGTAGGGAGCAAAGCCAGAGTGAGGACGCAGCCTAGTTGACATCACTGAGCTGCCTTGGTATGGGTGGAGTGGTAGGACAGGAGCAGGTTAGGTGACCATTGGTGTGCATTGCCGCGAATCCAGGCGCAACGAGCACTGGACGCCTAATCTTGCCTACCGCTCCTAATGACTCTTGCAGCCCTGTCACAAACACTACAGGGCTGATGGCACTTGTGGCCGCTACAGACTGCTCTCCACCAATGTTCTCACAGAGCTAGAAAGACGCTCGTGTGCCCATGGGCATCGTCCAGGGTCCTTCATAGCCTAAAGGCTGCTTTACACGGTACGACCGATTGTGCAATTTCACAATCGATCTTACCCGCCCCCGTCCTTTTTGCGTCACGGGAAAATCGCTGCCCGTGTCGCACAAAGTCAGTAACCCCCGTCACACATACTTACCTCTCGTGTGACCTCGCTGTGGGCGGCAAACGTCCACTTCCTGGAGTGGGAGGGACGTTCGGCGTCACAGCGACGTCACACGGCCGCCGGCCAATGGAAGCGGAGGGGCGGAGATGAGCGGGACGTAAATATCCCGCCCACCTCCTTCCTTCACATAGCCGGCTGCGGCCGCGTGACGCAGGTGAGCTGCTGTTCATCGTTCCCGGGGTGTCACAAGGAGCGGTGTGTGCTACCCCGGAAACGATGAACTACTAAATTAAACGATATTATGGAACCTAGCGAGCAGTACACGACTCACGATTTGTGAGCGATACTGCGTCGCTAGGAGGTGTCACACAGGCCGTCGCTAGGAGGTGCGTCACAAAAACCGTGACCCCAACGATCTATCGCACGATAGATTGTCTGGTGTAAAGCAGCCTTTAGACCTGTCCCAAGCAAGATGGCAATCAGCAGCCGCCACAACACCATTGTTATCGACGGCCAATCAGCGGCCACCGAGTCATTGGTGACGTCACACGCATGCGCAGTAGCAGAAATCCTGCAATTAGAGCCCGGAGAGGCAACGGAACCCACGCATGCGCGGTAGGGCACAACAGGGACTTAGGCTCAGGATGACCAAAGACCCTGGACACTGTAGGGGATGAGGATGGGGCAGGGCAGTTCGAGGCTCAGGGGAACCCCGAACTATAACAATTGGACCTGATAGCCTTTCCAACGCTTCCATTCTACAATTCTATGAACACCTATTAGTTTGCTTACTTTGTGCCCAAATTTTTGTGCAGTGTCATACTTGAGACCATGTCTCCTTCCTACTAAGTCACGCACATTTCACCTCCTTTTTCATAAGACAAATATTTAGATAATTACAATAGTAACAGAACTATACTAATACTTCATGTTTACTTAGAAAACAACACACAAAGCAGCAACATGAAAATACCATGGATTTGCTATGGAAAATTACCTCTTCACTATACTTTCCAACATATGAGTAGATTTCTGAGAGCGCACTCATAGTGTTGAACTCATTCATGTGCATACGCGATTGCTCTGCCAAGTAGGCATTCATATCTTGGTCACTAATAGCTGGCATTTTGGCAATGTCAGAATAGTACCTGAAAACAAAAAAAAGAAAAACAATTTTTAGAGTGCCAAACATTCACACAAATGCACAAAACAGAAAACAGCATTTTGAATAAAATGCCAATAGTTACTTTTTTACTCTTGAAACGGTTTACTTTTGTCTCACTGCTAATGTTATGGCATATTAAACACCTTTTCTTACATCAGGGGACACGGTATTATTATTACTTGTGTACAGTCAAGAATGGCAGATTTCTATAAATCGTCTCATGATCACCTGGATAAAAGAATTTTTTTTTCTCCATTTGATACATTTCCATTCATTTTGAAACTGTCAACAATAGGTGAAAGAAATCTTAGTTGCATCCTTTGGGCTTCATTGTATTTCATTCCCTAAAGGATTTCACATCTTCTGACTCATTAAGGAATGTTGTATTCTCCATGTCCTTCATCCCTCATGTAATTCCTGTATAAGCGGACGTAGCATGAGGAAGGCAATCAGTCATTGCCATTCACATCTGTGCTTTGCTGTCAACTAGTTAATTAGACTCAATCATTTACATATTTAATTTCTTCATTCTGACATTTTGTGCACCAAAGAAGTCAGCAACATGATACATGATTTTATAATTAGGAGCAGAAGTCTGATACTAGAATAGCTGACAGGTGTCCTGTGGATATCATAGCGTTACCTACTGAGTAATATATAAAAACTTAACAAGTGCCATTGGACATGGACATCTTACACAATAATGAGTGCAGATATTAAACCCATAATTACATTGATTACTATTTTTGGAGCTTCTGATCAACCTTTTAAATGGCTGAAGTCTAGAACATGCATATTTACATGTATTTGACCCTTGTGGGATTACGTGGTGTCATGATTCCTCTGTGCAGAGGATCTTGCACACTGTGATGCTCTGCCGCACCTTCCTGAACTACAGAGCAGGCAGTGACATGTTTCCTTTGTGTAGAGCATCTTGCATGTGGAGATGCTCTGATGTGTTTTCTTGAGCACTAGCAAACAGGTTGTTTGACAGCACAGGATTCCATGCAAGTTCAGGGAGGTGATGATTACTCAGGTGTTCCTCCTAACTGGTAATTGCTCTGTTTCATTACTGAGCATGCTCTCCCAGAACCTCGTCAGTTGTATTCTCTGGTTCTGCAGTTGTGATCTTGGCTTGTGTTTGTACTTGTATTCTGATCAAAGTTTCTGACCTCGGACCATTACCTGACCACGTCTCTGTCTGCTCAATTAATTTAATACGTACTCTCCTGGAATTCTGACCCTCAGCCTGTGACTTCACTGCGTTTCTGCTTACTCACTGTGTCCTGTTGTGTCCTCCTGTTTCCTGACCCCAACTCGTCTGACTACCCTTTCGTCTACACTATCCGTAAGTGGTGACTAGCCTCACACATGGGTAGAGAATTTTCTATATGAAAATGAATGATCGTGTCTTTATAGGGTCTAAAAAAAAGTTCTATATCAGAGAAAATGTAAGTTTTGCAAACATTTAAGTCTACTACAATATATAGGGAGATTCCAAGCTTTTGAGCTGTTTAGGTTGTAAAATACTGGGTAGTGACATCCTAAATACTTATTTGGCAAAAACAAGTCTGCAAATTCATTTGTATTCAAGAAGACACAACTGAGAATGTGTCCAAGCCGGCATTAGCAGGCTGTACTTTGATTCTGTGATAGCAGGTACGGGTGGGAACACAGCAGCTAGAAAAATCACTATTTTCTATTTCGATGTAAAACATAATTACCACCAACTGTGAATTCTTCATTCAATAAAAACTCACATCAAATACATGGAGCTATGCTAAAAGTTTTCCTTTTTTCATATTAAGAACCTTTTAATCATAATGTAAAAGAATGAATCACAGCATGTACGGTATAGATGGACAAAATGGCTTTGCGCACACTAGCAATGGTTTACTCCAGCACAATATGTTTGATATGACACCAAATGTTCTGTGTATTCACAAAGTATTAGGCATACAAGAAAAGGAAGGCAGATGGGTTATCATTATGTTATTACAGACATTTTCTCAGGCCAGAAGTTTACAACATATGTGCAAAAGGAACATACTTTCAATACGTCTCTCCATGCATGGCAGTGTTAGTCAAGAATAGATGGGACTTTAACGTCCTGCATGCTTGATTACAAATCAATAGTCAATCTCCAGATTAACGCCAAGTTCTGATAGACTGAGTGACCAAATAGACCTACAGTACTACATTATCATTCTGTACATAATTTGTCAATGCCCTGACTCAAGGTTGGTTTAGGCTGTCTGATTACCACACTCGGTTTGGGGGAATACTAGATGAATGGCAAAAAAAGGGGAGGGGAAACCATGTCTCTAAGAAAAGGGGAAGATGGTGACCTCTGGTACAACCTATGCTGGCCCCTGGCCCCTCTGATGTCCCTAGATAGGTTCCACACCTATGCACAAATCAGAATACCTAGGTCCTGGCTGACCCTGAAATAGGCCAAAGATAGTGACCGGATGGGATAAGCACTTGTCAACCTCAATAAGAACTAAAGAACACACAGTGAGAACAAACAGGGGAATGCAACCTACCAACGTATCTGCAATATGATTTTGGGAGAATAACAGCAACATACAACAATGTGTTTTGACAGGAGATTTCAGGCCGACTACTTGCAATCTGGACAGCATAGGAGTAAACTATCACCGGCAACAAACCAAGGGGAACTGCAAGCATATATAGACACAGGGAGTGGGGATAAGGATTGGTAACTGAACTGCCAAGATATCCACATGGTCCAAAAGGGTAAGCATTAACCCTAACAAAGAAGACACATAGAACTCCATTTACAGCAAAGAAGAAATAATGAAATATTATCAAGCAGCAGCATATCAAGCAGCAGATTATGCAGCCAAAGCAGTGACTTTCTGCAACCGGATGCCACAGGGTTGTCTGTTAACATTTACACACCCGTGACACTGATCTGAGGGTAGCACAAAATTGGGCAGAAACTCTTATTCTAGCAGTAGGTCACATATTGGTAGTTTTTCTTGTGCTGTTTGAACTTCTATTTTTATGAACCCTGACTTACCTTCCATCCTCCATTGAATGACTGCTTTCTGCCTATGCAAAGCGTAGGCAGAAAGGTGTCAATCAGTAGAGAGGGCTGAACCAACTAAAGCTCTGCCCATTGGTTAATTGTAAAAAAAAAAAAGTTAATCAGCTCACCACTTCAAGGTAATAATGATCTACTCTACAATGCCTAAAGGGAAATTCATTGAGAGGACTAACTAATAGTGATGAGCGAGTACTAAAAAGCTCGGGTGCTCGAAGCTCGGGCCGAGCCTCCCAAGATACTCGTGTACTCGGGCCGAGCAACGAGCCCAATGTTATCCTATGGGAGACCCGAGTATTTTTGTGAAATGACCCCCCGGCAGCATGGAGAAACCCTAAAAATGGCACAAAAGTCTCAGAAGAGTGCTCAAATGACATGGCAACAGCATGGGGAAGACCCCTTGAAGCATTTATCACTCAAAAGTCACAGCTGTGAACAATTTTGTCCGCGTTTCACGCCATTTTTACGGACTCACCAGAAAACCTTCCAAAATGACCCCAAAATGATTTTTCATGGCAGAAATGTTAAGGGCACATACCCTATAGTGAGATAGAGCTGGTGTATGTTACTTTTTGAGATTAATACATGAAAGATTTTACGTGAAAACATTGTGTGGCACTCCGATGTCCCTGAGAAGAGACGTACATGAAGGCCTCTTGAGTCTAATGTGCCCATTTTGAGGAAGTGAGTCTTTGTAGTATTTTCCTTTGCCAGGGCAGTCCAAAATTGTGAGGTTCACCAATGCCCCTGCATACAGACGTGCATGATGGCCTGTAAACCTGAAGTGCCCATTGTAAGGAAGTGGGTCTATTTCAGTATAGCCCTTTGCCAGGGCAGCCACAAATTGGGAGGCTCCACATTGTCCCTGGATAGAGACGTGCATGATGGCCTGTAAACCTGAAGTGCCCATTGTAAGGAAGTGGGTCTATTTCAGTATAGCCCTTTGCCAGGGCAGCCACAAATTGGGAGGCTCCACATTGTCCCTGGATAGAGACGTGCATGATGGCCTGTAAACCTGAAGTGCCCATTGTAAGGAAGTGGGTCTATTTCAGTATAGCCCTTTGCCAGGGCAGCCACAAATTGGGAGGCTCCACATTGTCCCTGGATAGAGACGTGCATGATGGCCTGTAAACCTGAAGTGCCCATTGTAAGGAAGTGGGTCTATTTCAGTATAGCCCTTTGCCAGGGCAGCCACAAATTGGGAGGCTCCACATTGTCCCTGGATAGAGACGTGCATGATGGCCTGTAAACCTGAAGTGCCCATTGTAAGGAAGTGGGTCTATTTCAGTATAGCCCTTTGCCAGGGCAGCCACAAATTGGGAGGCTCCACATTGTCCCTGGATAGAGACGTGCATGATGGCCTGTAAACCTGAAGTGCCCATTGTAAGGAAGTGGGTCTATTTCAGTATAGCCCTTTGCCAGGGCAGCCACAAATTGGGAGGCTCCACATTGTCCCTGGATAGAGACGTGCATGATGGCCTGTAAACCTGAAGTGCCCATTGTAAGGAAGTGGGTCTATTTCAGTATAGCCCTTTGCCAGGGCAGCCACAAATTGGGAGGCTCCACATTGTCCCTGGATAGAGACGTGCATGATGGCCTGTAAACCTGAAGTGCCCATTGTAAGGAAGTGGGTCTATTTCAGTATAGCCCTTTGCCAGGGCAGCCACAAATTGGGAGGCTCCACATTGTCCCTGGATAGAGACGTGCATGATGGCCTGTAAACCTGAAGTGCCCATTGTAAGGAAGTGGGTCTATTTCAGTATAGCCCTTTGCCAGGGCAGCCACAAATTGGGAGGCTCCACATTGTCCCTGGATAGAGACGTGCATGATGGCCTGTAAACATGAAGTGCCCATTGTAAGGAAGTGGGTCTATTTCAGTATAGCCCTTTGCCAGGGCAGCCACAAATTGGGAGGCTCCACATTGTCCCTGGATAGAGACGTGCATGATGGCCTGTAAACCTGAAGTGCCCATTGTAAGGAAGTGGGTCTATTTCAGTATAGCCCTTTGCCAGGGCAGCCACAAATTGGGAGGCTCCACATTGTCCCTGGATAGAGACGTGCATGATGGCCTGTAAACCTGAAGTGCCCATTGTAAGGAAGTGGGTCTATTTCAGTATAGCCCTTTGCCAGGGCAGCCACAAATTGGGAGGCTCCACATTGTCCCTGGATAGAGACGTGCATGATGGCCTGTAAACCTGAAGTGCCCATTGTAAGGAAGTGGGTCTATTTCAGTATAGCCCTTTGCCAGGGCAGCCACAAATTGGGAGGCTCCACATTGTCCCTGGATAGAGACGTGCATGATGGCCTGTAAACCTGAAGTGCCCATTGTAAGGAAGTGGGTCTATTTCAGTATAGCCCTTTGCCAGGGCAGCCACAAATTGGGAGGCTCCACATTGTCCCTGGATAGAGACGTGCATGATGGCCTGTAAACCTGAAGTGCCCATTGTAAGGAAGTGGGTCTATTTCAGTATAGCCCTTTGCCAGGGCAGCCACAAATTGGGAGGCTCCACATTGTCCCTGGATAGAGACGTGCATGATGGCCTGTAAACCTGAAGTGCCCATTGTAAGGAAGTGGGTCTATTTCAGTATAGCCCTTTGCCAGGGCAGCCAAAAATTGGGAGGCTCCACGTTGTCCCTGGGTAGAGACGTGCATGAGGGCCTCAAAACATTAAGTGTCCATTTTAAGGAAGTGGGTGTATTATAGTATAGCCCTTAGGCAGGGCAGCCAAAAATTGGGAGGCTCCACGTTGTCCCTGGGTAGAGACGTGCATGAGGGCCTCAAAACATTAAGTGTCCATTTTAAGGAAGTGGGTGTATTATAGTATAGCCCTTAGGCAGGGCAGCCAAAAATTGGGAGGCTCCACGTTGTCCCTGGGTAGAGACGTGCATGAGGGCCTCAAAACATTAAGTGTCCATTTTAAGGAAGTGGGTGTATTATAGTATAGCCCTTAGGCAGGGCAGCCAAAAATTGGGAGGCTCCACGTTGTCCCTGGGTAGAGACGTGCATGAGGGCCTCAAAACATTAAGTGTCCATTTTAAGGAAGTGGGTGTATTATAGTATAGCCCTTAGGCAGGGCAGCCAAAAATTGGGAGGCTCCACGTTGTCCCTGGGTAGAAACGTGCATGAGGGCCTCAAAACATTAAGTGTCCATTTTAAGGAAGTGGGTGTATTATAGTATAGCCCTTAGGCAGGGCAGCCAAAAATTGGGAGGCTCCACGTTGTCCCTGGGTAGAGACGTGCATGAGGGCCTCAAAACATTAAGTGTCCATTTTAAGGAAGTGGGTGTATTATAGTATAGCCCTTAGGCAGGGCAGCCAAAAATTGGGAGGCTCCACGTTGTCCCTGGGTAGAGACGTGCATGAGGGCCTCAAAACATTAAGTGTCCATTTTAAGGAAGTGGGTGTATTATAGTATAGCCCTTAGGCAGGGCAGCCAAAAATTGGGAGGCTCCACGTTGTCCCTGGGTAGAGACGTGCATGAGGGCCTCAAAACATTAAGTGTCCATTTTAAGGAAGTGGGTGTATTATAGTATAGCCCTTAGGCAGGGCAGCCAAAAATTGGGAGGCTCCACGTTGTCCCTGGGTAGAGACGTGCATGAGGGCCTCAAAACATTAAGTGTCCATTTTAAGGAAGTGGGTGTATTATAGTATAGCCCTTAGGCAGGGCAGCCAAAAATTGGGAGGCTCCACGTTGTCCCTGGGTAGAGACGTGCATGAGGGCCTCAAAACATTGTTCCCATTGCAAAGGAGCGGGTCTCCTGTCGTTGTAATGTCCATTCTGCAAAGAATGGGCGAAAAAATTTACCACTGGGGGTATACCTGAAACAAAGGCCTAAGTATTGCAATTTGTAACGGTCATCATCATGGTGGCGCATGAGGAGAAGGAGGAGCAGTCCAGCGATTATCCAAAGTCCTGAAGTGTGTACCCATGGGTGAGTGGAGGTACATGGCAAACTTTAAATTCCGCTCTCATTTGCTGGTGGTGTGGTGAAGTCTGGCCCAATCCAACCCTTGTTCATCTTGATCAGAGTCAGCCTGTCAGCATTTTCAGTTGACAGGCGGGTGCGTTTATCTGTAATGATTCCACCTGCGGCACTAAAAACACGCTCTGACAAAACGCTAGCAGCAGGGCAGGCCAGGACTTCCAAGGCGTAGAGAGCCAATTCATGCCACGTGTCCAGCTTGGATACCCAATAATTGTAAGGCACAGAGGAATGTCGGAGTACAGTTGTTCGATCTGCAAGGTACTCCTTCAGCATCTGGGCAAACTTAGGATTTCTTGTGGCACTACCCCGCACCTCAGGGGCTGTGGTACGTGAGGGGCTGAGAAAACTGTCCCACATCTTAAAGACTGTTCCCCTACCTCTGGCGGATTGGACTTGTGCCTCTCTCGGCTGTACGCCTCGGTTGTCCACTGATTCCTGACCTATGCCGCTAGCGTTTTGTGAGGGGAATGCTTTGCCTACTTCCGTGAGTATGGCCTTCCGGAACTGCTGCATTTTGGTTGACCTCTCCTCCACGGGAATAAGAGACAAAAAGTTCTCCTTGTAGCGTGGGTCTAACAGTGTTACCAACCAGTAATGATTGTCGGCCAAGATGTTCTTAACGCGAGGGTCACGAGACAGGCAGCTTACCATAAAGTCAGCCATGTGCGCCAGACTCTTAACAGCCAGGACTTCAGTAGCCTGACCAACAAGATGACTGAACATGCTGTCCTCCTCCTCCTCCTCCTCCTCCTCCTCATCTACCCTGTCCTCTGGCCAGCCACGCTGAACCGAGGATATGACTGGTGTGCATGTCATATCCTCAATTTGGCCGGAGAGTTGCTCCATGTCTTCATCCTCCTCCTCGTCATAGTCCTCCACTGCACGTTGTGATGAGACGAGGCTGGGCTGTGTGTTATCACCCACACCCACTACTGTTTCTTGCTGCAACTCATCGCGCTCCGCCTGCAATGCATCATGTTTGTTTTTCAGCAGAGACCGTTTTAGAAGGCAGAGTAGCGGTATGGTGACGCTAATAATGGCGTCATCACCACTCACCATCTTGGTGGAGTCCTCAAAGTTTTGGAGGATGGTACATAGGTCTGACATCCATCTCCACTCCTCAGGTGTTATGTGTGGAGTTTGACCCATTTCCCGACGGCTTAGGTGATGCAGGTACTCAACAACTGCCCTCTTCTGCTCACATATCCTGACCAACATGTGCAGAGTTGAATTCCAACGCGTGGGGACATCACACACCAGTCTGTGAGCCGGAAGATGCAAACGGCGCTGAAAGCCGGCAAGGCCGGCTGAAGCAGTAGGTGACTTTCGAAAATGTGCAGACAGGCGGCGAACTTTTACCAGCAGATCAGACAGCTTTGGGTATGACTTTAGAAACCGCTGAACCACGAGGTTGAGCACATGGGCCACGCATGGAACATGTGTCAGCTGGCCTCGCCTCAAAGCCGCCACCAGGTTCCGGCCATTGTCACACACGACCTTTCCTGGCTTTAGGTTCAGAGGTGTGAGCCAGTGATCTGCCTGCTGTTTCAGAGCTGTCCACAGCTCTTCTGCATTGTGGGGTTTGTCACCTATGCAGATTAGCTTCAGCACAGCCTGTTGCCGCTTCGCCGAGGCAGTGCTGCAGTGCTTCCAGCTTGTGACTGGTGTGGAGGGCACAGTGGATGAGGATGCGCAGGAGGAGGAGGAGGCTGAAGAGCATGACATTCCGGAGCTGTAGAGTGTGGGTGAAACACTGACTGAGGTAGGGCCTGCAAACCTTGGTGTGGGAAGGACGTGTTCCGTCCCTCGCTCAGACTGGGTCCCAGCTTCCACAATATTAACCCAGTGTGCCGTCAACGAGATGTAGCGGCCTTGCCCACAAGCACTTGTCCACGTGTCTGTGGTTAGGTGGACCTTGGGTGAAACAGCGTTGTTCAGGGCACGTGTGATGTTTTGTGACACGTGGTTATGCAACGCGGGGACGGCACACCGGGAGAAATAGTGGTGGCTGGGGACCGAGTAACGTGGGACAGCTGCCGCCATCAGGTCACGGAATGCTTCTGTCTCCACCAGCCTAAAAGGCAACATTTCCAGCGCAAGCAGTCGCGAAATGTTAGCATTTAGAACTGTGGCATGTGGGGTGTTGGCAGTGTATTTGCGCCTGCGTTCAAAGGTTTGCTGAATGGATAACTGAACGCTGCGCTGGGACAAGGACGTGCTTGATGATGGTGTTCTTTCTGCGTAGGCAACTGCAGGTGCAGGAGTGGAGGAGGCTTGTTCGCAGGCAGCATGGACAGGGGATTGGCTCGCATGCACAACCAGCGAAGACGTAGCAGTGACATCAGCAAGCACTGCTCCTCGACTCTGTTGTACTTCCCACAAAGTCGGGTGCTTGGCTGACATGTGCCTGATCATGCTGGTGGTGGTCAGGCTGCTAGTTTTGGTACCCCTGCTGATGCTGGCACGGCAGGTGTTGCAAATGGCCTTTTTAGAATCATCTGGATCCAACTTAAAAAACTGCCAGACTCGGGAAGACCTAACATTTGTACAGGCACCTTGTGTCGTCGTGTTGTTCCGGGGAACGGTTGCCTGACTTCTGCCTGGGGCCACCACCCTGCTTCTTACTGCCTGTTGTGATGCTACGCCTCCCTCCCCCTGTGCACTGCTGTCCTCGCTCTGCATATCCTCCTGCCAGGTTGGGTCAGTTACTGGATCATCCACCACGTCGTCTTCCTCTTCCGCACCCTGCTCCTCCTCCTGACTTCCTGATAATTGTGTCTCATCATCGTCCACCACTTGTTGAGACACGTTGCCAACTTCGTGAGAACGTGGCTGCTCAAATATTTGGCCATCTGTACAGACGATCTCCTCATGACCCACTTCAATATGAGCTGGCGAGAGGCCAGAATGTGTGAATGGAAACGTGAACAGCTCTTCCGAGTGTCCAAGTGTGGGATCATTAATGTCCGAGGAGGACGTGTACTCAGCCTGGTGGTAGGAAGGAGGATCAGGTTCAGAAATGTGCGGTGCAGTATCACGGCTACTGACACTTGACCGTGTGGAAGACAGAGTGTTTGTGGTGGTGCCAATCTGACTGGAAGCATTATCTGCTATCCAACTAACAACCTGTTGACACTGGTCTTGGTTCAAGAGCGGTGTACTGCTGCGGTCCCCAAGAATTTGGGACAGGACGTGCGAGCGACTAGATGTGGCCCTTTGTTGTGGCGAAATTAGAGCTTGCCCACGACCTCGGCCTCTGCCTGCACCACCATCACGTCCACTTCCTTGTTCCTTGCCAATGCCCTTGCGCATTTTGCAATGCTGTGCACTGCTGACGTGTATATTCACTACTTGTGCGTTATATTAAAGTTTCTGGAAATTGCACACAAGTGCACCTGTACGCTGCCACCAACAGGCACACACGTGCGGTTTTAAAAACCAAGCACGGACGCAATAAGAACCTAACAGGTTTTTTGGACAGCGACAATTACAGACAAGTCAGACACTATCTGGACTGTTTTACACTGTGTACACCAGCCCCAGATATGATGAAGGCTGGTATACGGTCACCACTACCCTGCCTGCCTGCCTGCCTGTATACTGGTACAATAGTCCTGACAAGGACTCTTTTGGTCACTAGCCTGTATTCAGACCTGGCTATACCCTGCCTGTATATAGCAACAGTAGTCCTGAGAAGGACTCTGCTACTGTACTCCGACCTGGCTATACCCTGCCTGCCTGTATACAACTAGAATAGTCCTGAGAAGGACTTTTGGTCACACTGTTTGCAGCCCTGCAACTGAAAAAGCTATAAAGGGCCGCAAAGCTTTCCCTGAATCAGCGACACTCTCCCTGCACTCACTGTCTGGATAGCTGTGAGCAGAGCACAGCGCGCCGGCCGATATAAAGGCTCGGTCACGCTGTGCAGGCCGGCCAATCACTGCAATTCCACAACTAACAGGGCTGTGGCATTGCAGTGGTCTGCCAGCCAATCCCTGCATGAGGGCTGGCTCTCAAAAGAGCGCCAACATGCAGAAATGAAGACCACGAGTACAGCACGAGTATCGCGAGATTACTCGGTCCCCGCCGAGCAGCCCGAGTACAGCGATACTCGTGCGAGTACCGAGTAGTGACAAGCATGCTCGCTCATCACTACTAACTAAGATAAATGAAGTAAAATTGTCTTTAATTGTCTTTAATGATAATAAAGTATTTAGGGTTTCTGACCATACTTCTGTCTGTCCTCAGTCCAGGAAGCATAAAACTGAGTGGTCTCCTTTAATAATATATATATCCTCTTAATTTGCTTGTTAAAAGGATAGTAACAATACACAGAGGCTATATATTGATCCACTAGATAGAAACAAAGGGATATAGAAAAATAATCTGTTAAATGTGTTTTACAATATAAAGTTTAGAATTTCATTTGAGGATGCAGGTTACAGAAATGGTGAACATACAATATCTAGGTATTCTTTAAATATGGTATAAATGTATACAACTCACCTTTCTACCCAGTTTTTATAACTTGGGATGTCCTTGGCATATAGGAGTTTGTTAGAAGGAGAGTCTTTCCCTAAGCGGTGCTCTGACGTGGAGCAGGAGTCCATAAATGTCTGCGCCACCACAGACAGACAAGCATCTGTAATGCTATTCTTGTGGATGTCAAAGACAAACTGGGGATTTTTGATGACATTGACCCAAAACCTTAATGGTAAGCTGCAAAAAGAAACAAAATATATAAAGCATCAAACATACCATGTTAAATTTAACTGTTTTTTTTTTTATAAAGCAAAGCAATGCGTACATCACTGATTTTTCATGTCTAAACTATATTCTGTATAAAAAAATGTTCTTTGTAAATTAAGACTTTAATTTGATTCTATTTTTATGCAATTTTTTTTGTCAAGCCAAAAAAAATCTAAAATCCTTTGATGATTATTACTAGGGATGATCGAATACCTCAAATATTCGGCTTTGCGATTATCCGACGAATAGGTCACCGCTATGCGAATATTTGATGCGCAATGTAAGTCTATGGGAAGCCCGAATAGTTCTGAATAGTTGTTATTCGGGTTTCTCATAGACTTACATTGCGCATCGAATATTCACGAATAGTCGAATAGTGGCAACCTATTCGGAAAATATTTGCGAAGCCGAATATTTGAGGTATTCGATCATCCCTAATTATTACATAATATATTAAGGATTTGTTTTTCTGATATAGAGTTCAAAATGCTTTTCATAGGCATAGAATAGCATACTGAAAATCTTGCTGTCTACAGTGACCTCTAGAGGGAGCTAAAGATTTTTTGTATTACATACCCTGGAGTATGGAGTGGGTGTTGCGCCTCAAGAGAATCAGTGGACAGAAGGTCGGCGATACTGCGGGCTTGTGGGATGTTGCAGCGGCGGGCGCCATTGATCTGCTAGCAGGCTCCACAAAATCGCCAGCAGTTGACGAGATGGACATCAAGAAAATTGCCCCGGATGCGGCGCGTGCGCAGATTGGCCTCAGTGGCAACTTTCTTGAAGTCCATGGCATCAACTGCCAGCGATTCAAAGCAACCCACAGGCAGATCAAAAGCACACGCCGCCATTACACCTCACAAGCCCGCAGTATTACCGCCCCTAAGTTTTCTGACCCTCCTGAGCTGCTCCACTGCAGTGACAAAACCCCCCTCCTCCGAGTGCTCAGTATCGCCAACCCTCAGTATCGCCAACCCTTACTGCTGCTCCAGTAAGCCATATCTGGATTATAAGACACACACCTATTTTACCCCCATTTTTGCAGGAAAAAAGGTGCGTCTTATAATCCAATTTGCTTATATAGCGCCAACATACTGTGCAGAATATAATTATTTTCATATTTTATCTATAAACCACAGCTAATGTTAACAATGTTTTTATTAGTTCACAACCCAAAATTTAGTTGGGAAATAAATAACATTTTTTATAAAGTATATGAGAAATTAGAAATAGTATTCTATGTATACTGTAGGAACCATAAGTTTTTTGGCTGCATATTTTTTGGACCAGTTGTCATGAAGTATTACAATCAGGGACCTTTCAGGTCGTTCCGTACAGATAATAACCACATCAGAATACTAGGCGTGTGGGATTCTTCCTGTCCCCCGTGACACTGAACTGGATCTGTACAGAGCAGTGACATGTACACACAGCCCGGGCACCAATAAGTGTCTGACTAATGAAGCATTAGCATATTATTAACATTATCTGCGCTTTTAATCTCAAACTGATTGCAGCCACTCAGGCTAAATGAACAGGAGGTTTATTTAAAGGGGTGGAGGGAGGGAGAGAGGAAATGAAGAAATGATCTCCTTGCAATCAGATTAAATTAACTTTGAGTCACTTCTTACAGACCTCCTCATCAATGAGCCTGCAATACAGGCTTCACTGAGCCCAGGATCATAACAGAAAATACATTGTCATCCTCAATCATCAAGTGAATGGTGTTGAGTTTCAGAAAGATGTAGATCTTGCAGAACTAAGTATAAACCAACAAATCTCAAGCTCCAATTCCACAGTCATACAATATGCTTGTGAAGAAATGGATTTCAGAACCATTCTAAATGAATCAATATGATTACAGAATGTGTGTAAACAGTGCTACATGCAAGTCAGCGATGTAATGCCTGAGATATATTAATTGCATGGAAAAGTGTCTAGGGAACAAATAAAGACAGTATAGGGCTATCTATACATTTCCTCCTAAACGGTAACAGTGCCCAGATGTTTCCTTTCCTATCTGTGACATGGTACCCTCATGACAATAAGTTGAACCAAGAGCAGAGAGTAATCCCTCCTATTTCTAGTGTCAGGAGATCACAATGCAGGGCTTCATACACACTTGCTCAGGTTAATACTGCTGACTGTATTGAATCTCCTTTATCTAGCGCTACTAGGGTTGAGTAGATCCTCTGGTCTCTTGAACTCTAAATGAAAACTATATCCAGATATTCTATATTGCTAATTAGCTCTGTTATAATGACTTCCCTCCTAGCTCAGGTAATTGCTTGTGATAGTTTCTGCTTTGATTGCCTCTATAGGGACCTGTGAGCTGTGGACCAGGAAGCCATTCAGAGAACATTTGCTTGTGTGAAAGCTGGGTTGAGTTTTCCCCTTCCTTAGTCCTTTTTGTTTTTTCCTCCCTGGTTTGTTCCTCATTATTACTAGTGATGAGCGAGTACTAAAAAGCTCGGGTGCTCGAAGCTCGGGCCGAGCCTCCCAAGATACTCGTGTACTCGGCCCGAGCAACGAGCCCAATGTTATCCTATGGGAGACCCGAGTATTTTTGTGAAATGACCTCCCGGCAGCATGGAGAAACCCTAAAAATGGCACAAAAGTCTCAGAAGAGTGCTCAAATGACATGGCAACAGCATGGGGAAGACCCCTTGAAGCATTTATCACTCAAAAGTCACAGCTGTGAACAATTTTGTCCGCGTTTTACGCCATTTTTACGGACTCACCAGAAAACCTTCCAAAATGACCCCAAAATGATTTTTCATGGCAGAAATGTTAAGGGCACATACCCAATAGTGAGATAGAGCTGGTGTATGTTACTTTTTGAGATTAATACATGAAAGATTTTACGTGAAAACATTGTGTGGCACTCCGATGTCCCTGAGAAGAGACGTACATGAAGGCCTCTTGAGTCTAATGTGCCCATTTTGAGGAAGTGAGTCTTTGTAGTATTTTCCTTTGCCAGGGCAGTCCAAAATTGTGAGGTTCACCAATGTCCCTGGATAGAGAAGTGCATGATGGCCTGTAAACCTGAAGTGCCCATTGTAAGGAAGTGGGTCTATTTCAGTATAGCCCTTTGCCAGGGCAGCCAAAAATTGGGAGGCTCCACATTGTCCCTGGATAGAGACGTGCATGATGGCCTGTAAACCTGAAGTGCCCATTGTAAGGAAGTGGGTCTATTTCAGTATAGCCCTTTGCCAGGGCAGCCAAAAATTGGGAGGCTCCACATTGTCCCTGGATAGAGACGAGCATGATGGCCTGTAAACCTGAAGTGCCCATTGTAAGGAAGTGGGTCTATTTCAGTATAGCCCTTTGCCAGGGCAGCCAAAAATTGGGAGGCTCCACATTGTCCCTGGATAGAGACGTGCATGATGGCCTGTAAACCTGAAGTGCCCATTGTAAGGAAGTGGGTCTATTTCAGTATAGCCCTTTGCCAGGGCAGCCAAAAATTGGGAGGCTCCACATTGTCCCTGGATAGAGACGTGCATGATGGCCTGTAAACCTGAAGTGCCCATTGTAAGGAAGTGGGTCTATTTCAGTATAGCCCTTTGCCAGGGCAGCCAAAAATTGGGAGGCTCCACATTGTCCCTGGATAGAGACGTGCATGATGGCCTGTAAACCTGAAGTGCCCATTGTAAGGAAGTGGGTCTATTTCAGTATAGCCCTTTGCCAGGGCAGCCAAAAATTGGGAGGCTCCACATTGTCCCTGGATAGAGACGAGCATGATGGCCTGTAAACCTGAAGTGCCCATTGTAAGGAAGTGGGTCTATTTCAGTATAGCCCTTTGCCAGGGCAGCCAAAAATTGGGAGGCTCCACATTGTCCCTGGATAGAGACGTGCATGATGGCCTGTAAACCTGAAGTGCCCATTGTAAGGAAGTGGGTCTATTTCAGTATAGCCCTTTGCCAGGGCAGCCAAAAATTGGGAGGCTCCACATTGTCCCTGGATAGAGACGTGCATGATGGCCTGTAAACCTGAAGTGCCCATTGTAAGGAAGTGGGTCTATTTCAGTATAGCCCTTTGCCAGGGCAGCCAAAAATTGGGAGGCTCCACATTGTCCCTGGATAGAGACGTGCATGATGGCCTGTAAACCTGAAGTGCCCATTGTAAGGAAGTGGGTCTATTTCAGTATAGCCCTTTGCCAGGGCAGCCAAAAATTGGGAGGCTCCACATTATCCCTGGATAGAGACGAGCATGATGGCCTGTAAACCTGAAGTGCCCATTGTAAGGAAGTGGGTCTATTTCAGTATAGCCCTATGCCAGGGCAGCCAAAAATTGGGAGGCTCCACATTGTCCCTGGATAGAGACGTGCATGATGGCCTGTAAACCTGAAGTGCCCATTGTAAGGAAGTGGGTCTATTTCAGTATAGCCCTTTGCCAGGGAAGCCAAAAATTGGGAGGCTCCACATTGTCCCTGGATAGAGACGTGCATGATGGCCTGTAAACCTGAAGTGCCCATTGTAAGGAAGTGGGTCTATTTCAGTATAGCCCTTTGCCAGGGCAGCCAAAAATTGGGAGGCTCCACATTGTCCCTGGATAGAGACGTGCATGATGGCCTGTAAACCTGAAGTGCCCATTGTAAGGAAGTGGGTGTATTTCAGTATAGCCCTTTGCCAGGGCAGCCAAAAATTGGGAGGCTCCACATTGTCCCTGGATAGAGACGTGCATGATGGCCTCAAAACATTAAGTGTCCATTTTAAGGAAGTGGGTCTATTTCAGTATAGCCCTTTGCCAGGGCAGCCAAAAATTGGGAGGCTCCACATTGTCCCTGGATAGAGACGTGCATGATGGCCTGTAAACCTGAAGTGCCCATTGTAAGGAAGTGGGTCTATTTCAGTATAGCCCTTTGCCAGGGCAGCCAAAAATTGGGAGGCTCCACATTGTCCCTGGATAGAGACGTGCATGATGGCCTGTAAACCTGAAGTGCCCATTGTAAGGAAGTGGGTGTATTTCAGTATAGCCCTTTGCCAGGGCAGCCAAAAATTGGGAGGCTCCACATTGTCCCTGGATAGAGACGTGCATGATGGCCTGTAAACCTGAAGTGCCCATTGTAAGGAAGTGGGTCTATTTCAGTATAGCCCTTTGCCAGGGCAGCCAAAAATTGGGAGGCTCCACGTTGTCCCTGGGTAGAGACGTGCATGAGGGCCTCAAAACATTGTTCCCATTGCAAAGGAGCGGGTCTCCTGTCGTTGTAATGTCCATTCTGCAAAGAATGGGCGAAAAAATTTACCACTGGGGGTATACCTGAAACAAAGACCTAACTATTGTAACGGTCATCATGATGGCGCATGAGGAGAAGGAGGAGCAGTCCAGCGATTATCCAAAGTCGAGAAGTGTACCCATGGGTGAGTGGAGGTACATGGCAAACTTTAAACTCCGCTCTCATTTGCTGGTGGTGTGGTGAAGTCTGGCCCAATCCAACCCTTGTTCATCTTTATCAGAGTCAGCCTGTCAGCATTTTCAGTTGACAGGCGGGTGCGTTTATCTGTAATGATTCCACCTGCGGCACTAAAAACACGCTCTGACAAAACGCTAGCAGCAGGGCAGGCCAGGACTTCCAAGGCGTAGAGAGCCAATTCATGCCACGTGTCCAGCTTGGATACCCAATAATTGTAAGGCACAGAGGAATGTCGGAGTACAGTTGTTCGATCTGCAAGGTACTCCTTCAGCATCTGGGCAAACTTAGGATTTCTTGTGGCACTACCCCGCACCTCAGGGGCTGTGGTACGTGAGGGGCTGAGAAAACTGTCCCACATCTTAAAGACTGTTCCCCTACCTCTGGCGGATTGGACTTGTGCCTCTCTCGGCTGTACGCCTCGGTTGTCCACTGATTCCTGACCTATGCCGCTAGCGTTTTGTGAGGGGAATGCTTTGCCTACTTCCGTGAGTATGGCCTTCCGAAACTGCTGCATTTTGGTTGACCTCTCCTCCACGGGAATAAGAGACAAAAAGTTCTCCTTGTAGCGTGGGTCTAACAGTGTTACCAACCAGTAATGATTGTCGGCCAAGATGTTCTTAACGCGAGGGTCACGAGACAGGCAGCTTACCATAAAGTCAGCCATGTGCGCCAGACTCTTAACAGCCAGGACTTCAGTAGCCTGACCAACAAGATGACTGAACATGCTGTCCTCCTCCTCCTCCTCCTCCTCCTCCTCCTCCTCATCTACCCTGTCCTCTGGCCAGCCACGCTGAATCGAGGATATGACTGGTGTGCATGTCATATCCTCAATTTGGCCGGAGAGTTGCTCCATGTCTTCATCCTCCTCCTCGTCATAGTCCTCCACTGCACGTTGTGATGAGACGAGGCTGGGCTGTGTGTTATCACCCACACCCACTACTGTTTCTTGCTGCAACTCATCGCGCTCCGCCTGCAATGCATCATGTTTGTTTTTCAGCAGGGACCGTTTTAGAAGGCAGAGTAGCGGTATGGTGACGCTAATAATGGCGTCATCACCACTCACCATCTTGGTGGAGTCCTCAAAGTTTTGGAGGATGGTACATAGGTCTGACATCCATCTCCACTCCTCAGGTGTTATGTGTGGAGTTTGACCCATTTCCCGACGGCTTAGGTGATGCAGGTACTCAACAACTGCCCTCTTCTGCTCACATATCCTGACCAACATGTGCAGAGTTGAATTCCAACGCGTGGGGACATCACACACCAGTCTGTGAGCCGGAAGATGCAAACGGCGCTGAAAGCCGGCAAGGCCGGCTGAAGCAGTAGGTGACTTTCGAAAATGTGCAGACAGGCGGCGAACTTTTACCAGCAGATCAGACAGCTCTGGGTATGACTTTATAAACCGCTGAACCACGAGGTTGAGCACATGGGCCACGCATGGAACATGTGTCAGCTGGCCTCGCCTCAAAGCCGCCACCAGGTTCCGGCCATTGTCACAAACGACCTTTCCTGGCTTTAGGTTCAGAGGTGTGAGCCAGTGATCTGCCTGTTGTTTCAGAGCTGTCCACAGCTCTTCTGCATTGTGGGGTTTGTCACCTATGCAGATTAGCTTCAGCACAGCCTGTTGCCGCTTCGCCGAGGCAGTGCTGCAGTGCTTCCAGCTTGTGACTGGTGTGGAGGGCACAGTGGATGAGGATGCGCAGGAGGAGGAGGAGGCTGAAGAGCATGACATTCCGGAGCTGTAGAGTGTGGGTGAAACACTGACTGAGGTAGGGCCTGCAAACCTTGGTGTGGGAAGGACGTGTTGCGTCCCTCGCTCAGACTGGGTCCCAGCTTCCACAATATTAACCCAGTGTGCCGTCAACGAGATGTAGCGGCCTTGCCCACAAGCACTTGTCCACGTGTCTGTGGTTAGGTGGACCTTGGGTGAAACAGCGTTGTTCAGGGCACGTGTGATGTTTTGTGACACGTGGTTATGCAACGCGGGGACGGCACACCGGGAGAAATAGTGGCGGCTGGGGACCGAGTAACGTGGGACAGCTGCCGCCATCAGGTCACGGAATGCTTCTGTCTCCACCAGCCTAAAAGGCAACATTTCCAGCGCAAGCAGTCGCGAAATGTTAGCATTTAGAACTGTGGCATGTGGGGTGTTGGCAGTGTATTTGCGCCTGCGTTCAAAGGTTTGCTGAATGGATAACTGAACGCTGCGCTGGGACAAGGACGTGCTTGATGATGGTGTTCTTTCTGCGTAGGCAACTGTAGGTGCAGGAGTGGAGGAGGCTTGTTCGCAGGCAGCATGGACAGAGGATTGGCTCGCATGCACAACCAGCGAAGACGTAGCAGTGACATCAGCAAGCACTGCTCCTCGACTCTGTTGTACTTCCCACAAAGTCGGGTGCTTGGCTGACATGTGCCTGATCATGCTGGTGGTGGTCAGGCTGCTAGTTTTGGTACCCCTGCTGATGCTGGCACGGCAGGTGTTGCAAATGGCCTTTTTTGAATCATCTGGATCCAACTTAAAAAACTGCCAGACTCGTGAAGACCTAACATTTGGACAGGCACCTTGTGTCGTCGTGTTGTTCCGGGGAACGGTTGCCTGACTTCTGCCTGGGGCCACCACCCTGCTTCTTACTGCCTGTTGTGATGCTACGCCTCCCTCCCCCTGTGCACTGCTGTCCTCGCTCTGCATATCCTCCTGCCAGGTTGGGTCAGTTACTGGATCATCCACCACGTCGTCTTCCTCTTCCGCACCCTGCTCCTCCTCCTGACTTGCTGACAATTGTGTCTCATCATCGTCCACCACTTGTTGAGACACGTTGCCAACTTCGTGAGAACGTGGCTGCTCAAATATTTGGCCATCTGTACAGACGATCTCCTCATGACCCACTTCAATATGAGCTGGCGAGAGGCCAGAATGTGTGAATGGAAACGTGAACAGCTCTTCCGAGTGTCCAAGTGTGGGATCATTAATGTCCGAGGAGGACGTGTACTCAGCCTGGTGGTAGGAAGGAGGATCAGGTTCAGAAATGTGCGGTGCAGTATCACGGCTACTGACACTTGACCGTGTGGAAGACAGAGTGTTTGTGGTGGTGCCAATCTGACTGGAAGCATTATCCGCTATCCAACTAACAACCTGTTGACACTGGTCTTGGTTCAAGAGCGGTGTACTGCTGCGGTCCCCAAGAATTTGGGACAGGACGTGCGAGCGACTAGATGTGGCCCTTTGTTGTGACGAAATTAGAGCTTGCCCACGACCTCGGCCTCTGCCTGCACCACCATCACGTCCACTTCCTTGTTCCTTGCCAATGCCCTTGCGCATTTTGCAATGCTGTGCACTGCTGACGTGTATATTCACTACTTGTGCGTTATATCAAAGTTTCTGGAAATTGCACACAAGTGCACCTGTACGCTGCCACCGACAGGCACACACGTGCGGTTTTTAAATCCAAGCACGGACGCAATAATAACCTAACACAGGTTTTAGGAGCAAAAATTAAGAACTCTGACACTATCAGCCACTGCTGACTGACGTGTATTATACACTACACTTGTGCGTTATATAATAGTTTGGTAAACGCACACCAGTGCACCTGTACGCTGCCACCAACAGGCACACACGTGCAGTTTTAAAAAACAAGCACGGACGCAATAATAACCTAACACAGGTTTTAGGAGCAAAAATTAAGAACTCTGACACTATCAGCCACTGCTGACTGACGTGTATTATACACTACACTTGTGCGTTATATAATAGTTTGGTAAACGCACACCAGTGCACCTGTACGCTGCCACCAACAGGCACACACGTGCGGTTTTAAAAACCAAGCACGGACGCAATAATAACCTAACACAGGTTTTAGGAGCAAAAATTAAGAACTCTGACACTATCAGCCACTGCTGACTGACGTGTATTATACACACTTGTGCGTTATATAATAGTTTGGTAAACGCACACCAGTGCACCTGTACGCTGCCACCAACAGGCACACACGTGCGGTTTTAAAAACCAAGCACGGACGCAATAATAACCTAACACAGGTTTTAGGAGCAAAAATTAAGAACTCTGACACTATCAGCCACTGCTGACTGACGTGTATTATACACTACACTTGTGCGTTATATAATAGTTTGGTAAACGCACACCAGTGCACCTGTACGCTGCCACCAACAGGCACACACGTGCGGTTTTAAAAACCAAGCACGGACGCAATAATAACCTAACACAGGTTTTAGGAGCAAAAATTAAGAACTCTGACACTATCAGCCACTGCTGACTGACGTGTATTATACACTACACTTGTGCGTTATATAATAGTTTGGTAAACGCACACCAGTGCACCTGTACGCTGCCACCAACAGGCACACACGTGCGGTTTTAAAAACCAAGCACGGACGCAATAATAACCTAACACAGGTTTTAGGAGCAAAAATTAAGAACTCTGACACTATCAGCCACTGCTGACTGACGTGTATTATACACACTTGTGCGTTATATAATAGTTTGGTAAACGCACACCAGTGCACCTGTACGCTGCCACCAACAGGCACACACGTGCGGTTTTAAAAACCAAGCACGGACGCAATAATAACCTAACAGGTTTTTTTGGGGAGCGACAATTACAGTACAGACAAGTCAGACACTATCTGGACTGTTTTACACTGTGTACACCAGCCCCAGATATGAAGGCTGGTATACGGTCACCACTACCCTGCCTGCCTGCCTGCCTGTATACTGCTACAATAGTCCTGACAAGGACTCTTTTGGTCACTAGCCTGTATTCAGACCTGGCTATACCCTGCCTGTATATAGCAACAATAGTCCTGAGAAGGACTCTGCTACTGTACTCCGACCTGGCTATACCCTGCCTGCCTGTATACAACTAGAATAGTCCTGAGAAGGACTTCTGGTCACACTGTTTGCAGCCCTGCTCCGGAACTAACTATAAAGGGCCGCAAAGCTTTCCCTGAATCAGCGACACTCTCCCTACACTCACTGTCAGAATAGCTGTGAGCAGAGCACAGCGCGCCGGCCTGTATAAAGGCTCGGTGACGCTGTGCAGGCCGGCCAATCACTGCAATTCCACAACTAACAGGGCTGTGGCATTGCAGTGGTCTGCCAGCCAATCCCTGCATGAGGGCTGGCTCTCAAAAGAGCGCCAACATGCAGAAATGAAGACCACGAGTAAAGCACGAGTATCGCGAGATTACTCGTTCCCCGCCGAGCAGCCCGAGTACAGTGATACTCGTGCGAGTACCGAGTAGTGACAAGCATGCTCGCTCATCACTAATTATTACCTCTTGTTGTTTGGAGTGCTTTGTATGATTGCTGTTTATTTTACCCTTGTCTGTTTAACCCTCTTGGTGACTTTAATATAGAGCGAGACTAGCATTTCTGCTGCCTTGCACATTATACAGGGTTGAGTCCATGGAAACACAGGGATAGGCACATGATTGGCAACGGTGTGAAAGAACCCATATAGGGATATTAGGGAGTGCAGGGATCAGCCTCAGGTGAGTTTAGGAGGTGACCCTGCTCCCCTTTCCTTAGCACCATGGCCCACCATTGTATCGTGTACCTTGTGTGTTGCGGCGCTCGCCAGGGGTTCCGTGTACCTGGCAGAACCCAGGTAGTCACTGAGTGACACTTATGCAGGGATGCCTTCAGATTACCAGTATTTAAAAAAAAAAAAAAATAATGTGATATTCAGTCATGAGATGGCTATGATACATTTGTCTAAGGGTCTAAGTCCACCCAGTGGCTATGATATGCATTTAAGCTTTTTAAAGGGGTCATTTCATGTACAAGTTAAGAGTCTATTCACACTCCATTTGAAGTGCACATATGTTTCCTTACCTACCTTTCTCTCGGATCAGTATATATCTAGAGAAGCATCTCTCAAGAAAACCAACATTAAAAAAAATCATGATTGTGATATTGTCTATATGATGGCTATGCTATAATTATTTGAGTGTCTAAAAATAACAAAAAAACATGTTTTTATGATATTGTCTATGAGATGGCTATGCTATAGTTATCTAAGTATCTAAGTCCACCTAGTGGTTATAAATGTACTGTAGATTGCTGAAGGTTTTGCCCCACAAACAAGGTACATGTTAGAGGTCTATTCTGACTCTTATTTAAAATGCATAGATGATTCCTTTCCTACCGTCGATCTTTTTGGCTTAAAATATCCAGATATTCGTGCATCAGGATTACAAGTATTTTAAAAGAAAAACATGATTTTGTGATATTCTCTATGAGATGGCTATTTAAGTTTCTAAGTCTCCCTAGTGGCTATGATATGTACAGTGGGGAAAATAAGTATTTGATATGCTGACGATTTTGCAAGTTTCCCCACCTACAAAGCATGGAGGGATCTGTAATTTTTATCGTAGGTACACTTCAACTGTGACAGAAAGAAGCAAAAAAAAAAATCCAGAACATCCCATTCTGTGATTTCTAAATAATTAATTTGCATTTAATTGCATGAAATGTATATTTGATCACCTACCGACCAGCAAGAATTCTGGCTCTCACAGACCTGTTATTTTATCTTTAAGAAGCTTCTACTCTATACTCATTACCTGTATTAATTGCACCTATTTGAACTTGTTACCTGTATAAAAAAAAAACTGTCCACATAATTAATCACACTCTAATCTCTCCACCATGGAAATGACCAAAAACACTTTCTAAAGAGGACACCAGGGACTAAATTGTAGACCTAAACTAGGCTGGGATTGGCTACAGGACAATAGGCAAGCAGCTTGATGAGAAAGCTACAACTATTGGCGCAATTATTAGAAAATAGAGGAAACACAAGATGACTGTCAATCTTACTCAGTCTGGGGCTCTATGCAAGATCTCTCCTCGTGGGGTAAGGATGATTCTGAGAAAGGTCAGAATTGAGCCCAGAACTACAGGGAGGACCTGGTCAATGACCAGAAGAGAGCTTGGACCACAGTTTCAAAGATTACTATTATTAATACACTAAGCAGTAATTGATTAAAATCCTGCATGGTACACAAGGTCCCCCCTGCTCACATCTCAAGGCCTCTATGATGTTCGCCAATGACCATCTGGAAAAGTAAAGGAGAAATAGCAGAAGGTCATGTGGTCAGATGAAACCAAAATAGAAATTTTTGGAATCAACTCCACTCACCATATTTGGAGTAAAAAGATGGATGAGTTCAACCCCAAGAAAATCATTCCCACTGTGAAGCAAGGGGGAGGAAACCTTAAAATCCTGCATGGTACACAAGGTCCCCCCTGCTCACATCTCAAGGCCTCTATGATGTTCGCCAATGACCATCTGGAAAAGTAAAGGAGAAATAGCAGAAGGTCATGTGGTCAGATGAAACCAAAATAGAAATTTTTGGAATCAACTCCACTCACCATATTTGGAGTAAAAAGATGGATGAGTTCAACCCCAAGAAAATCATTCCCACTGTGAAGCAAGGGGGTGGAAACCTTTTACTTTGGGGTGCTTTTCTGCAAAGGGAACAAGACGACTGCACCGTATTGAAGGGAGGATGGATGGGGTCAAGTATAGTGAGATTTTGGCCAACAACTTCCTTCTCTTCCCTAAGTAAGAGCATTGAAGATATGTTGTGGCTGTGTCTTTCAGCATTACAATGACCCGAAACACACATCCAGGGCAACTAAAGAGTGGCTCCGTAAGGAGCGTTTTAAGGTCCTGGAGTGGCCTAGCCAGTCTCCAGACCTGAATGCAATAGAAAATCTTTGGAGGAAGCTGAAACTCAATGTTGCCCAGTGACAGCCTCGACACCTGAAATATCTGAAGAAGACCTGTAAGGTGTGTGTGCAAACTTGGTCAATAACTACTGAAAATGTCTGACCTCTGTAATAGCAAACAAAGATTTCTGTACCAAATATTAAGTTCTGTTTTTCTATTGTATCAAATACGTATTTCATGCAGTAAAATGCAAATGGATTGTTTAAAAATCATACAATGTGATTTTCCGGATTTTCTTTTGGATTCGTCTTTTACAATATAAGTGTACCTATGATAAAAATTACAGACATCTCAATTATTTGTAGGTGGGAAAACTTGCATAATCGGTGGTGTATCAATGCTTATTTTCCCCACTGTATTGAAGCTTGTTTTAGCTGTATTTTTTACAGTATATTTTAATCAATAGATTTTGGAAAAATAATAAGCATCACAATTGGATGTGTTAAATAAATGTTCCTGTGCTGAGATATTCTTATACATGTGCCCTTGCTATGTACTGTGTTTGTTGCTGTTCATTGGACAAACCCATTAAGGGTTATGCACGCATGCTGTAATATTGGTAATTTTTGGTTAGTAGGAGATTTTCTAATTTATGCAGCTAGGACATGCCTCTAATTTACGCTACTGACAGTTTTGGCTTCTCTGGTAATAAATATAACTTTACAGAGGCCAAAATAACTCTATATTGGCTTGTGTGTGATGGAGGAGAGCCTGGAGATACTGTACACTGGGTACTATGAATTTAAGCTGAGATGAGGAGAATTATTTCAGGTAGTCTCGTCTGCACTGCAAAGTTGCCAAACCTAACCGACCGTAGTTAGTGGTTGTGTGAAAGAAAGGTGTATGTTTACAATTCTTAATTTATTAGCATAGTACAATAACTATGTATTAAAACAACATAAATAACTATTGACTATAGTGTCAGCTTTGTATAACAGAGCTGCAGGCTGCTATATAAAGATAAGCAAATTTATTTAATTGTAATTAAATTCTCCTTGAAGTTTAAAAAAAATACGTATTTTTTGCAATTCGATCCACACAAATTGAACAAAATGGCCGCCCCCTAATTTGCTGAATTGTAGATGGACAGGCAAATGCTAAAAAAATACTTAGATTACAGGGTCATGCCTTCTGATTGAGCCCTGCTGATCTTCAGCCTCAGGCGATTTTAATTCTCCATTTGCAGGTTCCTCTCTAACCATAAATTGTAGGTCTTTTAAGCCCAAACAACGGAATTAGTTTGATAGAGACCCAACAAAAATGAGGTTGCATGGCCGCTGGCTGTTGGGCTCACATAAAATCTGGCCAATTTTGTGTGCTAAGTATCTTAATTTGTACATGTTTTTTCATGGCAATAATGCATGTCTATATTCCCATATTCATTGTTCCACATATCTTATCACTACAGAGTTCAACTGTCTCCATTTTGTTACTATGTTTCATGTTTAGTATGCACCTGTTCACATTAGAAAGGTAGGATGTGTCTATATTCCCATATTCATTGTTCCTGCAATCTATTGCCCAGTCCTTGGCAACTTTTCTTTTCCCCTTCTCCCAACATGTGCATACTGTTCATCATCTCTACCCCAGGCCGTGTTTTCCGGCAGGACAAGGTACTGTATGCCGTGCCACAGCAAACATCATGACGTCACAATGCTACAATATGCGTCGCCCAAGTCATGTCAGTCAGATGGATGGTTGAGCCGGAAACCATGGCCCAAAGTTAGGAAGGTTGAAGAAAATGCGCGCGACAGTGAAAAAAGATACTAAAAGGTGCTGGTGACTGGACAAAAGGCTGCGGGGTGGCAGCACAGGAGAGTGGTATGGTGACTACCACTTGGGTAAAGCATAATAAGAAATATTCAATTTGGAGAAAATAACTTCATTGTGCACAACATTTTCAGTAAATTCTCCAAGATTTGATGAATTTGAATCTCAGCACATCCGCTCATCTCTACTGCTACATGGTGATTGTGTGGCACTGCAATAAGGGGCTTAGGCCATTAGCTTAATTATGGCACTCGATAAAATGTATCACAATTTTAGTTATGTTCCATAATTACATAGGTTGAAAAAAGACGTAGGTCCATCTAGTTCAACCTTTCTCCATTTTGTCATTAAGTCATTTATAACCGACAATGTTGTGTGCACTGAGGAAATCATCCAGTCCCCTTTTAAAAGCTGTTATAGTGTCTGCCATTACTACCTCTTGTGGTAGGGCATTCCACAGTCTGACTTCTCTAACTGTAAAGAACCCTTTCCTATTTAGCTGCTGGAATCGCTTTTCTTCCACTCGCAGTGAATGCCCCCTGGTCCTTAATATTGTCTTTGGAAGGAATAAGTCATGTGCCAGTCCTTTATATTGACCACACATGTATTTATACATATAAATGAGATCTCCTCTGAGACGTCTTTTTTTTAAGCTAAACATATCTAACTTTTTCAACCTGTCATCATATGGGAGGCCTTCCATTCCTTGTAGTAGTCTAGTTGCTCTACTTTGAACTGACTCTAACTTCTGAATGTCCTGAATGTGGAGCCCAAAACTGAATCCCATATTCCAGATGTGGCCTTACAAGTGATTAGATTCAAATAGAATAAGAAAACAGCCTTGGTATGCCTCTATACGAGCTCAGAGGTATTCAGGTCTACAGGATGGTACCAATAAAGTCCACTTGTCAAACAATACATCACAACTGAAGATTTAGGAATCTGTAATATACAGCCATATGCATTGGCCCTTTCAAGTGTTTATTCTTCTGTCTATTTATCTATCATTGTAGTTTCTTACTTACCAATTGCTCTTCCAGGTGTGTCGCACGTGGGGATCATGAATATTATGCTTGTCTGCTTGCTCATCCAGGAAATCAAACATATATTTGATGGCAAGAGGAAGAGCACTGCCTCTATGTGCTGTGCTAAATATGGTTTCAAACAGGTCATCCACAAACTTCTGTAATGTGCCCTGTTAGTAAAACAGAATGGAAGAATAAGATAAAATACATTATTCATTATTGAATGTTACAGTCTTTTACAAGGTTTTTTTGTATGGTATTTTGAAATAATAAACTCAATATATCTAAAACAGAAATGCATAAAAGAATGTTATATGAAAAGTTTACATGGACATGATAAGTACTGTTTATAATAGGGATAGCAGAAAGTAAAATGTTCAATAGGGCAACTCTATAAATGCATTATGAAACCGTTATTGTTCTGTCTTCTGCATTTAAAGTGTTTTTGCATTGTTCTGATTTGCTGTACATGTTTTCTTACTAGGTTGTACTTTAGCTCCCTCTAGTGACCAAACATTTATCAGCATTAACCTTGTATTTTATGCCACTTTTCTCGTCTCATTTTGAGATGCATTCTGGATAGGAAGTCTCCATTTTCTAATGACTCACATACTGAGTACATTCTCCATTTTATCCCCCTTGTGATTGCATCACTGGTAAGGAAACCTATGTTTTGTTGCCATCTGAAGCTCTGGACTCTCACCATGTTTAGACAGCTGCATTTACTAAGCTAGATACAAGCAGTTTGTACATTTGTATGGATATTGTACAGACATCTGTGGTGTATGTTCCCCTGTTGTGTTATACATGTGCTGATCGTACATATCTCATTGTTCCTAGTTTCAAAAAACACATTTACTAATGTTTAATAAATACAGACGTCAAGCAAAAGTCTCTTTATTGGACTATAGTAGATAAAGGTTTAGCTGCCTGTTAAACGTCACACGTCTCAGGGCCCGTGTAGGGAAAACAGAACAGTTACTAACTTAAAGGGGTATTCCCATCTCCAACTCCAATTCCAATATGTAGTAGATGTAATAATAATAATTTCAGCAAATACCTCCAATTATGAATGTAGTATAGTTCTTCTGATATTGCCATAAGTAAAATAATGAAAAATAATGAATAAAAGAAAAATAAACCAGAAAAATCTTTTTCCTATCCACCCTATCTTTATGCTACTTGTACATGTGTTCTATGTGACTGTAGTTACTGTACAGTATGTTTCATGTTAGTTTGGTTCTGATGCAAATAATTTAGGATAATGTGTGACGGCGGAGTAACATAAGTGTGTCTGCTATGAAACAGGAAAAACTAAAATAAATTCATGTACTGGTGAAAATGGTAATCCAACTGTTTTATGAAGATGAAAACTAATTCTTACGAGCGGCAAAGGAATAAATTTAATCAAAGTGGATTTTGACAACACCTGCTTGTGTTATGCAAGTTTTAAGGATATGAATATTCTAGTTCTGAAAACACCTGCACTTGGTGGATTCCTTTTGCATACTATTCAGAAAGCAACACAAATAACTAATATACTGGAAAATGGATTGAAGTAATATATTTTAAATAGGCCCCGCACACAAAATTGAAAGTTCTAAGTTTTAGGCAGGTGTGGAAAAATATTTTGCAAAATTAGAATGCTTTCATATATAGAAGTGATAATTGTTTGTTTTATCAATTAATAATATGCACAGTGAATGAGCAAAGGAGAAATCTAAATCCAACCAATATCTGCTGTGACCGCCCCTTGCCTTCAAAACAGCATCAAAGCATTAATCCTTTTTCTACACTTGAAGACAGTTTTTTAAATTGAATTTGTCACCAGGTCTTTGATCCCCCATCTGAGAGCAGAATAATGTAGAGACATAGACCCTGATTCCAGAGATGTGTCACTTAAGGCTGCTTTACACACGCGATCGCACCCGTCCCCATCGTTTGTGCGGCTCGTGCAATTTGTTGCCTGTGTCGCACAAACGAGTAACCCCCCCGTCACATGTACTTACCTTCCATACGACCTCGATGTGGGCAGCGAACATCCACTTCCTGAAGGGGGAGGGACGTTCGGCGTCAGAGCGACGTCACACGGCAGCCGGCCAATAGAAACGGAGGGGCATGGATGAGCAGGACGTAAACATCCCGCCCACCTCCTTCCTTCCGCATAGCTGGCGGGAGCCGCGGGACGCAGGTAAGCTGTGTTCATCGTTCCCGGGCTGTCACACACAGCGATGTGTGCTGCCTCAGGAACATTGAACAACCGGACGTTCAATTTTTAGAAATTGATTGACGTGTATGCAACCAACGGTTTATTGTACAATCTGGGTCGCTCATAGGTTTCACATGCTACAACAACACTAAAGATGCCGGATGTGCGTCACTTATGACGTGACCCCGCCGACACATCGTTAGATATATTGTAGCATGTAAAGCCCGCTTTACTGAGCTGTTTGCTGTTATTTTGATAAAATCAATGTTTTCTCTGCTGCAGATCTATCAGTTATACAGAGTTCATGAATATGGTTGCCTACCTGGCAGAAAGTCAAGCCGTCCTGTAAAGATAATCTACTGCTGATTAATCAGTGATTTTATCAAAACTACACTAAACAGCTCAGTAAGTGATACATCACTGGAATCAGGATCTCTCCCCCAACGTTATGCTGCTCTCAGATTAGGTGGCAAAAACCTGGTGACAGATTCCCTTTAAGGAACCCAGCAGAGACTGTTCCTAACATCTTTTAAAACTACCCATAGATGATCTGTGGGTGTTGGTATGCTCAAACTTCTTTGTTTTTTATAAAATCATAGCCAGAGTTGATGATATAAAGATCAAGACTTTGGAGGGGCCATATCACCACTTCCAGAACTCTTTGTATATCATCTGCTTAAGATAGTTCTGAATGACAATTTGGTATTTGTCCTGGTGCAGAATAAATGTGGTGTCAATTAGATCCTCTCTGATGATCTTCCATGATGGATAAGTATCTGCCTGTATTTCTCAGCATTGAGGACACCATAAATACTGCCAAATCCCCAGCTCCATTTGCTGAAATGCATGCCTAAATTTGAAAGAAACCTCCACCATGCTTCACTGTTGCCTACAGTCACTTATTATTGTACTACTCTCCAGCCCATTAATGAGTGAAAAGCTTCTTGTTACAGCCAAATATTCAGTCCAGAGCACCCACAACTATTTTTCTGTCCCCAATTCCTATGTTTTTGTGCTTGGTTGAGTCGCATTTCTGGTCAGACTTCTTTGAACAGTAGACGACTGTAGCTGAGCTTTACCTTTGTAACAGATTCAGTCTCACTCAGTTTTAAGCCTCCTACACAGCTGTTTCTTTTTCAGCTGTGTTTCAAACAACATATGAAAATGATGATCAGTATCACCTGTTTTATATAATTGGTTCAGTATACAAATGACTATAATCATCCAATATCCCAAGTATTCATATAAAAAATTGCTGCTGCTTTGAAAGCAAAGGTTGCCCACACCAAAGTGATTTGATTTACATTTCTCCTTTGTTCAATGACACACTTTATTAATTGATACAAATAAACTATTAACACTCTTACTTTTTTAAGCATCCTTACTTTTCAGCATTTTTTCATTTCTGCTTTTTTTTCTGTTTTATCTATTCATTTTTAAGTGTAGTTATGGCTTCTTAGAATTGGGCCTTTCCCTCACTATATCACTCTCACCTACCTCCAATTGTTTGTTTAAGGCTTGCGCGTGATTAGCATGAGTCTCGCATCCCACCACCCAGCACGGCTTGCCGCTCTCTGGATAGGAGCGGGTTAGCAGCATGTATTGGTATTCAGCTGAGACGCTCCTGTCAGGAGAGTGTGTGGCCGTACCAGGTGATATGATGCGAGGCTTGCCTTGCACGAGTCACGCACAAGTGTGACTCCGGTCTAAAATCGAGTCCACAGTGTGTGCAGAATTATTAGGCAAATGAGTATTTTGATCACATGGTAATTTTTATACATGTTGTCCTACTCCAAGCTGTATAGCCTTGAGAACCAACTACCAATTAAGTAAATCAGGTGATGTGCATCTCTGTAATGAGGAGGGTTGTGGTGTAATGACATCAACACTCTATATAAGGTGTGCTTAATTATTAGGCAACTTCCTTTCCTTTGGCAAAATGGGTCAGAAGAGAGATTTGATGGGCTCTGAAAAGTCAAAAATTGTGAGATGTCTTGCAGAGGGATGCAGCAGTCTTGAAATTGCCAAACTTTTGAAGCGTGATCACTGAACAATCAAGCGTTTCATGGCAAATAGCCAACAGGGTCGCAAGAAGTGTGTTGGGCAAAAAAGGCGCAAAATAACTGCCCATGACTTTAGGAAATTCAAGCGTGAAGCTGCCAAGATGCCATTTGTCACCAGTTTGGCCATATTTCAGAGCTGCAACGTTACTTGGGTATCAAAAAGCACAAGGTGTGCCATACTCAGGGCCATGGCCATGGTAAAGAAGACTGAAAAATGACCACCTTTGAACAAGACATCAAGACTGGGCCAAGAAATATCTTATGACTGATTTTTCAAAGGTTTTATGGACTGATGAAATGAGAGTGACTCTTGATGGGCCAGATGGATGGGCCAGAGGCTGGATCAGTAAAGGGCAGAGAGCTCCACTCCGACTGCCAGCAAGGTGGAGGTGGAGTACTGGTATGGACTGCATGCAATGTTGATCATAAACAGATCAAGCAACTGACAGAATCTATGGATGGTAGGCTGTTGAGTGTCATCATAAAGAAAGGTGGCTATATTGGTCACTAATTTTATGGGGTTTTGTTTTTGCATGTCAAAAAGTTTATTTCTAAATTTTGTACAGTTATATTGGTTTACCTGGTGAAAATAAACAAGTGAGATGGGAATATATTTGGTTTTTATTAAATTGCCTAATAATTCTGCACAGTAATAGTTACCTGCACGAACAGATATCCTCCTGAGATAGCCAAATCTAAAAAAAAAACACTCCAATTTCCAAAAAGCTTTGATATTTATTAAGCTTTGAGTCTTTTGGGTTGATTGAGAACATAGTTGTTGATCAATAATAAAAAAATCCTCTAAAATACAACTTGCCTAATAATTCTGCACACAGTGTACAGTGTTAGAGTATGGTCACACAATGTTTTGTTCATACAGATTAGAACACAAAAAAATACCTGCTTTGATTTCACATAGGAAATACGCATTTCACATTTTTCACATTTGGCTTGTAAAGGTCTTTAAGAAGTGTCATTTTGCAAAGGATTTTGATAGAGTTTTAGGCAGTTGTGGAACAGTGCTACAAGGAAGAATGCTTTAAAAAAGACAATTGTTTAGAGTATCTTTGGATAAGTCTTGGATTTAGGCCATGATTGCAAGTTCAACACATACATAATTTTTCTAAAGTAAACTTCTGTTGTGTGACCATAGCCTTAAAAGGGTATTCCATTCTCCTATCCCAATATGTAGTAGGTGTAATAACAATATTATTAGCAAATACCTCCAATTAGAAATTCGATTCATCTTCACTGCTTGCCCTCCCTCCCCAACACCACAAAGCCAAGTTATCCCTAGACTGCAGTTCGGAGAGCACAGTCCTCCCTGGATCATCCGCAAATAGAGGTTCGGTGTCCCTCTGGCTGATGTATTGTCTCTGGTCCCACAGCCCCGCACTGCACTGGTCACAAGCACCAGAGCAGACCAAAGCAGGCGCCTGTGACCGGAGAAGTGCGGGGCTGCGGGGAGCATAGTCTCTACTTAGAAATGTACTATAGTTCTCCTAATTACCTATGTTGTAGAGCATTGCAGAGTAGGTGTACATGGTTAAGACCATTAGCAAATAACTTTCACTATATGAGTGGTTGTAACCATGGATAGATAAAACTACTGGTTTCTAGTGCCTTTCTTAACTCTCACACATGGCTCTAGAGCAGCAAATTCATGAGCCGTGCCTAAAATCAGCCTAGAGTCATTCAGTGTCAAACAGATTTTTTTTCCTTTTCAGACTCATGGGCATTAGATGACATTGCCATTGGTTATTCTGTACACAAACTATAAGGCTACATGGTAGAACATCAGATGTCTGTAAGTTAAAATAAACTTTAGCGTCAGTATTTGTAAGTAAATCTAGATAAAACATTTTCTGTAGTATAGGGGTATCTGACCTCTGCCTCTGAAGTTTACTGATTTTACCCATTATATTAATTAACATAAATTAATTTCGTCCAACTTGGCATTGCAAATACTAAAGCTCGAAGAGCCAGATTTAATGTATGTGGTAACAATTTTAATAAAAAAAATAAATAATATTATGTAAATCATTTAGCACTAGTAAACATGATTTTGTTTTGCTTATTAATTTTGCGAGTCTTTTTGAAGTAGTGCACGTGTATCAGAAACAAATATGTTATAAAGTTTACTGTAGTACAGCACTGCTCTATGTATCGTTGGTCTGCACAGACAGGGAATAAGTTTTAGAGTTTGAAAAAACATTTTTTAGAACTGTGTTGTACATCGCAACTTTCACTGAGTTGATACGTTTAGCATTAATGACCCTCTCGATGTTGGAGCCCCATTGTTCGGTCCCATACTGTGCAGCTTCCCTTGAATAATCTTTTTAAGTCTGATTCTTTATAATGCTACCTCTAATAAGGTCTTTAGTATAATGAAATGTTACAAAGAAGGCTTCCTCCTATGCAGTGTCTACTGTACTCAGCTCTGAGCTAAAAGAATAATGTGAGGGGGTGCGGCAGCCATGGAACACAAGTTGCTGGCATTTAATAAATGAGAAGTCAACAGCGTAAAGTTATTGAGCTGTCACGCAATCATTCTCCATGAAGAAATTCTTGCAGGGATAGACAAAGCTTCCTCCAAAAGATGCCGTTTACTTGTCTGACAGCTTCGAGTGCTTTATAAAAGGTCTGTCCCTGTCAGTCACTATTTTGTGTTATTACTTTGCGATGATGAATACTGAACTTCTTTCCTTTTGGTTTCAGTTTTTTACAAACTAAGACTTAGCAAAAGGTAAACCAAAGTACATAGCAACAGAACGTAACCGAAATTGAAAAGCAAGAAACATCGGAAGATGGTTTAACACAAAAATAACCTTCAAGCCTGGCATTGTTACTGTAAGAACAGGGTGTTCACAATAAAGATATAGCAAGCCGAGTATGTAATGAACAGAGGGTTGTCCTGTAATATACAGTAGAACTTCGCTAGTCATGGAAAAATGAGAAGAAAAGCTGCATAGTTGGGGTATGTGCACACAACGTCTTTTTCTGGCGGATTCTGCCTTTAACCCACCTGGCAAAAAGAGTGAACATAAGCACAACAACGTCAAAACAACTTTCTGGGCATAAGGTCCGTCTGTTTTCACATCTTTAAACTATTTCAGCCATTAAAAGTCATAACGTGGCTAAAAATGTGACTAGTCCATTCTTCTGCTGGCTTTTGCTTAGAAGGAACCAGCATATATATATGATAATTACAAAATAAAGTAGCGACAAAGGACATCAGAATAGATGCTTCTAGGAAAACCATTCCGGCATTTACCTGAAGCCTCTTCAGTTTAAAAAAAACTATTCAGATATCCCAGTGTCTAAAAGACGCTATGTGACATACCTTTAGAGAGCTTTTCAATTCTTTATTAACGCCTTCATGACCTTGGATGTATATATACATCCAATGACGTGTCTCCCAGTAACTGCGGGCTCCGGCAGTGAGCCCTCAGCAATCAGTGCATATGTGTGCGCATATGTGTGCTGATCGGATCAGCAGAACAGGCTTGGGTGGATCAGAGATCAGAGATCCACTTGCATCTGCTTGCCACTTAGATTGTCAAAATCTGACAGTGCAATTTATATGGTCGTGGCGGGAATCAAGCCGTTCCCCACTGCCAATGATGGCCCCGTAATGCGATCAAGGGGTGCCGATGGGTTGCCATGGTAGCGCAGGGTCAGCTGATGGCCGATAATGCTACCATGACGTATTTCATGTGAGAGCCGTCAGAGCATCGGCACTCACAGGAACGTTGGATTTCTGATGATCAGATCGATGCATAATTAATGGTATAATTACAAATATCAGCTCAAAATGCAAAAAATAAGCCGTCACTGAGCCCCAGATCCCAAAAAATAAGAGTGCTACAAGTCTTGGAAAGTTGCAACAAAACTGCAGTTATTTTTTTGGACAAACTTCAGAATTTTTTTAACCCTTTAGATATAAGTAAAAGTATACATGTTTGGTATCTACGAACTCGTAACAACCTGAGGCATCCCAATCACATGTTAGTTTTACCATATATTGAACAGGGTGAATAAAAGATCCCTAAAACAATCATGCAATTGCACTTTTTTGCAAATTAACCGTACTTGGAATTTTTTTCCCATTTTCCAGTACACTGTTTGGTAAAATTAATAGTTTTATTCAAAAGTACAACTCGTCCTGCAAAAACAAGCCGTTATATCGCACTATTGATGGGAGCATAAGAAAGTTATGGGGAGGAAAAAATGAAAAAGAAAAAAATAAAATTGCCAGGGGTGAAGGGGATATAGGCATTTAGGATTACCACTCTTTTTGGAGCTGTAGTAAGATGTGGATTGTGTGTTAAACAGAAGGCTAAAAAAAAATCATAAATACTGGATAGATTTTTTCTCTGATAACACTTATATTTAATAGAAATGTTATATACTGTATAAAGCACAGGACATTCTTTAAAGTGGATAAAAGTTAATATGTACATTGTATTCTAGTAAATAAAAATATTAATGTTCAAATATAAATAAATAACATCTTTATAAAATTCAGAAGTCTTCTTTTTCAATACAAATCTATAAATATATTTAAACTTTTAGATGCAATGCTAACTCCCTGCAGCCCCAGTTGGAGGAGTTTTGTAGACTTTTCTAGCGATGGCTCTAGAGTTAAACAAAAAGATTTGCCAGACACTGTTCCATTGGACTTTTTGGTAGCCATCACTAATGCCTGAAAAGGCTTTTCCTACCTACTGGCACCCCATCTGAATAGAAGGTCCGGTGTAACGTTGCGCATGGGTCCGGCAAATCCTTCTCTTTAACTCTAGGTGATATTTTTAGAAGTGGCTGCAAGCAGCACAAATGATATTGTTTAACTCTGTCTTATCTTTCCATGTTAGGAATTTAGTTGGCACAGAATGTTGGACCCAAAGTAGATATAATATTGAAAGGTAGATTTAATTATAAACCCCTTTAATCTGCCAACCACAAACCTCTCATTTCAGTTGGATTAGTTTCATTACTTTTACATCAAAGTTTCCCATGATGATTTAAGAATTTACTAAATATTTAAAATGTGGCTGTGGGAAAGAGATATAGAAAAATCAATGATTATGGTCAGTAACACTTAGATCAATCCCATATCTTTTATTAGCACATTAAATTAATACATACCTTGGTAGCCAATAATCTTGTAAGGTATATTTCTGATACCATTTTACTTCCTCTATCCCCTTCCTTTTGGTCTCCATGTTCATGGTTCTTGACTAAATGCCAAACTTTAACTCCACTTTCTAAATCTGGTGTTATCATTGGAGTGCGAGAACGCAGACTGTCGGGGCTTCCAGTATACTTGATCATATTCTCTGTGAAAGAAAAATTCAGATTTTTCATTAACCAGGTAACCTAAAAGTAATTCACAAATTAATTTTCTGAATCATCCATAATATTGAAAAAGATATAGGACCAACCAATGAACTAAAGATAGTGTACTGTAAGATGCTGAAGCACTTGTCAGTTTCCCGTCCCTCCCATTGAAACCACCCAAATAGAAGTTGCAGGACTGATATACATTGGGTGAGCTTACAATCTATTTCAACAAATGTAAGACTCATTGCACCCCAATAAACAGAATCACCACTAGCAATATATGTATATATATTATACTGTTAGTGGGGTGAGTCTAATTCTTGTGCTCAGAGTAAATCTAAAAGTATAAGTAAAGCCAAAAGTATTGGAGCCCACAAAAAAAACAGAGAAAATAAGGCAAATTGGACATAGTTTTACAAAAAAACTTCAAAAAGGGGACGGACATCCTTTGGAATACATAATTGTAATCAATCGTTTCCTATAACCATGAACAAGATTCTTACACTTCTCAACTGGAATTTTGCACTACTTTTCTTTTGCAAACTGCTCCAGTTCTCTCATATTTGAAGGGTATGTTATCCCAACAGTAGTTTTAAGATCTCTCCACAAGTGTACAATGAGATTTACATCCGGAATCATTGCTGGTCACTTAAGAACTCTTTAGCACTTGTTTCCATCCATTTCTGGGTCCTTCTTGAAATATGTTTGTGGTCATTGTCATGCTGGAACACCCATGACCTAAGATGCAAACCCAGCTTTCTGACACTGAGCACAACAATGGCACCCAAAATCCTTTTGCAATCTACCGATTTCATGATGCCTTACACACAGTAAAGGCACCAGTGCCAGAGGCAGCAGAACAACCCCAAAACATCCTTGAATGTCCACCATATTTGACTGTATGCACTGTGTTCTTTGTATTCTTCATTTGTTTTTGGTAAACAGTAGAATTATGTGCTTTATCAAAAAGCTCTATCTTGGTCTCATCTGTTCACAGATGATTTCTCACAAGGAATTTGCCTTACCCGCGTACATTTTGGCAACCCACAGTTTTTTTTATCTCTTTATGTCAGCAGCGGGGTCCTCCTGAGTCTCCTGCTGTAGTGTTTAATTTCATTCAAATGTTGACAGATAGTTCACATTGATATTGATTCACCCAGAGCCTACAGGATAGCTTAAATTTATTTTTTTGGAACTGGATTGGGGCTGTTTATTGACCATCTGGACTATCCTGTATTGCAACCTTTCATCAATTTTTCTCTGATGTTGACGTTCAAAGAGATTAGCTACAGTCACATGGGTTGTAAACGTTTTTATTATGTTCTGCAACATGGAGAAAAGAACATTAAGATTTTTGGAGATGGACTTGTAAAGTTGACATTGTTGATATTTTTTAACAATTTTGGTTTCTCCTCAGAGTTCTCTTTCTTTTCTCTATGCTTAGTGTCAACTTTTCCCCTTTTTATCTGGTTTCAGGTGTTTTCATATTGCCCACACCTGTTACTTTCCACAGGTGAGTTTGAATGAGCATCACATGCTTGAAACAAAGTATTTTACCTACATTTACGGAAAGGTGCCAACAATTTTGTCTGGCCAATTTTGGGTTGTTTTGTGTGAACTTATGTCCACTTTGCCTTTTTTTTCTCTGTTGTTTTTGTGTTGCTCCAATACACACAAAGGAAATAAATACGTATACAACAAAACATGTGTAATTGTAATAATTTTCTGGGAGAAATACTTCATATCCTGAACAATTTCAAGGGTTCCAACACTTTCGGCCATGAATATATTGACTTGGCTTCTCTTTATCAGTGTTCTATTATTATATAAGGAATAAAAACTTTTAAAAATGTTTTGCTCCTATCTGGTATTCTAATAGTGTACTTCCACTGCTCATTGTGATTCACTGCATGTATTACATCATGCTGTATTACATTTTGTACCTTCGATGTTAAACAAGGAGCTGGTAGAGATGACAGCATAGTAAAACATGAAGGATTGCTTTTTAGCTATATATTCTTGATATTTAAAGTACTGGCCAATGGGAATGATGTTGTACTGTTTATCTGTAAAGTTACTAAACAATACATGTATCGATTTTTAGTATTTATCAATAAGAATAAGATCTTGCACTGTTCATAGTAATTTAAATAATAAACCCATTAATCAATTTATTACCTATTTTCTGCTTAATTTAGTACGATGATTGCATCCTTAACCAGTTTTACCCATGAAGGTAAAGAATGCAAATAGCAAAACCTGCTAACCTGCTTTTGTTAAGATGACAAGGAGAATATTATATTTTCTCAGTTAATCAAAAAAACATACTATTAAACTAAGATGTCTTGGAAATGCATTACAGAATATACAATTTATTTGCCTTTAAGCTGAATATGACTTGCTGAAGGTCAGTATCATACCGAAGAATTATCTTTAAAGGGATGGCAGCCAAAATGGTTGATCAATACTAAATATAATATTGGGTAATCAATCCCCATTTTACTGTATGAAAACAAGATACAATCTTTGTTTAGACATTTGTTTATGAAAGCTAAAGGATAATAGACTGCAAGCCTTGGGCTATATATTCTGGTTATGCTCCCTGGGAATAAAGCATGACAGAGTGAAATGATTAACTGAAAGTCAGTATGTATGAAAGGCAATTCACAGTTCACTTGCCGTGTATTGTCTATTGCTTAATCAATCCTGGACAAAGAATCAGAGAGAAATCCAGTATGAGGTCTATGTGGCTATAGCACTGTAATTAATAGCAGATGTAACGTATTGAAAAGTATGCAGATATGACATCATTCTATAGTAGGAGAGCCACAGATTCAATAGCCATTGTCGTTTCAAGATACCTAATGGATAACTTATAGATAACTTGAATATAAGAAACTTTGTAATATATCTTACCAGCGACATATTCTTCTTTCTCCAATTGTGAGACACTTATTCCCCTACATAAGGCACCTACACTCCCTATTCATCAAAAATAAACAGCTTAAATTCATAAATTGGTCAAAGTAAGACGGACCTCCAGAACAGTGAGGTTTCAGCTTACACCTCCTATTATAATTTAAAGGGAACCTGTCAGGTGCAATATGCACCCAGAACCACGATTCCTGCCTAATTGATCCTGTATACACTAGCATAGATAAAAGGATCTTTAGAAAAAGTATTTATAAAGTTCGTTTCTTATATGCTAATGAGGCCGGGGACTAGTCGCAAGGGCGTTACTTCCTTTGCCTGGGCGACCCACATAACATGCTAGCACGACTCTGTGTGCGTACTAACATGCTAAAAAATGCGCAGCAACGTGCATATACCTCACTCTTGATGGCAGCTGGAGGAGGATGGATTCGCACTGTGCATGATCTGGAGTCCCTGGGATTTCCGATTGTGCGCTCTAAACTGATGCTGGGTGTAAGCTTCTCTGTGGCTTCAGTGAGGTATAGTGCACATGACTGGAATTGCTGGGGACTCCGAATCATGCGCAGTGCGCATCCATCCACCTCCGGCCGCCATCAAGTGTGAGGTATGTGCGCATCGCTGCGCACTGATTAGCATGTTAATGCGCTCACAGGGGTGTGCTAGCATCCTATGTGGGCCGACCAGCCAAGGGAAGTAACGCTCTTGTGACTAGTCGCTTGCCTCATTAGCATATGAGCAACAAACTTTAAAAATACTTTTTCTAAAGATCTCTTTATCTATGCTAGTGTATACAGGGACGGTAAGGCAGGGAATACCAATATACACCCAGAACTGCTCGTGATTCTAGGTGCATATTGCACCTGACAGGTTCCCTTTAAAGGAGAGGAAAAGGAAAGGAGGGGTAAAGAACACTCAGTAATGTGAGAGACCTGGAAGGCCGCAGTAGACCGAGCTTCAGCAATTGTTTTATTGCTGGATTCACAGGTACACAGCTCAGTACTGCTGAATAATGTCTCCCATACTGCTGCTGCTTCTCTGAGTGCTACAGAGAATAAAAAGCAGGAATCCATGTGTACTATGTATGGAAGACATTATAGCAGCTAGTTTCCACCCAAAAAGTGAAAATTAGAGCCTGCAGAGTGAATAACTGATGAAAAATAAAGGACATAATAGAGAAAAATAATTATCCCTATTGTACACATGACAGCCTATTCTGCTAAGTTGCCTGAAACATCAGGTAAGTAGCACCAAAGAAACCACAACTTACAAGAAGACATTCAAACATATTCCAAAGACAATTCATCAGAGACAAAAGGAACAACAAAAAGTAATCGTTAAGAGTCATTAATTAGTTTAAAACAGATTTACAATCTGGTTTTCCAATATTACCGGACTCTTGATTCTTCTGAGTCATCAATTAGTCTACTGAGCTTGACATTAACACAGCTATTTACGCTGCTGCCGCAGTACTAATTATATTTGCTGTCCATAGGGATCATTCACAAAAGTGCTACTTGTGCTGTCCACTACATATAAATCCACAGCTTTATGATGTGCCCACTCCTTTGTGAAAAGTAGTTATACTGTCTTTTAAATATTAGACTGGTAATTCTATCAGTAATATCACCGAGTGACAAAAAGATGTATAATTACTGTGAATAAACAGTGTTTACATTACTTTGAATTTAGTAAGGTGCATGAGTGTCATTTTCCCATTCATATACAGTGTAATAAGCTCACAAAGCATCTCAGCGATGGTTCATGAAACTTTACTTAGGGGCATGAAACCATTCAAGCATGGTCTGCAAAAGCAAGTGCAATGATTGAAAACTCACTGTGAGAATATATTTCTCATTGCAATAGATGGTCACATCCCCCTTGATAACTTATCCATTGAGCATAAAAATCCCATATACTTTAACAGCAGCAAAACTAAATTTTGTTGAATGTCAGGACGACACAATGAATCACTAGGACAACCTCAGCGCAGCTTTTGTATAGTTCCTTGATTTCTGTGGATGCATTTCCATGTGTGAAGCTTTTCTTTGAGGAAATTAATGATACTAATAAGCATTCACATATATGGATGTTTTCGTTACATGTTTTCCATAAAAGGAGAACATGTTACACAATGTGCACAAGAAATATGTTGATAAATGTAATACGTTATAATATCTTACATGTTGGAAGGCATAGTTTGCTCTGACTAGGTTGTGATGCTCATACAGGATATTTGCATTAGGTCTTCAACTTATTCTTCTACTATTATTAAGCAAAAAATCTTGGGAGTGTATTTCTTCGGAAGAAGTATGAAACTATTATCTGATTCAGAACTGATTCATGGCATATTTAAATTAGAACACTTGTACACTGGAGCACTGTAAGATTTTTTGGAAACTAAGCCATGCTTACCATGTTAGTTTCACTTTCCAAGAACAAATGTAAAGACATTTTCCACTACTTAAGTGATTTGCTTTCTTTTATCCCAACTCTTCCTAACTAACACTTTCCTAATATACTTCTGCTATCTACTCTGCTCCTGTAAGCCTATGTGTACGAATATCATAAATACCTTTATTGTTGTTGTAGCTTTGATCCTTCCGGATGCAGACTGGAATTGGACCAACTGAGCATGGCACATCACTGGGAGGGCTAAAAAGGAGAGTGAAGTTTGAACTGGACATGAGCGTCCAGACTGCTGTCACTCACAGAGAGGCAGCCCCGAAGTCACCAGTGACGTGCTCTGCTCAGTTGTTCTACAGCCGGAATGATCAAAGCTACAACAACAATAAAAGTATTTACAAGTCTCTTAGAGATAAACTTACAGAAGCATAATGGATAGCCGAAGTATATTAGGAAAGTGTTAGGAAGAGTTAGGATAAAAGAAAGGGGGTTACATTAGTAGTGGAAAACCTCTATAATAACTACCAAAAAAGACTTCTTATCTCCAGTCTACAATAAGAATTTTTTTTAAGAACTTGCTACAACTATCAACAGTATTCAATGATGCAAATAACTAATGTTAATCAATTCATACTGTATGGAAAAATTTCTTCCTATTGTACTTATCAAAATCCTCATTCCTACCACCTAAAATCCTATTGTCGTCAACGCTTATATCTTAGTTGTCTCATATTTATACTCCAAAAGTTGATATGTTGGCATTTCCTGGCGAATATCCTAGTTTTTTTTTGTTTTTTTTAAATATTGCTTTGGCATTTGAATGGTTCTGCACTCACTGGACTACCATATCTATTTGACTTTTTCAGTTTTCTACAATGATGATGTCTACATGAAGGATAATGATCTCCTACCTGGCTGTAAAAATAATTTTGTGAAAATATCACTTTTTTTGTTATTCACATATTGCTATTGTCAATGAAAGTAATGACCTAAATATGAGACTTTTGAGGCTGAATAAAAATTTTGTTGTAATATATGGGATTGTGCGGTAGTTTCAGACAGACATATTAAGAAATATCTGAATTTTGTCTAGAACATATAAGGAAGGCTACAGTCACCCCAACTTTATAGGGTCAAGGTAAAAAAATGAAGGAATGAGGTGTAACATCCCTCCCACAGAGGAGTAAGGAAGTGGTCACTGAGTGGTGCAGTAGCAGGTAGTAAGCTAGATGGCGCTGAGGACACCAGAGATGGAGGGAAGTCAGACAGGCTGAGGTCAGAACCAAGTAGGCGCGACAAGACTGAGGGAGCAGACAGGAGCGAGGTCATAAAACAAGCCGGGGGAGAGTAAGTACAAACATAAGGGAAGGGTCTGGGCAAGGGATAGTCAGGAGGGGAGACAAAGTCGGGAGCCAGATGGGAACGGAAAAGTCAGGAGGGAAACACTCCCAGATAAAGCAGAGCAGTTACCCAGAAGCAACACGTGAGAGTTAAGGGCACTTTACACGCTGCGATATCACTATGGATATCGCTAGCGAGCGTACCCGCCCCCGTCGGTTGTGCGTAACAGGCAAATTGCTGCCCGTGGCGCACAACATCGCTTACACCCGTCATATGGACTTACCTTCCCTGCGACGTCGCTGAGGCCGGCTATCCGCCTCCTTTCTAAGGGAGCGGTTTGTGCGGCATCACAGCGATGTCACACGGCTGCCGTCCAATAGAAGCAGAGGGGTGGAGATGAGCGGGCAGAATATCCCGCCCACCTCCTTCCTTCCTCATTGCCGGTGGACGCATGTAAGGAGATATTGGTCGTTCCTGCGATGTCACACATAGCAATATGTAATTCCGCAGGAACAACAAACAACCAGCGGCATGCACCACCAACGATATTATGAAAAGGAGCGACGTCTCAACGATCAACGATTTTTGATGTTTTTGCGATCATTGATCGTCACTCCAAGCTGTCACACGCTGCGATGTCGCTAACGACACTGGATCTGCTTCACAAACACCGTGACCCTGACGATATATCGTTAGCAATGTCGCAGCGTGTAAAGCACCCTTAAGTTCCTCCCACAACCAGCAAACAACCAAGTGCAGGGAACAGCCAGTCACAGGGCAAAGAATTACATTAATACAGCTTACAAGATGCAACACAAATATAGGCTCTGCAAGAAGACATAACAGAAGAACCCTGCACAGGAGCCGCACCGCAAGTCAGGGCCGTGACATGAGACTTGTGAAATATCAATACTTATCAAAAATTTGCATATGTATACGTCAAGATGGAGACCAAACTGTCCTTCCTTCTTTTTACCCAGAACCTGTTATGTTTCTAAACATTCATTGAAGAGATACAATAACATGTTAACAAACAATGTAACTTCAGTTTTGTAACTTATATACATATTTTCCTTTTTTTTTTTGTTTATTGCTCTTATTTTTGTTAAAATAATAAAGAGAGAATATACAAAAAAATGTGTCTGCACTTGTTGAACAATAATATCTCTCCCGAGTTACATTAAAAATGATGATTTCCAGTCTGGCCTTAATTCCTGTTGTCAAAGTATCACTTCTTTTCTATTATAACGGGAAATAAAACTAATTAAATAATCTAAAGTACTCATTTATATGGAAATAAAAAATATATACAATGAAAAATGTTGAGATCAAATTTTTAAAATATTCAACTACTAAAATGAGTTTCAGAGCATTGCGATATGCTATGAAAGAATGTAAACATTGAGCAAATTGGTAATATTAGTGCATGTAGTACATAGCTTTACATAAAAGTCAAACAATTTAGCAATAAAGCACTAAAACACATGACATATCACTTTTAAAAGAGACAAATGGATACAAGACAGCGCTTTACTGTAGATAGCAGATATCATAGTTTGAAGTGATACTATATCATTATTATTCCCAATTAAACAATCATTGAGTGATTTCATTTAACTGCTACTTGTCACCTTCCTGACAAGAGGAACTTGTCTACGAGAGCTTGTCATACCTATTATAACTTTATTTAGTACAGTATTGTAGTTTTAAGCTCCGGCTCACATGCTGGATATAAGCACTTAAGGGGGCTTTACACGGTAGCGATATCGCTAGCAATTTCTAGCGATAGCGACCGTGTAAGTACCCGCCCCCGTCGCGCATGCAATTGTTTGTGAACATTATCGCTACGCAGCGTCACACATACTTACCTGGTCGGCGGCGTCGCTGTGACTGCCGAACAATCCCTCCTTCAAGGGGGAGGGACGTTCGGCATCACAGCGACGTCACCGCAACGTCACTAAGCGGCCGGCCAATCAAAGCAGAGGGGCGGAGATGAGCAAGACGTAACATCCCGCCCACCTCCTTCCTTCCTCATTGGGGCCGGCGGCAGGTAAGGAGACGTTCCTCGCTCATGCGGTGTCACATATAGTGATGTGTGCTGCCGCATGAGCAATGAACCACAACGCTAAACAACCCATACCGATTTTTAACTTTGGGACGACCTCTCCATGGTGAACGATTTTCAGCATTTTTGAGGTCGCCTAAGGTCGCTGGTAAGTATTACACGCTGCGATATCGTTAATGACGCCGGATGTGCGTCACTAACAACTTGACCCCGACGACCAAACATTAACGATATCGTAGCGTGTAAAGCCCCCTTTAGTATCATTTCACCCAAGCCACACAATGAGTATATTGTAAATATCCCCATAAATGAGAGCTGCCAGGTGAAAACCGCTGCTTTTGTCAAGATTCAATCTGTTTAAAAACCCAGCAGCAGCAATAATAAGCAAGAGTCGTAAATGGAATGGTGGTTCCAATGTCAAAAACAAATGGAAAATAATTCTCAGATAATTATAGCCTAACATATAAAAGAAACAATCATTTTCAAAGTGGATTGCTATTGTAATATTGTGTGTATTATTAGTAGGAAGGACACTGATATTAAAACACTCAATGGGAATGGATAAGTAGTATAAAGCAATATGTTCACTTTTATTAATGACTTTGTTAGCAATATATTGTTCTTTTGACCAAAGTTGGAAAGTAGGACCCAACTAGGGTGCACCACTGACTGATAAGTTGAGCATTAGAAATCTCTGTTTTTGGGACGATGATTCTTGTATTTCTGTATACTTTGGTCCTGATCAAGTTAACCGTTTACTGATGAGACAAATTGTTAAGCTTCTAGTCTATTTCAGCCAAGTTGCAAAGCCCAACCTTTATCATAATGGAGAACTACCCAAAAGTTGTTTCCTTTCTAGGAAACTCCATCCACTATTCTTATCTTGAGAAAAAGGACAAGTAAATTATATAGTCATGAACCATCCTTTTCTTGTCATGAAGCTGAGCATCGCTGAGTGATAAGACGAGTCTGAAGTCCATCTTCAGTGCTGCTAATGAGTAGAGATGAGCAGGCTTGTGGATGTTCAAGTTCACTGGGTTCAGCCGGATTTTACAAAAAAGTATGTTTTCGGTTAGTAATGGGGGTGTCTGATAGATGCCTATCCATTATTAATCCTGGGGCGTGATGTCAGCTGCCATTCACAGCTGACATCAACCCCAGAACCATTACTCCAATTGCCATTGCACCAGGGCAATCAGGAAGAGCTGGGCAAAGCACTAGAATTGGGGTATCTAAAGGATACATCACTTCTGGGGCAGCTGTAGGCTGCTATTTTCACACTGGGAAGGGACAAATAACCATGGACCCTCCCACCTTGATAATACCAGCCCCCTACTATCTGCTTTACTTTGGCTGGTTATCAAAAATAGGGCAGCGCTCACATCATTTTTTTTTTTTTTCGTTATTGCTTACAGCAGCATATAGACATCTTCCACATGCAATAAGGTTTATACAAACTGAACCCAAACTCTGACCTCATACACAGAGTTTTTTTTAACGTTTATGTTCGAGTCCGTGACCCAATCACCTGTTGTTCGGTACGAACCCCTAACTTTACAGTTCAGGTTTGCTCATCTCTACTAATGAGCAATTTCGAAGTCGAACTTTCTGCACAGCCTGTAGAAATGAACATGCCATGAGACCAGTCATTACTCATAGGATAGGTAAGACCTTCAGTCTTGCTCCAGGCTGGTCCTTGTGGTCCCTCAGCAGTTTCAACCTGTTTCCATGTTCATTTATTCTGGGCAAGGAAAGTTCAATTTATATAGTGCTATTATTTTTTAGATCTCTGCATATGACCCTAGTTGTTTAGGGGACCCTGTGTATGAGCCTGTAGAGGGCTTCACCAGTATATTGGAATGTACTATTGAATTTGTGGGAAACTAGGTCCAAATTCAATTAAATATAAAATTGAACTCTTACAGGAGGGGCAAAAAATCACCTATTTCTTTGTTAACTGAGATTTCATTTTTTTCTACGTTTTAATGCAATGCCTTAGTCGGGTAAACTAAAATAACCTTGCAGAGAGCATCACATAATCATATGCTGACTCTAAATGATAGCATATTGCACTGACTGTGTAATTTACTGTATATGTGTTAGGTGTATGAATTTATACTCCAATACATGGATAGAGAAACTGTTTTACAGGATATAGTTCCACTGGTTTGGGCATGATTAATGAGAAAATATCTATTCTTTTCTAAATGTAGCACTTGAGATATGATTTTAACACCATTAAGTCTTATAACCTCTACATTTCTTTACACCTGTTAAACTACAGTGGTTCATAATTTCTGATCACACTTCTCCCTCAGACCTTTAAGAAGGTAATAAAACAATAAGACATCCCTAGTCTAATTGAAGTATTCACATGCTGTACAGAGCGTCCCAACGCAACGAGGTCAACTCATTATGCAAAAGAAAAAAAACAGGGAAGCACCAATGCTGTTTTTCTGGCAATGCTCCATTGAATGAAATTAATACTGCTAATTACATCCCTGTAAAGTTTAACCATGTTTAATGATGTATTTTATATGGTTATTAACACACAGTAGCATTAGAGATGATTCTTCCACTCTCCTAAAGAGCACCATTAATGCTTCCCGAGCTCCATTATAATTACCAGGTAAGTGTCACGTTCATTTGCACACCGACTGCTGTATACGGAAATTGATGATTTCTCATCCTGTAACTTTTTTCCCCAACTTGGCAATAACAAGGAAGAGAAAATATCTTTGAAAAGGTCACAGTGTCTTTCATTAATTGCAGCAACACTTCAGAAATTAATATTAATGAGGCTTCTTGGCTCATTCGCATCAGTGGATGGTGCTCCCCAGGAGATTAAGTGACTGCAGTATTCCTGTTATACGCAGTGGAGGGATTTCACTACTTCTATGTTTACTACAATGATCTTACATGTGCATTGTATGTAGAACCCTGAACAGAGCCAACAGTTCATTCATTTGAAAATAACTCAAATATATTTAGCAATGAATAAAAAACATGTTAAATATGTTACAGATGTTCAATGTCGTGAACAATGTAGATACTGACACTACTACATTCTCATTGTAGTCAACTGCTGTACCCAATGTGATTTAATAAGTAATTAAAAGAATGTATGACTCCAAAAAAGTGCCATGTATATTCAACATGACTTTAAAGAGAAGCTGTCATTTAAAAAAAATAAACAACCATATGTGATAATCTGCCTGTTAATAGCGTTCTGACGCTGTGCAGCTGTCGCACTGAGAGTCTTCCAGCCAGCACTGATGCAATGTACTGATGCAATGTTTACCCTGTGGTCAGTTAGTGCCGGGCGTGTGGTTACAGCCACCGCTCACTATGCAGAGAGCAGTGACTGAAGACACGCTAGCGGCGCCTCTATGACTGAATGTCCATGGCGGCCAGGAGGAATAAAGTCAATTTCCTCTTGGCAGTGGGGCGGCTACACAGTGTCAGAACGTTAATAACCGGTAGATTAACCACATATCTGCAGGATTTTAGCATTTTTACATGACAGTTTCCCTTTAAGCCTAATTTAATAGAACAATATAACCACGCTGGCTGCCCCTGTATTATTGAAAGCCCGCGGCTGCTGGGAGGAATAAAGCTAATTTCCTCTTGGCAGAAGGTCAGCCACATGGTGTCAGAAAATTAATAATCTGCAGATTATCCCCACATCTGCAGGTTTATAGCATTTTTACATGACAGGTTCCCTTTAAGCCTAACTTAATAGAACAATACTGTCCATTACCATTTTTTATAGAATGCAGTCCCATCATTACTCTGCTACTGTTTATAAGTCTTTCTCCATTTTTATTTCGCTAACATACCCAGATATACTAACCTGCCATTGAAAGTAATTGATCTTTTCATGTTTTTGGTTTGCTGAAATAAACTAAGAAGTGGCTAGCGGTCAGTCTTTATATTTATATTTATGTGCCAGGAAGGAAGCATGGAAAGATGGCTGTGGCATTACTGTGATTGTTTAAGAAGCCCAGCATGTGTAGTGGCTGTGGGAGATACGATACGAATATCGCAAGGCGAGTATACAAAAATTTGCAACATAACGAATACCGTACTATCTGTGCGAGTACCGAATAGTAACAATTACACTCACTTGTGACGCCCTGACAAAATCAGGGTGTCACAGATGACTGTACCCCTCTTCCAAGTGCAGAATTCCCTCCTCCTTGGCCCTCCATCACAACCCCCACATCTATGGTACACAACATCAGCCAGCAAAGCCTAGTCACCCCTCATGACAATAGGAACACACCAGTGGGCGGGGCCAAGTGATTGGTGACGCCCATCTAGGGGTTCTGAGGTGTCCTGGGTGGGAACAAGACAGTAAGTGAGAGACAGTGAGTGTGAGACAGTCTGTAAGAGGGAGAGAGGAGTGTGAAGTGACAGGGTAGTCGGGGGTTGAAGCCCCTGGACTACCGGACTACTGACTAGATAGTAGTCGGCAGACAGGGCCACAGGTGACAGAGATCCAGTCGCAGAAGACCTTAAGTGGACCGGGGCAGGGTTGTAGCCCGCCGGTATCGACAGCGGGAATCCGGTCCGGAGGCTGTGCACGACAAGGTACCTGGACCCTAGAGCAAGGACAGCTTCAAGTATCTTAGTAATTGACCAGCCGAAACGCGTTATAATATTTGATGCCTGTACATGGAATTGTACAATAAAAAGAATCTACATTCATAAAGAAGAGTGCCGGTCTTTTTCTTCAATTTTAATTGACCAGCCGGGCACAAGATTTCAGGTCTTGTCCCACAGGAGGCCCAGATAGAGCGAGACGGAAGCCCAACGAGGGGGATAGGGCTCCGCAATTGCCTGCTAAGATCCCACGGGTCAGTTCTCACGGGCCACAACTTCCAACACACAGTATCACCGGGAGTGGACTTCCCTGTTTCATGCGGAGTAGTCAACAACAAGGACACAACACTAAGTGCAGGAGGAAGGGACCCCAGTTTGCTGTACCAGGGTGTGGGATCCGAACACACTCGCCGGAGGCCACCGGTCACTGGCAAGTTAGTTTACCCTTTGGACTCTGTGTGAATTATTTAGAACTGTGAGTACACCAACACCATCCGGTCCAATTCTGCAGATTGCGCTCCGCAGCACCATCCCCACCTATATTGGGGCCCCGGGACTATAACTCCCCTACCCGTGGAGGGGATAACATCCAGCTGCCCCACTCCATCAGCCCCGGGCATTGCCTCCAGTGGCAGCGGTGGTGTCATCAACAATCACTGTACACCACGGGTGGCGTCACTGACAAAACCTCCCCTATATATATAAACCCCCCTTTTTCCCTTGCGTGCAACAGATGGGTGCTCAGACCCAGATCCGGCTTACCCTCGAGCCACTGCAGCGACCCCGGATCCGAGCGTCCCGAGCAGCTGCCCCCCTTGCTGTGTTCTGTCCCCTGCCTGCAACACACTCATCACTAGTCATGGTGAAACAAGAATTCTGAAAAACACTTGTTCACTATTACATTGCAGTGTAAATGCAGCTATATTGTACGTGGAGAATTTTATTGTAGAAAATGATGTTTGTACCAGTTTCTGTTGTCCAAATCTGACTTTATATTCTGTAATTCCTGAGCAATTACAGAATATGTAGTAGTACACTTTGTTCTTCTTTTGGTGATAAGGGGACTCATATTTTTCTATATGCTTCAACTTAAATATGAAAAGGAGGGTAGATAATACATAATGAAAGAAATAGCTAGCCTACCTACTGTAACAAACAACCAATGCACTAAAACTAATGTAAAGAAAAAAAATCAGTGAATGGTGTCTCGTTGTCAAAGCCCCTAATCCTCCCTTTGTGATTAGGAAACCTTCAAAGCAAAAAAATGATTTAATTGAGGATTTTTTCAACAACTAAGGTACCATGCAGAGATGCAACTATGAATTAATGCTCTAGTGATAATTATACAATGTATTAACTTTTGAATCAGGAAACTTTATTGTTGGGGTAGAACGATCGCTTTTTGGAAATATAGATAAGTGCATTTCTGAGTGGGTAAGAACATAATTAATATACGTTCAAGAGCAAATTAGATTGTGAAAACCAAGAGTTTGTTTCTAATTTATCTCTTACGGTTTCAACAACCTGGAAAATAATATTCTATAGCATTATTGTCACTGTAGGGATAGGCGGGGTGGCGATGCGCTGCCAAGTGGAAATATAAAGGGCAATATTTAGGTGCCAGGAGAAACTTGATAAAGGCTTCTGTCTAGCGCTGAAAAATGGTTTCTGATCTAAATTTTGTAGACTTCAATAAAAGTAATATTATTTACAAAAATAGCAGGGGAAAAAAAAGCAAATAGGAAGACCAGCTACCACATTGTTTGATACTATCAAGATAGCTGTGGAGAAGACCATAGTGGAATGAACTAGGCTTGCATAAGATCGATCTTCCTACAGAGCAATGTGCCATCAACTCACCATCGCTCAAGACCAAGCTGAAGCCTGTTAAATAATATTATCACTGGGCATTGCACCACCACACCACCTATTCCTCCATCTATTTTTAACCTACTCATTATTGAGCATGGTCTCTCCTGGTGCCATCTCCCAACTCGATGGCACCAGGAAAGTTCTTGCCACCTTGCGTACCACCCACTTTGTACTTCTCCAACACATACTGGTACTGAACCAGTTACTGTAAAAGGCTTTTTTCAGCCTTTTGACTGACACAATGTTACGTCACCGCCGGAGTCTGCTCCAGCGACTTCTGCTCCGATCGCCAGGCGACGCCGTGTTCCTGCCGTGGATGGTGCTGGTGATGGGAGAGAAGTCGATGCCAGCGGCACCAGTGGGTGCAGGCTCCGATCATCCACTGGGCTGGGTTATCTTGGGATCTGCAGTACCGCTGGCTGACTGTGGGTGGCATGTGTCTTCCAGCTGAAGTTGCCAGCGTTCAGCTACAGCCAATGGGAAGACACCACACCCTTCTTATTTCCCCTCCTGTCACATGATTACTGCCAGATATAGTTCTGATTTTCCTGGCTCCTGTTACGTCCTATTCTGTTGGTGATTCCTGTGTTGACTTCTGCGTGTTTTTGACTACCCTTCTGCCTACTGTTTTTGTTCCTCGCTGCCCGACCCGGATCTGACCTCTGCTACGTTTGCTGACTACATCACTGCCTGCCGATTCTGTCCCTGTTCCGCAATTCCTGGTTTGACACTGCCTGACTACTACTCTCATCGGACTGCAGCCTTCCACAGGTAGTGATCTCCAGGGTCCTGTGTAATTCCAAATCCCTGTAAAGGGGTTAAAGGGTTTCAGGGTTCTGGTGGTCCTACTTGGTGAGTGGCCTCCCTCTAGCCTCCCCTTTACTGCCCATCTGAGTCTGTGGATCCAGGCAGGCGTTACACACAAATTAGAAGTATTTTCCCAATAACAGCAGACATGGAACTACTGTCCAGACCCTATGACTGGTTGTTTGGTCAATAGCTACTGCTCTCAACTTCCCTGTACACTAAAATAATCAGCTGAATGTTCATATTTTTTCAATAAGTGTAGAGAGAAGAATCAGTCTGGCACTGGCTTATAGACCAAATAACAAAAGGGAAGGCAGGTTTTTGAATTAATACTACCTAAACTTTATCTCTCCCTGATATCATCTGTCTGGAGAAATGTAGCACCAAGGGGGAAAGGGGGATAACCCTACTCATCGCCGAGCCGGTAATGTTGGTTCCGGGGATGTCACGGGTGGCCCTGCCCGGCTTCGTGCCCCAAGGTGTTAACAATAAAAGGGGAATAGGAGGTTGCGGTTGGGAATGATAATTGTCATGTCACCACCTGCAATACTCGGCCAGGGATTAGCCGCCGCTGCTGTAGCTGTCCTCGAGGGGCGGATGGTAGTAGCAGCAAAGATGGTTCCGGGCCCCGGGGAGGATGATGAGGGGAGTAATAGTGGCGGTGGCCATTGGTGCCAAAGTGCAGTGCACCGGCTCTGGTAATAAGAGTCCAAGTCGGCTGCTGCGCTTCCAGGTGTCTTTACTCATTCATATACCGCTCGCCCAAGAAGTACTGGTCACCCGCTGTGATGGGCCCTGTCGACCTCAGATAAGTTGGAAGAAGCCACTGGTGTTTGTAAAGTGTCCTTTCTGAGATTTGCCCCTCTAATAGTGAAGAACCCGGGCTGAGCATCCTGCTTCAAGCCTCAGGCCCCGTGAAAGAAGAAAAAGGACGAAGATGATGGTGGTGTCGTGTCGCTAGAACTGATGTTCCAGCTAGACTGACTCAAGGTTGTGTAAGGTTGCTCCTACTGCTACCCTAAGTGGAACACGCCCCACAGGTGGTTATCCTAGTGATCAGGAAAGTCCCAAGCTTTGTGTTGGCTAACCCACCTGCCTACTCTAGTCTTGCTCCTCAGTGAGAAGGCTCCTAAGCTGTATGTAAAGTGTGAATGTGGAACACCGGTGATTAACCACCTCCTTACCCGAGGTAAATACCGCACCTTAAATGAGGTGCAGTATTCTGTGGCGACTGGAGCCACAGAAAGATTGGAACACGCCTACATATTACATGGCTGCCTATCCTGACAATATCAGTGATATTGGCTGACAATGTGTATGGATCACCTTATGATATATTTATTTATATATATCTTTTTTATAGTTATTTTTACTGTCGAGCATAAGGGTATCAAAGTTTTGATCTTTTGACTTTCAGGCTCCATATCTCACATCCACAACAGTTTATAGTGAGAGACTACCTTCATTTTATCCACAATGTTCTTGGCTAGCTCATACATTAATACGACTGTATATACGGAGCTGTGTGAGGGCTCATACAGTATATAGGGGGCTGTGTGTGAGCTTGTATGGTATATAGGAGATTGTCAGCATACCTAATTCTGCTTGATATTAAGTGTAACAATTAATATTTATATGAAATAATAGTTTAATTAATATGTTGTTATAAATATTGAGCAACACCTATTGGTTTGCCCCCTAAAACAGTCACAGTCTCTCATGTGGATCCTTGGGAAAATTAATTTCCCACCCCTGCTTTATTTGTATAGTGCTGTGATATGTACAGTGTGTCCACCCATATCCAGTCCACCGCCATTAACTTGAGAATGGCGGCAGCTATAGGTATAGAAGTGGTGTCTTGGTATAGTAAAGTAGCCATGCGCTACGCAATGAAACCACCTATTGTGCCATCTGGTAGAAAACAAAGGAGTTAGCATTTTTATCTCGAAAACGATACGAGATAGAGAAAAAAGTGAATTAAACAATTGTAGGGCATCATCAATTCAATACAAATCAACACCTTGCATACAGAAATGCTATGATATGAAACCCATGACCACCCCAAAACATTGAATACTGGGCACGCATATAGCGCTCATTTAACTTTGATGCTCAAACTGGCCACCGTCAGCTGCAATGCACATCTGGACTCTGGACAGCATACTGTATCCTGCTGCATGTTGTACAATATGGAAGGTGACAAGAATCTTTGATACGTCGTCGTAGGTCCTGCAATGTTGGTGGAGGGGTCGCATATACCTGTTGTTTGATGTGACCTCACAGAAAGAAGTCTAATGGGGTTAGGTCAGGTGAGCGTGGAGGCCACTCCACGCAGCCACCATACCCAATGACTTGTAGGAAGGTCTCCATGAGGTATCGCTTCACGTCCGCAGCCTTGTGAGTTTTGCACGTTCTAATCATAGCATTTCTGTATGCAAGGTGTTGATTCGCATTGAATTGATGATGCCCTACAACTTTGTAATTCATTTTTTTTCTCTATCACATTCTGTTTTCGAGATAAAAATCCTAACTCCATTGTTTTCACCAGATGGCACAATAGGTGGTTTCATTGCGTAGAGCATGGCTACTTTACTATACCTAGACACCACTTCTATGCCTATAGCTGCCTCCGTTCTCAAGTTAATGGCGGTGGACAGGATATGGGTGGACACACTGTATAGCGCTGTACATAAGGGAAAAATCTGTCTCTCTCATTATTCATCTATAGATGTGCATCAGAATACCTATGTTAATCATGTGACCTATAACAAGGTACTGGCTACTCAGTATGCCAGTGGCCAAAACACACAAAGCTGACATGATGTTTCTTTAACCATGTCATGATGTGGAAAATTTCCATTTTTGTGTTTTTGTTTTTTTGCTCCGCTTCTTTGCAGAGCCATAACGTTTTTCATTTTTCTGTTCACATAGACATATGATGGCTTGTTTTTTTTGTGGAATGAATTGTACTGTAGAATGGTACCAATCACTTTGCTCCATAGATTAATAGAAAATGGGAAAAAAATGTAAAGTATGGAGGAGTGTGGAAAAAACGCAATTCTGACATTGTTCTTGAGGAAGAGTTGTTACGGCATAGATTATGTGGCAAAATGTCCTCTGAATATGATTCTCCATTACGTGATACCAAACATGTCTAGTTTTTTTTATTAGTTTAGTGGTGAAAAAAAAAAAAATCAGAAGTTTGTAAAAAATAAAAATGGGGGTAGGGGTTACTGCCGTTTTCCGAGATGAATAATATCTTCACTTTTGTGTCAATAGCACTGTATGAAGGTTCATTTATTGAAGTGCTAGACACAGTTTTTATTAATATCATTTTGAGATAGATATGAAGTTTTGATCGCATCCTAAAGCATTTTTCGGTTGTATTGCAGGGACCCAAAAAATTTAATTAATTTTTCCATTCCTGATTTTTTTTTTGTTTATGGTGTTTACCATTTGGGTTAATTAGTTTTATATATTGATAGATTAAACTTTTCTGAATGTGGCAATATCACATATGTGTATTTTTTATTTTATTTAAACATTTAAGCTTTTTATTTTTTTAAACATTTGGTTTTTATTTTACTGTATTTGTTTAGTTCCCTTAGGGCACTATAACCAGGGATCATCTGATCACTTGTGCTATATACAGCAATGCCATAGTATAGCTGTAAATAGCAAAAATCACAGATGCCTTTAAAACCCAGCCACAGGCAGGGCATCAAAGGAGATTTGTAATAACAAGCACAGAAATCTTCAATAGACTTCATGCCATCATAGCAACCCATCAGCATCTGCGATCACATCACAGGCGTACTGATCAAGCCTATAGAATTCCGGAGGGATTATCATAAACTGTATAAAAACCGAGGTGGGAATACAGCAGACATTTTACAGTGAGAACTTACAGCTCAGCAATGGACATAGGGAGAGATAACCCTAAAACATTGGACAAATATTTCAGACAGTAATGTATTGTGCTACTGTGGTAGTGAAGAAAATGAGATATTGGTATACAAATAATAGAGCAATTCAATTATCAGGGGACAGAAAATGAGTTGATAGTAGCAGTGTGATTGATAAGTAATATAGTGCAGCTGGAATTTTCCTGCTGCATTTGAATACACATTTTTTTCCTCATTCTTCATGCAATAGAAAGCAACAACAAGCCGGCACAATATTTATGACAAAAAAAGTACAAGTCTCCCAATCAGTTTTTTTACACACCAATTTTACTAATTAAATTTTGCATCTATATGTACTACAACAATACAGTGCCCAGTTGCAGCTGCTAGCATGTTACATCCTTTTGGCCTGAGTTGAATAACTGGGATTGAAAAGATTGTCAAAAGTTAAATATAGTGTTGCATGGCAAGATAAATATTGGCAATGGTAATTGATGGGTTAGTGTAGAAGACAAAAAAATCCATACCACATCTATGAGAGTAGGAGCATGTAGCAGAAGCATGACTGACACCAGCCATCTGGGCACTAGTCCTACTAAACGTAAGTCACAATGGGCTTGATTTGACTCTGACAAGGATGTGGAAGCAGTTATGGAAAACATAACACATCTATCTCCTCAGTCACAGCAGGATCATGTTACCTTGAACAGCAACACTGTCAGTTTCAGTCAGTGTTCTGCACAGAATAATCTGCTTAATCACAAGTGATTTGAAGGAATAATTTTTGGACAGTGTAATTAGGTAAAAAATATATATAAGTCTAATAATAAACTGCATTATTAAATAGGCTGTTGGTTATTACAACATTACCATCTGTCTATATGGTGTGGTCACTTTGACATTACTAAGGTTGTGTTTATATAAACCCCTTAATGACCGTGGGCAGTAATATTACATCCTAGCAGTCATGGTGTTATTCCCCACGGGCTGCTGCAAGCAGCCTTTGGTGATCAGCGCACATGTCAGCTGATTTGTACAGCTGACATGTATGCCTTCCAGGCATGAGTGGAATCGCGTTCTAGCCGTGCATTTTAACCCCTTAAATGGAACTGTCAATATGGGATTGCGCTAAAACTTTACTTACCGGCTGACACCGAAAGTCACATAACCAGATCATGTGGATCCAATGGTTATCATGGTAGCACAGGGTCATGTGATGACTCCTATAGCTCACATGACTAAGGTCTTGTAAGAAACAGCCGAGTGCTGCTTATTACAAGAGATGAGCATTTCTCCCGTTCTGAACGATGCTGCTCTAAACGTTTTAAAGGAACCAGCGATCAGACAGCTGATCCTTATTGCCCCCTAGGGGGACTATTAAAAAAAAAGTTAAAAAAAGTTTTGAAAAATTAAAAAAAAAACCAAAAACCTAAAAGTTCAAATCACCCCCTTTTCACCCCATTGAAAACTAAAGGATTAAACAAATAAAAAATAAACATGCATTTGGTATTGCCGCGTTCAGAAATGCCCAATCAATCAAAATATAAAATCAATTAGTCTGATCGGTAAACAGAGTAGCATCAAAAAAATTCCAAACGCAAAATTACGTTTTTTGGTTACCACAAATTTTGCGCAAAACGCAAAAACAGATGATTAAAATGTAGCATTTGCGCAAAAATGGTAGCGTTAAAAACGTCAGCTTGAGATGCAAAAAATAAGCTGTCACTGAGCCATAGCTCCCGAAAAATGAAAAAGTATTGTGATTCACTGCAAATCAAACTTTGTTTGAAAAATGTATTGAACCTAGACAAGTCGAATTTCAACACATTAGATTATTTCTAGTATCTAATGCTGTAGCTGTCCTGACATTTACATTTGTTATTGATAATGAATATTCATTCAAAATCCCATATTCATAAATCTCTCTTTTAATACAGGATTTAGCAGCCGATTGCTTGAACAACTGATTACATACATTCTGGTAAGAGCCCCTACTGCCACTCTGGCCTTTAGACATAGTGAGCCCTAAGTAAACCCATTAGACTCATTCACTTTTCAATGACATTTAAGGAAAATAGCATAAAAACAATAAAGGGTAAAAAATGATATTCACTCGAATATTCAAAAGGGAAAATATTTTTCAACATATCACAATGGTTGGTGAAAGCTAAATTTTAAGACCACTAGTAGGTAAAGGAGGTAGTTAAAAGCAACAAAGTGATGATCATTATATCTGAAATATATATCTGAAATATATATTTGAAGGGTAGTCACAGTGCAGAGAGAACTACCCTATTCTCATTGGCTCAAGGAAGTACAAGAAGCAATGGGATGAAACTAAAAAGAAGGGGATTCAGATTAGACATTAGGAAAAACTTTCTGACAGTGAGGGCAGTCAGGGAGTGGAACATGCTACCACGGGAGGTGATGAGCTCTCCATCAATGGAAATCTTCAAGAGGAAACTGGATAAACATAGAGCTGGGATGATTGGATGATTTAAGAAAACCTGCACTCTAAGGGGTACTTTGCACACTATGACATCGCAGGTGCGATGTCGGAGGGGTCAAATTGAAAGTGACACACATCCGGCATCGCAGGCGACATCGTAGTGTGTAAAGCCTAGATGATACGATTAACGAGCGCAAAAGCGTCATAATCGTATCATCGGTGTAGCGTCGGCGTAATCCATAATTACGCTGACGCAACGGTCCGATGTTGTTCCTCGCTCCAGCAGCAGCACACATCACTGTGTATGAAGCCGCAGGAGCGAGGAACATCTCCTACCGGCGTCACCGCGGCTTCCGTAGGATATGCGGAAGTGAGAAGGTAGCGGGATGTTTACATCCCGCTCATCTCCGCCCCTCCGCTCCTATTGGCCGCCTGCCGTGTGACGTCGCAGTGACGCCGTACGACCCGCCCCCTTAATAAGGAGGCGGGTCGCCGGCCAGAGCGACATCCTAGGACAGGTGAGTCCATGTGAAGCTGCCATAGCGATAATGTTCGCTACGGCAGCTATCACAAGGATATCGCAGCTGCGAAGGGGGCAGGGACTATCGTGCTCGGCATTGCAGCATCGGCTTGCGATGTCGCAGCGTGCAAAGTACCCCTAAGGGGGTTCAACTCAATGACCCTTGAGTTCCCTTTCAACTCTACCATCCTATGACTATTATTCTCTGATTATAATTAGTGATGAGCGATCACTAAAATAATCGAATGCTTGTTACTCGATTCGAGCTGGTCAGACGCTTGGACAAGTTTGACGTGAGTATCAAGCATTATGTAAAGTCAATGATTGGCCTGTTTGGATCTCCACCCACATACAATCAGCCATAAACAAAACATTTCCGGTGGTGAGAAGGATGGGGTTTGGGGGTTTATGGTCACACTATGTGCGAGAATGTTGTTTTATCCCTGAGAGAGCCATTCAGAGACTGCAAATGGCTCTCCCTGGAGTGAATGCACACATTATGAAGTGAAGTAAGCCTGTGCATTTAGGTCATTGTTTCATGGACGAAATATCAAAGCACCTGCGATATTCAGCCGAGCGCCGCAAGTACCCAAGCACCCCGATGCTTGATCAAGTAACGAGCAGTGCCGACCGCGTGCGCTCATCACTATTTATAACGTTTTCATTATTATTTTTTTTTTCAGACCCTTAATAAGGTAATACAATATTTTAATATGAAGCATTGCAGCCAATGTTCTATGTGTCAAATACATTTTATTTCATGACATAAGGACAAAGATACTGCAGTAACTAAAGTAATCAATATTTTGAAAAGTCACAGACTTAGGCCTCTGCCACACTCACGTGAATTTCACGCACGTGCCGAGAGACACGTATTTTCCCTGCGTGTTGCGTGCAGGTAAGTACGTGTCTCTGGTACGTGCGTGACACGTGTGTTCTACGTGTGCTATCCGCGATAGCACACGTAGAATCAGTAATTATTATACTCACCTGGTCCTCCCTGCTGTCCGCGCTGCTGTCCGTGGTGCTGATCCTCGGGCTCCAGCCCTCCCGTCTCCCCGCTGCTGCTGCTGCCAGGCAGTGAAGTGAATATTCTATGAGATTAATGAGCGGCGGTCGGCAGCAAGAGGCAGCAGCGGCAGAGACAGGAGGGCTGGAGAAGGTGAGTTAATGTTTTTTATTTTTTTCCCTGACATGTGTGTTTACTCCGGCGCGTGTCACACGGGACCGCATCCACACTACACCCGTGTGGTACGGGTGCGGGCCGTGTAACACCCGTGCTGCCGGAGAAAACACTGACATGTCAGCGCTTTGAAAATCGCACACACGTACAAACGCACACGGACACACGTTCCGTGTGGTTTTACGTGTGTGTGCCTGCTACCATAGGGTAGCATTGCTTAACGTGTCTCCGTGCCGCCGGTACGTGTAAAAAATGCCAAACACGTGCCGGAGGCACGGATGTGTGGCAGAGGCCTTAACAGACAGCAAAGAAAGTTTGGTTTAGTTTCAGTGAGTGGGTTAATGTACCAAGGGAGATTAATTGAAAAGATCAGTCAGGCTCTCTGTTCAGCTATGTTGACATCACAAACGCCTCATTACATTTGGTTTTGTATGTAGCAGTCCTAGGAAAAAGGGTGAGGGTTAAAAGCAGAAACTAATGATCCTTAGGATGCTAGCAGACATGGCATGTCAGTAATAACTAGCCTGCTGCTTACCCGAATCTTTCTCACAAACAATTTAATGACAGCGGTAAGTAACATAGGAGGATGTTTCTTTCCTTTTCATTCACAGCAGCAGCATTTAGACTTTTTGTACAAATCAATGCTCTGAACAATCAGAATTAAATTATCAGAACTTTCAAATTCAAATTTTTGGGGAATGCGGCATAATTTTTTGTAAAGAAAAATACCTAATTAGAGTGAACCGGTTATTAGATTTATGTTGCTCAAACCATGGGGAGCATGAATCAGAGCCTGGATTAATGATGCCAGCAAGGTACGCATTATCATGAAATGCTTAAGCATTCACAGAAAACAAGCTTTGAAAAGCTGGCCATTGACTATAAAGAGAATACTGATTAATCCGATGTGGCCCAGACAGCTCCATTTACACTCCAGTGGTGTCCGTAGGACAAGACCTCTCCATCAATTGGAGCAGAGTAGAGAAAATCCAGCCAGGAACTGTTTCAGACTAGTCAGGTGTTTCCATGTAGTTTCCAGCCAGCTTCTTATACCATGTTTTATCTAAAACCCACTTATATTTCAGAGTAAGTCACATCTGGCTGCAATCAGGTAGCCAGGCTGGGATTCATGCTACCTGTGGTTCAGCCAACATGAATCTAGTGACAAGTTTCTTTTAAAGAGTTGTTAAAATAGGCACACAATGTAGTTGACTTTGCATAGCAGAACATAATGTTTTTTTGTTCACCTCTCCATTAAGCCCATTTCACATGTCAGTGAAAAACACAGACATTCTTCACTGACTTGTAAACACACACATGTCCCTCCGTGTTCCGTGATTCCCAGCACACAGTGGTTGTCCATGTGCAATCCGTGATACGTGATACGTTATCTGTGATTGCACATGGACGTATGCTCAAATGTGACGTTCCTGCTCTCCATGGTGCTGAAGTCTCCAGCTCTGCAGCGTCCGCCCACTGCTCTCTGCAGCTACTTCTGGGTCAGCTCTGGATGCATTCATGAATATTCATGAGCCGGCCAGGAGGCTGCACAGAGCACAGGTTTGTTACGGTTGCTGTGGCTCTGGAGACTATGTCCGGATTTCTTGCTACTGCACATGTGCAAGCGCTGGAGAATAAGTCCTATCTTGGAGCCATTGCACATGTGCGGGTGACATCATCGCTGACACGAGGTCACATGTCTCTGACACCTTCTAAGCTGATTGGCCACTGGTCATGTGCTTGTGACACGTGGTCACATATCTCTGACACCTTCTATGCTGATTGGTCGCTGGTCATGTGCTTGTGACACTTTGCTCGGTGATAGGCCAGCGTGACGTCATTGCTGTCATTCTGGCAGCGGATTGGCTCTGGTGTCCTCCATCTTGGATGAGGCACAGAGTCCATATAAGACCCTGACACACGCCGCCCAGCGCTCAGTCCTCTTGGTTCATGCATGAGGGTAGACGCCCTGTGCACGTCCCTCTAGGCATCTCTCTGTCTATGTTAGGTGAGCGCTACCGGCAGGGTAGCGTTCTTATACCTTACAGCTTTGGCTGCAGTTCGTATCCTTACCTCTTAGTGGAGCGGACGTAGGCAGGTGCCTGAGGCACATGGTCCGGCTGGGTCTTGTGATTCTACTCGTAGGTGGACGTTGCCGCTAGGGTAACGTTCCTTATACTGCGTCTGGCAGTTGTTCGTGTCCTCGTACACTAGGGGAGCGAACAGAGGTAGGAGCTTTGTGCGGCTTATGCTGCTGTCCGTCTCTTTTTCACCACTAGAAGAGCGGACCTAGGCAGGTGCCATATCTAGTGGTTCGTGTCCTCGCACACTAGTGGAGCGAATGCAGGTAGGAGCTTTGTGCGGCTTACGCTGCTGTCCGTCTCTTTTGCACCACTAGAAGAGCGGACCTAGGCAGGTGCCATATCTAGTGATTCGTGTCCTCGCACACTAGTGGAGCGAACGCAGGTAGGAGCTTTGTGCGGCTTACGCTGCTGTCCGTCTCCTGGCACCACTAGAGGAACGGACCTAGGTAGGTGCCATTTCCCACTCACTGCTTTTGTCTCTGTGATCTTTAACAGAGACCATTCCACACACCCTCCAAGTAAGGGAGGAATTGCTTTATTTTCTAATTATATTCCTCTGTGAGTTTAACAGAGGTATTGCACTCTGCACTTGTGCTATTATTTTTTACAGTGGCAAACTTATATACCCCTTAACCTCTGCCATAGTCTGCAGCAGAGTCTTTGCACGGTGGACCCTGACTGTCTGACATGCCTTTAGGTTTTATTATCAGACAGCCCCCCGTAACAAGGTTGCACAGAGCGTCGCTGGAAAGGAGAGTCGAAAATGTTTATTATTTTAAATGTCCGTGTTTTTCTGGAACGTGTTTCCCAGATCACACCACTGCGTGGTCCGTGGGACATCAGTGATGCCAGAAAAAAACAGACATGTCCCCATGCGGCAATCACGGACACGCATGTACGCCACACGGAGACACGGTCAGTGAAAAATCACTGATGTGTGCACAGACCCATTGATTATAATGGGTCTGCGTATGTCAGTGATTCTGGTACGTGAAAAAAATAGCTCAAACGTACCAGAATCACTGACATCTGAAATGGGCCTTACAGAGATCTAAGTAAGCAAAGTATTTGGAACCTAACCAGTAACTGTTTTGTAAGTCCAAGTAGGCATTACCAGAGAGATTTCACTGGGAGAGTGTACTTCTTCCTCTATATGATGCAGACCAATTAATAGCATGCAGCAACCCACTGGGGAAAAGAGAACATGCCCCAGTATAGCATTGCTCTCCTTACTGCTTTCCGTACCCATTTTTTATGTATTTCTTATGGGGTTTTTTTTTACAAAATTCTGATTTTTATTTTATCACTTAAATAAAAAAAACTTTGTATGTTTGGTATCTATGTAATCATGCAGACCTGGAGAATCATATTACCAAGTCTGTTACACCTTAAAGTGAATATAGTAAAAAAAAAAGAAGGAAAAAAAAAACCAAACAATTGTGGAATTGCACTTTCTTTCAATTTCAACACACTTGGATTGTTTTTCTGCTCTCCAGTGCATCATCATCATAAAATATATGATGTCATTTAAAAGTACAACTTGTGCCACCAAAAATAAGCCCTCATACGGTTATGTGGACATAAAAATAAAAAAGTTATGGTTCTTGGAAAAAGGGGAGTAAAAAAAACAGAAAGTAGCCTGGCAATGAAGGGGTTAAATCAATTGTGAGCAGTTCTGTTCACTGTTCTGGCTCCTGTTATCAGTATGAGAAATAGCATTGTGGAATCATATTATATTATGCAGGTATAACGACTACTATTTTACATGCTAATAGCATAAGAGGTAGAGTAGAAAGCTTGGTCTATTGCATAAAAAGAAGCAGCAGGAAGCTTGACCCACAGTCTATTTATGATTCTTTTTAGAGTAAGAAGTAAAAAGTATAGTTTCCATTTTTTATCTGCTTTACACAAAACCTCATAGACTTTAATCGCTGAGTTTGATATTCAAATAGGATAAGAATAGGACATGCTGAGCCTCACAGCCCAGATAATGAAATCCATTTCTAAACCTTTCACAACTGGGTGATTTCCTGTTTTTGAGCTTTTATTTTTTCTTACCAGTCTTACAAGAGTATAACAGCTTGGTATCCACCAATATTAAATACGCCTAAAATATAACTTTTAATAAATATATTAAAATAAAAGGACCAGACATACATATATAGCGCAATAGCGCCTAAAAATTGTCAATTGTGATATCCTATATCTGGAGTATTAGAAGAATACTATCACAGACAATAAATGATAGGCAATAGATTGGTCGGCATTAGATAACCCTCAGTAAGTAATGCAAGGAGGGAAATAAAAGGCAACAATCTCACCCGTCTTCACTTCATTAAGGGTGAGTGTTCCTCACCCTTAATGAAGTGAAGACGGGTGAGATTGTTGCCTTTTATTTCCCTCCTTGCATTACTTACTGAGGGTTATCTAATGCCGACCAATCTATTGCCTATCATTTATTGTCTGTGATAGTATTCTTCTAATACTCCAGATATAGGATATCACAATTGACAATTTTTAGGCGCTATTGCGCTATATATGTATGTCTGGTCCTTTTATTTTAATATATTTATTAAAAGTTATATTTTAGGCGTATTTAATATTGGTGGATACCAAGCTGTTATACTCTATTGTTCATACGGTATATCCATATCCAGTTGCTTTATTCTATCCAGTCTTACAAGAGACATAAGTTTTTTTGATTGTTGTACTTTTGAGTGACACCACTCATTTTGTCATGTGATATACTGGAATGTGAGAAAAAAAAACTCCAAGTGCATTGAAATTGCAAAAAAAAGCAATTCCACAATGTTTTTTTTTGTTTTTTTTTGTTTGTTTTTCTTAATTTAGCATGTTCACTATACAGTAAAACTGACCTAAAGGCCCTGTCACACACAACGAGATTGCTAACGAGATTGTTGCTGAGTCACAGTTTCTGTGAGGTAGCAATGATCTTGCCGGCGATCTCGTTATGTGTGACACCTACCAGCGATCAGGCCCCTGCTGTGAGATTGCTAGTCATTGCCGAATGGTCTGGACCATTTTCTTAAAAGGCGATGTCATGCTGGGCAGGACACATCACTGTGTTTGACACCTACCAACGACCTCCTAACATGGTCCCAATGCCCGCCGAGATCGTTATACAGGTCGTTGATCGTTACTGCGTCGTTGGTAAGGTCTGACTGTGTGACATCTCACCAGCGACCTCCCAGCAACTTACCAGTGATCCTTATCAGGTCGTATCGTTGTCGGGATCGCTGGTAGTCGCTGTGTGTGACTGGGCCTTTTACGAATATGATTCACTAATTCCATACTATTATGCAGATACCAAACATGTATAAATTGTATTTATTTTAGTGGTTGAAAAAAATTCAAGATATGGGGCTGTGTGAAAAAAAGCCATAATTATAGCGTTTTGATTTTTTCACATTGCAACATTTACCGATCAAATTAACTTATTTTATATTTTGATAGGTCAGATGTTTCCAAACACAGACATACCAAATATGTCTATATATTTTTTAATTTATTTATTTTAATGGGGGCAAACAGGGATGATTTGAACTTGTGTCAATTAAAATTACCAAAATGATTTATATTTGCCAAATACCAGAACAATGAGAAAGAGAGAGAGAATGATTTGAGGCATTTTTTTTTTCTTTCTGCAAAGTCAAAAGTTTACCTACATTTCATTAGTATTTGGTACCATTGCCCTTAAACTGTATGACTTGAGGTAAATGTTTTGGATATCCTTCCACAAGCTTCCTACAATAATTGGTAGGAATTTGGGCCCATTCCTCCTGACAGACCTGGTGTAAATGAGCCATGTTTGTAGGTTCCCTTGCTTGCATCTGCCTTTCAGCTCTGCCCATAAATTTTCAATAGGATTGAGATCAGGGCTTTATGATGGCCACTCCAACACATTGACTTTTTACCCTTAAGCCACTTTGTAACTAGTTTGGCAGTATGCTTCAGGTCATTGTCCATTTGGAAGACCCATTTTTGCCCAATGTTTTGAGAGGTTCCTTCAGTATTGCCACATAATCTTCTGTCCTCATGATAATGCCATCTACTTTGTGAAGTGCACTAGTCCCTCCTGCAGCAAAACACCCCCACAACATGATGTTGCCACCACCCTGTTTCCCAGTTGGGATGGTGTTCTTAGGCTTTATAGCTTCTCCCTTTTTCCTCCAAACAAAGGTCATTATGGCCAAACAGTTAAGTTTTAGTTTCGTCAGACCATAGGCCATATACCCAAAAATTAAGGTCTTTTTTCATATGTGCATTTGCAAGCATTAATCTGGCTTTTTTATGTTTCTTTTGGAGTAATGGCTTTTTGCTGGCAGATTGGCCTTTCAGATGAGCAAGGCACCTTCAGGTATCTGGAAATTGTACCCAAGGATGAACCAGACTTGTGCAAGTCCACAATTCTCTCTCTGAGATCTTGGCTGATTTCTTTTGACTTTCCTATGATGCTACACAAAGAAGCAGTGTGTTTCAGGTGTGCATTAAAATACATTCACAAGTGTGTCTCTGATTAATTCAGATATTGCTAATAAACCAATCAAAAGCTTCCAAAGACATGATATCATCTTATGGGCTGTCCCATAATGTTTAAAAGCATAGTACTCTTAGTGTACATAACATTTTGACTTTGCAGAAAGTAATAAAAATGCCTTAACACATTCTCTCTCTCCCTCTCTCTCTCTTTCTCTCTCACTATTCTGGCATTTGGTAAATATAAATAATTTTGGTTCCTAATTGACTTAAAACTGGAAAGGTTTATTCTGATTACATATCAGATAGTGATACAAACAAGTATATGTGTATACTCTTAATCATTTATGTCAGGATTTTCAATCAGTTACATTATCATAGGTGTATAACATTGACTCCTTAGCTATGAAGTCTGCCTTTACTAACATTTACAAACATTTTTGAAAGCATGGGTCATTGTAATGAGCTCACTGAATTTAAGGATAATACTGTAATAGGATGCCACTGTAATAACAGGTCAGTTTGTGAAATTTCTTCTCCAAAATATATTCTGCAATCAACTGTAAGTAGTATTATTGAAAAGTAGAAATGTTCAGTAACAACATCCATGAAGTGGCAGAGCTTGCAAAGTTACAGAGCAGGTTCACAAGTCCTGAGGCGTAGAAATGCCTAAATATCACCAATTCTCTGCTGACTCTATAGTTGCAGACTCCAAACTTCTTCTGGCATTAACGTCACAACAAAAACTGTGTGCCAGAAGTTTCATGGCATAGGATTCTATGTCTGAGCAGCTGCATCACCAAACAAAATGCCAAGAGCTTTGGAAAGAGATAAAGCATGCATGTGTTATGTAAAGTGATGAATCACCCTTCTCTATCTAAAAATCAGATGTGTAAGTCTGGGTTTGGTGAATTCCAGGAAAAATATCATCTGTCTGACTGCATTGTGCCTACTGTAAACTTTGGTGGAGAGGTAATGCCATAGGGCTGTTCTTCATGCATTCCAGTGGAGGGAAATCTTCTTGCTTCAGAATACCAAGACATTTTGGATAATTGTATGCTTTCAACATTGTGGGACCATTTTGGCTAAGGTGCGTTTCTGTTTAAAAGCATTATTAGGCCCCAGAGAGCAAAGCAATGTCCATAAAGCCATATTTCTGTGAGTGTGTAAAATCTTTACTTTTACGCACAGAACTCTGACCATAACTCAATTGACCTTGATGAAGAACTAGAACAAAGGCTGAAAGCCAGGCCCTCTCATCCAACAGCAGAAAATGAACTCACAAATGCTTTCCCCATAAAAAGACTAAAAATCTTGTTGAATCCCTTCCTAAAAATTGGAAGGTATTATAGCTGGAAAGGGGGAGTTGATGTCAAATAATGTCCAGTAGGTCTAATCTGTAGGCTCTCCAATAGTTTTTTCCATATGGTGTATATAATGTAATGACAAAAACTAAGTATACCATTTTTGAATTCTATGATTTTACATATCATGACTAGAGATGAGCGAACCCAAACTTTAAAGTTTGGTGTTTGTAATGAACGCAGACTTTTAAAAAATCTCAGTGTCCGAGTTTGGAGTTCAGGTGCTCTTCGTTTGCTAACCACTCGATCGAGAGCTCATGTATGCTCGGTTCTAGGCCAAATGTGAGTGGTTTGCAGTTCCAGATGCTGTGTCTAAAATAATTGAAGTTAAACCTGTGTCTGAACTGAACTTTATCTAAAGTCCGGCCAAACCCGGCAAACCCGAGTTTCCATGGGTCAGCTCGTCTCTAATTATGACATAAAAGAAACAACTGGAAGATCTTAAAACTAGGTAAATATAACCTTAAGAACTCATGACTAATTACACCATGTCATTATTTATTTTACATAAACTAGGACGTAATGCAGAAGGAACGTATGATAAATTAAGAAAGGTTGAGAACGTTGAGACCAGCACAATCCAACAGTAAAAAATGTTTCTTTATTTAATCCAGATAGAAAAAATAAGGCGCTCCAGCACTATGTACACAGCATAATAGAAAGTGAAAACGGCAACGCGTTTCTGATCTTATCCGGCCCTTAGTCACTGCCCACCGAATCAGGTCAGAAAAGCATGATTAATAAACGTGTGATTAATAATATAATGCGGTTATTTAAATCAACATTTTACAGGAAATCGCTAATAAAGGGATCAAAAATAAAAGCAAAAGCTGATATGCTTTACATTTGCATCTCTGCAAATATTGTTTCCAATATACTTGTAGTTTTTTAATTGACAGTTTTAGAAGCTTTTGTGTCTTAAATACACTTATACATGAGAGATTAAAGGAGTGTACCAGGACTTTAAAAAGGCAATAAATATTAGTTTAGTTGGGATACGACTTCCGATACCTCTTCCAATCAGATTAATGAAGGTATTTTCCACTGTCTTCCCCCTACATTATTTACGGCACAGTGCCTTACACACAATTATATGAATGGGATGGAGCAGCAAAATTAGGCACAGACACAAGTATATGTACATTGCTGTGCCTTGGTGGGTGTGTCGTGGGCGGGGAGGACGCCGTCGCTGCTGCGCTCTCGCTAACGCTCGGGTCCGGCGCTGCTGCGGCTGCTGCTGCTGCTCGGTGGCTTGAGCGGTGGGCCGGATCCGGGGACTCAAGCGGCGCTCCTCGCCCGTGAATGAAAGGGGTGGTTGGTTTGGGGGATTTAGTCCGTGACGCCACCCATGGGTCGTGGTGAAGATGGGCACCACCGCTGCTGGTGACGGGATCCCGGGAGCGATGGTAGGGAGCAGCTGGGATGTTGTTTTCCCCCTCCATGGGTAGGGGTCGGTGGTCCCGGCCCAAAGGATGTGGCGGGGAGGCAGGGTTGGCGAGGTGCAGGGTAGCAGGGACAGCACGGCGCGGTGCCGGATGGCACGGGTGTACTCACTCAGCAAGAATGGTACAAAGTCCTCGGTAAACCAAACGGCTGGATGGACGGGTCCCGCAGCCGGCTGCAGTGTTTCTCCCCGGACAGGTGAAGGCGGCTATCTTTCCCTGCACCTTGATGTTCTACTTCTGACTACTATGGATTCCCAACGGTAGTCCGCTCCCCGGTGTATGGGTACCGGAGGAGCCCATTTGCCCGCCAGCGCTGGCCCTTGGGTCTCTAGCCTTAGGTGGTAGCTGTATACCCTCACGGTGTGGGCGGTTGCCTTCAATCGGGACTTTTGCTGTTGTGAAACCCCTGGGGTTCCAGTCACATTCGGATCTGACTATTGACGGCGGCTCCAAGCCTGGTTGGGGTCTGATGGCCCTGCCTGTGTGTGCTGGCTTCACTTCGCTCCCTGGTCAGTAGCGGCGGGCCATCGCCCGACCCCGCTCCTATGGTTCCGCGTTGCTCCACCACTCCTGCAGATGGCCACCACCGTCTGCCAACCTTGCTATCAGTGCCTGGGCCACAAACCCAGACACCCAAGTGTTTACTCCTCACTCCTCAAACTCCAACACTCAACTCCAACTCTTCCCACTTCCAGGTCTGTGAACTCCTCGGTGGGTGTGGCTAACCACTTGGCTCCGCCCCACCTGGTGTGGACATCAGACACTGGAGGGAGGCAACAAAGGTTTTGTGTTTGGCTGGTGTCCCTGTCTAATGGGGGTGGGGGTGTTTGTGTGTTATCTGTAACGACCTGGCTAGGCCAGGGCGCCAAAGGTGCAGCAGATGCAGATGATCTCTTTACACATACCAAAAATTAGCACCTTCCTTCTTTTACTTATTGATAATATTGTATATTCTAATTGTCAACACGAAAGAGGAGCGGTGCTGGAGTAGGAAAATTCTGGCTGCTGTGTCGCTCCATCTGCACACGCACCGACTCCTGCATTTAAAGATCGCACTGCCGACAGAGCATCTCACCCCCGCACTGCCTTGCTCCACACAGAATCCAGCATAGCCACGAACTGCTGACAGAGCATCTCACCCACCAGCAGCCAGTACAGTACCGCACTGCTGACAGAGCATCTCACCTGCCGCAGCCAGCACAGCCCAGCACCGCCAACAGAGCATCTCCCCCGTCACACCGCCCTGCTGCACACAGCGTCCACCGCAGCCAGCACAGCGCCCATTCTTCACCATATCCAGTAAGCTACATTCGGATTTTAAGACGCACCCCTCATTTTCCTCCCACATTTTTGGGAGCAAAAGTGCGTCTTATAATCAGAAAAATACGGTAACTATAGTTAGTAAGTTAGACATACCCTCATTTTATTGTAATCTTTTCTGTGGATTCTACTGCAAATACACAGCAGATTATTTCATATAAAAAAATCTGTTGTGTGATCTATAATAAATGCGCAGAACTTACAATGTGATATATGATTTGCAGATATGTGCAGGTATTACGGCATAAAATATGACACAATCTTAATGGCATTTTTTGTACTTTCTGAAATCAATCTAATTTTAACCTCAAGTTGAGAGAAGACGTAAAACTTGTGTTAAACATCAAATTAGAAATCGACATCAAAACTGACAGTAACTGTCCTCAGTATAGGCATTATACTGATATGGGAAATAAAGTAGGATAATAGCTACTGTCATAGTCAATTAATATTCCAACAAGCTGAGCATGGTTAGGGCACTTGATGGTTATTCTCCTGGCAATAGCAGAGAGCATCTTCCTGACAATTTAATGTGGCACAGCCAGTACAACGTAATGCTGAATGAATGTTAGAGAACATGAACTGGGCTTGTATAAGAGCATGCTTACAAGACAAAGCCTGGTGTGTGATGCTAAGAGAAACAGAAGCCTTTGTAGAAAATGCTTAGCGTAATAGTAGGTGACAATTACATCCTTCCGCTACAATATAAAGGCAAACATATTCATCTACATGAATTCACATTATATATTAAAGGAGTTGTCTGGCCTCAGGGTACAAGTCTGCAGTCACCCTATATGACTGCAGATATGTGAATCCTCACAGCGTTCAGGGCGTGTGCTGTTAATATTCTCCAGTTCCAGCATCAAGAGAGGGCAGTAATGTGACAACATTCCACATTCCGACTGGATGTATCTGGCCTCACTCAATTTACTGGTATTGAGCAACAGTGGCCACATCTAGTTGGTACATGACCATATATATGTAAATCCCATACTTGCGAGCATGTGCTCACCTGCTCCCGGCATCACTACTGGAGAATTCTGACAGTGTGCGCACTGTACGCCGTGAGGATTCACAAGTCTGCAGTTATGTAGAGGGACTCCAGACTTTTACTCTAAGACCCAACAGCTCTTTTAAGATAAAAATATTTGAGTTGTCACGATTGTCTAAGCCAGGTTCTTGGAATCAAGAAACATCAGCATTTCACAATTTCACAAACCGAAGGGCTTTAAAATGTACCAAATTCTGTATGTTAATTTTGAAGACCAGGAACAAAAAATAGTACTTGATTGAATATATATTGTGGAATAGATTATCCAGGCCTTAAAAATTGGCTGACCATTCATAAGACCTAGTATTCAATCACAACGATAAATTCCACACCGATCAATGATGGCACATTCTAATAGGGATATTGTATACAGAAATTGTACAGATCTTATGACCTGTTAGAAGAGAATTCCATATAACCATACTCAAAATATTCCCCTGTGTTCTGTATCTACAGAAATCCCTCGGGTAGCACAAACTCATAAGCATAGTAATTTAAGACAAAGATTTTGAGTTTTTAAAGTGCAAGTGTACATATTTTATTAAACAATTGGTGACAATTTCAATAAAAACTTTTTCATAAAAGCATGAACGCCAGGACTAGTCCAGAATTTACATGAGTGGGATCAAAGTCTCCCAAGGTTTATAAGGCACATAAGCAGGTCAATAGTGCATAACCGAAACATCAAAATAGCAGACCACCTGATTAATATAGCAAATTGTGTGCAAATAGCTCATATGCACAAATAAATTACAGGACAATCAGTAACATGGATAAGCAGAAAATATCAGTCCAAATAATATAAAGTCCTGAAGGATCCACTAAATAGAGTGGTTCTTACTCCACAAGGCAGTGCATATTGCGTGCCTAATAATAAACCCCAGAGAGACCCATAGGGTAGAAAGTACATTGGACAATCCAGGCGTTTGGGAAGGCCCCCATTACGCCCTACGTACGTTTCAATTCTTTAAACAGTAGAGAATCTTCCTCAGGGGTCGAGGTGCCGTAGTCCCCTCGACCCCTGAGGAAGATTCTCTACTGTTTATGCACTATTGACCTGCTTATGTGCCTTATAAACCTTGGGAGACTTTGATCCCACTCATGTAAATTCTGGACTAGTCCTGGCGTTCATGCTTTTATGAAAAAGTTTTTATTGAAATTGTCACCAATTGTTTAATAAAATATGTACACTTGCACTTTAAAAACTCAAAATCTTTGTCTTAAATTAAGATCTTATGACCTGTTTTAGTAAGGAATATTTCCACTATTGAAGGGGTTGTCCAGCCCTGGTCGATTTTACGGCAAGAAGTCCACCTTGCCAACCTATAGCAATGTATAGTTTAAACAATGTTATGATTTGGCTCTGTTTGCCAATTCTAGCGGGTTATCAGATGACGACAAGTATGTAAATTGTATACTTGCCACAGTCATGTGCCAAATGCATTCTCATCCACTTCTCTCAATAATAATAATAATAATAATAGTAATCTTTATTTCTATAGCACCAACATATTCCGCAGCGCTTTACAATTCGGGAGGATCATATACAAACAAGTAACAGTTATAGGAAATACAATAATTCAAGGAAAAAAAGACAACCCTGCTCGTGAGAGCTTACAATCTACAATGAGATGGGGGGGGCAAGGTACAAGTGCTTATTTATAATGACAATCCAGCCATCTCAATGAAATGGGGGATAGATAATAGCTGCCTGGACCAGTTGGCCAGGACCTTGAGATGCATTTGGCTGCCATGGAGTTATGTTCTGAGAAGTTGTGGAGGAACTATGTGAATTTAGTTCGGCTAGGGAGTGTGATAGGCCGCCCTAAAAAGATAAGTTTTTAGGGAGTGTCTGAAGCTGAGTAAGTTGTGATTCGTGCTAGCTTCTTGAGGTAAAAATGATTGAGAGAAGCAGATGGTATGTGACCAAAAGTATGCAATCTGCATATGTGCAGTCAAGTGACCACAAGCACTCTTAGAATTCAGCAAGCTGAAATGCTGGTTGAAAGTTTTATCGGGGCTGGACATCCAGTTAAGGGTAAATCTCTCTATGCTCTTATAGAAGTGCTACCTTCCTTCTGCCCTGTTTTGGCTGTAAAGGCCCCTTTACACACTGAGACTTTCAGCGATCCCACCAGCGATCCCAACCTGATAGGGATCGCTGGTAAGTTGCTTGGAGGTTGCTGGTGAGAGGTCACACAGTCAGACGCTCCAGCGATCCCACCAGCAACCTGACCTGGCAGGGATCGCTGGAGCATCGCTACACGGGTTGCTGGTGAGCTGTCACCAGCAACCAGTGACCAGCCCCCAGCCAGCAGCGACGCACTGAAGCGATGCTGCGCTTGGTAACTAAGGTAGATATCGGGTAACCAACCCGATATTTACCTTGGTTACCAGCGCACACAGCTACACGTGCAAAGAGCAGGGAGCAGCGCACACTGCTTAGCGCTAGCTCCCTGCTCTCCTAGCTACAGTGCACATCGGGTTAATTACCCGATGTGTGCTGCAGCTACATGTGCAGAGAGCAGGGAGCAGCGCACACTGCTTAGCGCTGGCTCCCTGCTCTCCTAGCTACAGTACACATCGGGTTAATTACCCGATGTGTGCTGTAGCTACACATGCAGAGAGCAGGGAGCCGCGCACACCGCTTAGCGCTGGCTACCTGCTCTCCTAGTTACAGCACACATCGGGTTAATTACCCGATGTGTACTCTGCTACACGTGCAAGGAGCAGGAGCCGGCACCGACAGTGAGAGCGGCGGAGGCTGGTAACGAAGGTAAATAGCGGGTAACCAAGGACAGGGCTTCTTGGTTACCCGATGTTTACCGTGGTTACCAGTGTCCGCAGAAGCCGGCTCCTGCTGCCTGCACATTTAAGTCCCCTTTACACACTGAGACTTTCTAGCGATCATGCTGCACAGCGGGAAACAAAGGACCAAAGAATGGTCCTGAACGATTTGTAGCGATCAGCAACTTCACAGCAGGGGCCAGGTCGCTGATGTGTTTCACATACTGCAATGTCGCTGGGGAGGTGACGTTACAGCGATGTCGTTTGCGATGTTGCAGTGTGTAAAGCCACCTTAACTGTATAAGTTAAACTTCATGGACTTAATCAAACTAACAATTAAATAGTGATATCATTCCTTACCATATCTACTGGCAGACGTCCTTGACACTGTAGAATTATTTACTGCGTTGTAAGCCGTCACTTGTTTAGACACCAATGCTACCACTGCACCGTCTGGAACCTGTTAATGGAAGAAAATGTATCCAGAGGTCAATTGTTTCACTATTGCTAAATCAAAAAACGTAAATATTTTATCTCTAATTCTCTGTATGATTTTTTTTTCCATAGTTCAGGTTTATACAGACATATCATGTAATTTACAATGTACATTAGTCACAAAAGTTTACTAGTGAATATTGTGCCCATAACTAATGCCAGTACAATTAAAAAAGTCAAAGGCTCCATCACAGAAGCCATGTAAAAAGTCAGAAAAACTAATACAGCATGATGCACCATTTTGTTTCCAGAAAGAAGATGGAAACAATGACATAAACCCATTGTTATACCCTAGAAGCTTTTTTGAGCATTGTTGGTGTCCAATATGTACTGATCTGCCACTGTCGATATTCTGATTTTCTTCTGCTATGATGAAACAGAAGACCACAAATACTAGCTGAGATATGAATCTGACCTAACTGATCATAACATACAAATGCAGCACAAGCTGTCATTACTGATGCCATCCACTATTATCTCACAGCAAAGTAATCTAAGGGTAATACATATCATTACTAGGGATGATCGAATACCGCAAATATTCGGCAACGTCCATATTCGCCGAATAGGTCGCTGCTATTCGACTATTTGTGAATATTCGATGCGCAATGTAAGTCTATGGGACACCTGAATAACAACTATTCGGGCTTCCCATAGACTTACATTGTGCATCGAATATTCGAATAGCGGCGAACTAATCGTCAGATATTCGTGAAGCCGAATATTGCCAAATATTTGTGATATTCGATCATCCCTAATCATTACCAAACACAGATGTAGAATAACACATGCTAACTCTTACATCATGGAATCATAATGTGTTATCCGGGATTTTACACATAATTTCAGGTAAAGCTATTATTTTGTATTAACTCAGAGAGTTATTCTCCCAATACAGGAAATCTATAGGAAATCCTGGTGATTGGTGCGCTTAAATTCTTGATAGATTACTTCAATCTAACACTTTTTGTTAAATAATGACGTGGTGTAATTTATCAAGTGTTGTTGTATTTACCTAGTTTGAAGATGTTTTTAATATGTCCTGATGTATAAAAGCAGAAAATTAAAAGGGGTGTACTTATTTTTGCTCATGACTGTTGCTGCTTGTCAACTTCTATTATTTTTTTCAACATTTTAAAAAAATATGTTGCTTATTTTTATAAAGCAAATTATCTCCAGGCAACAGCATTTCACTGCTTTCTCTGTAACAGAACACATGAAATATGAATAATCATACAGAAAGAGCCGTAACGCTGAGCCGTATAGGGAAATGTCAAAATAATAGGCCGTTAAAGCATGTAATTTGGGTGTTATTACTGCTTAAGTGATAATCCCATCGATTGAAAGCAGTAATACGTTTAATCTTGCTGAACTGCACTGTAGCATTAGGCCTGGCACCAGAGGTTGGCACACAGCAGGAGCTAGCTGTTACTTCAATCCTTGGAGTCCGCAGAATCCTCAGTGTTTATATGTGATACACCAGACGACAATGGATACGGGTTTAGGTTGTGTTACTAGGAATACTGCTCATAAACTGCGCAGCAAAGAGAACAAAATATAGAGTGTTTATTTTTTCTTTATAATCTCCTTGAATTAACTTGTTCTGCGCTATTATTTTGAAAAATAGTTTTCTATATAGTTTGACAAACTTATATTACAACATATACAACAATAAAAGTCACAGCTTGTCACATAAATGTAGAATAATAATATTTCCAAGTGCAGGTCTTCTTATGTATTCTCCCTTTGAGAATTTTATCTTGGCCGTAAAGGTGATAAAATACCAGAAAAGATACATTTCTCTAGAAGACGCCTCCAGAATGTCAGATAATCATGGGCTCATGAGTATACAAGGCTGAACATTTAGGGCTGTAAGCCAACTCGATGCTTATCTAATAGGAATACAAATTTGGGGCAATAATACAGAGCCATAGAAGCCGTTAGGTTTTGATTACTATCTTTAAATTGTTGCCATGATTACTATAATCATTATTTTAACAATGAATATGTAAGATAATAACAGAAGGGAGAAAAGGGTTAACCACGTTGCTGTGGAGAAAATCAGGAGATGAATCCAAGGGTTAATCTCCATGATTTTTATTTTTCTACGTGTTTCAGAGTCTTGAATGACTCCTTCATCAGGATATAAAAAAACACTGATATCAGCAGTATACCTGCTTGCTCTGTTAACCCTTAATATACCTGCTTGAGAAGTATTGCTCTAAACACATCAGTGTTCATGATGTTATGTGGCCTGCCTGGTAATATGCTGATGTGATATTATTCCTGTTAGTCAATAACAGATTGAATTTTGCTCTGTTAACTCTTAACATATAGTAGATACATAGGTATATTGGGCATTTGTTTACAGCAATTCATGTGACAACGTGTTTACAGAGAATTTTTTTTTTCTGATGCAGTTTTTATGGCTTGCCTTAGAGACAATAACTCTGCATAGATTCATTGGAATAAGCAGATTATGTCCACCCCTAAACAAACAAAACTATTCAACCCCTCATTCATCTCATGTATCTTTGGTCTCTCAAATTGTTTATCTATTTTTAGCTGTATGCTAATGCACTAGCAATTTCCTATAGATCACAGCTTATATATTATAGTTGACCTTGATGCGGGCGGATTAGGGGTTGAATACTTTTGCAAGAGACCAACTTCACAAAAACATATGTAAAAAAAATTTGTTCAAAGAAATTGTGTGATGAACCTGTGTGAATTTATCATGTACACTATTAAAAAAAAGAAAAATTAACACTTGTTGAAACCAGGATATTTTTATATCATTATCTATCTTTTTAATATTTTTCTTGTGTGTTTGTCTAAATAAAATAATAAAGAATTTAATGTTTCATGAGAATTTGAGTCATTTGAATTATTCGGAATTTCTGATATTTGATGACCCTGAAAATAGTTTGATAAGTTGGAAATTTAAAAAGATATATTACTCAAGTGTTTTTTTGTTTTTCTCTTTTAGCATGTTGGGTTTTCATTTTTTACTGTAAATAATAATTAATAGTTGTTGGGTAGCAACTCACTCTTTGAATCAGATGGTTTCACCCAACATATTGTTAACTTTGGTTGACAGGAATCTGTCACTAGGTTTTTGCTACCCTATCAGAGATCAGCATGATGTAGGGGAAGAGACCCTGATTCCAGCGATGTGTCACTAACTGGGCTGTTTTATCTGCTGCAGATCTACCGGTTCTCTGTATAAACCCACCCACAGTACTGATTGGCAGCTTTCTGTGTACACTATGCATAAGCTGAAAGCTGCCAAGCAGTGTTGGGGTGGGGTTACACATAGCAGAAGGACCACATGGCACAAGACAGCTAGTCCTATAGTGATAATCTCCTGCTGATAAAACAATGATTATATTAAAACTGCAACAAACAGTCTTGTAAATGACTCATTGCTGGAAACAGGGTCTCATACCCTACATCATGTTGCTCTAAGAGTAGATAGCAAATATATGCTGATGGATCCTTTTTAAGAACTCAAATGTCTCAAGAAATAAATGGAATTAAATGTAATACAATGTCATGATTAGAGATGAGCGAACCCGATAAAGTTCAGTGTTCGTACCGAATACGGACTTTGCAAATAAATCAGTGTTGGGATGCTATACGTATGCAAACCACATCGAGCATCGGTATGCTTGGTTAATGCTCGGTGCTTGATCCAGTGCAAACTGCTTGCAGTGTCTGATAACCTGACACTGGGAACAAAAACAGCATTATCGGATGTAGTGTGTACAAAAAAATACACACCCTACCTCCCCCGGAAGTGATCTGTTTATGGCTGGTGGCATGTGGGCATAGAGCCAAACTGCCCAATCAGTGACTAGCATTGAGGTTCAGGTCCCGAACTGAACTCTATATAAAGTCCAGATGAACCCGCCAAACCAAACTTCCACGAGTCTGCCCATCTATAATCATGATATCCTTGATAAAATTCCCTCCACAAGTATTAGGTGGCCACATTTAGCATAGAAATTTCCCAACACGAATATCACATGATTATTTTTTTCCAAAGCTAGCCATGATCCGCCTCTTATCTCTGGAAATCCCACAGCAAGAGCAAAGGTAAAGGAAGGACATATCTGTATGTGGCGCAGCGCTGAATTGTGCCTATAAGTACAGTATACAGTATTTTGTTTCCCCGTCCTTCGAGAAATAAATCTTTGTCCTTATGATTTTTTTCTCTGATAGTAATTACTTTCTAATCTGCTTTTCCATTTCCAGTTTGTACCCCATACCAACAGACAAAACCCTGACATTTAATTTAGTGATGGTGCCAGAACAGCACCCAGGGCTCTTGTTTTAGAGGCCAGTCGGCTTATCTTGAAAATTATTTGCACGTTAATGAACAAAGTGAGATTTTATCAAGCTTTAGGCTGGCAAAGGCAAAAGACAAACTATGCCAGCAGCCTTTAGGAGAGAGGCTATTGTAGATGATTGGCAGCTGAACTGACAATTGAAGGTTTATTTCTAATGTATGGTAAGGACCGTCTAAGCTCCCTCAATAGAATCCTTCTGTTTCACTTTCATTTTCAATGACAAAGTCTTCTTGTCAAAGTTGATGTGTGAACACAAAGAGCTAAGTAAGTGACAGAACAGCAGAAACCCCCCTCAAGGGACTCCATTTTGGAAATTACACCTCTCTGGGAATTCATCTATGGGTGTAATGAAAAACACCCATGAAGATAACACTAGAACTACTGAGGTAGTCATTTTGACTACTTTGCACCATGTATTTCTATATAGGTGTCACGAGTCCAGTAGTTCTAGTGTTAAAGGCAGTGAATCTTGCAGAATTAAAATTCAAATAAGATCTTGTAGTGTGCAGTACATTGTAGTGCTTTTACATTGTGGCCAACTCATGCTTCTGGAGACACACACCTCTCTGGGAATTCATATATGGGTCTAGTGATGATTTTGTCTCTGGAAAACATCCATGGAATTAAATTGCATTGAATGTTGCAAAATTAAAAATTGCAAATTAGCTCTTCTAGTTTCCAGTGCATTGTAGTGCCAGTACATTGTGCCCATCTTGTGTTTCTGGAGGCCCACACCCCGTAAATCAACTAGGTCTCTCCTTCCAGCAATAATGACAAACATGTGGGTGTTAACTGTGGTTTAGGCACATTGTGGTGCTCAGAAAAGAGGGAGGCATTTGGATTTGCTGTATTTATTTCTTGGGGGTAAGCCATAGTACTTTTACAAAAGCCTTTGTGTTTACAGTAACTTGGAAGCCCCCTATATTTCTTTTAACAGATGACGGAAGTGGGGACTTCTTTTTTGTGAGTTGAGTTGAATGTTAGTGGTGGCAATTTAAAGGTTCAGAACATTTTGTATGAGTTCACATTTATCCTGTACTCTGTGCTGAGCATTTATGACAGGGTTTCCATCTACATCTCTGAAATATGCAGTAAAACTCTAGATGGAGCCATTCACTAATGAGGCAGCAGAGTTTTGCTATGCACTACATTTTGCCTCTGTGCAGTAGTATCTTTTTTTTTCAAAGGTGCACAAAACTGTTGTTGACAGCACTTTTGTGCACACCTAAAAAGAAACATAAAAAGATGGACGCTACCAGACAATAGGCTAGACGGGAGTCAACTGGGTCTCCATCTGCTTCATTATAGTGAGTTTTCCATTGGAAATTTTGTCTGTATCACATTTTTAAGAGATTTACATGTAAATTCCAATGTATGCGCTCAGCATAGAGGGCAGAATACATGTTCTAAGCCTTACTGTGATCTTTGGGTGGTAAAACAAATAAATCAACAGCTGTTGAAGATTTAGATTAATTTATTTATTTTTGACGCCGTTCACCTTATAGCATAAATCATAAGGCAACTTTATTCCTTAGATCAGTATGATTACAGCAATACCAGATTTATATCTTTTTTTAGGTTTGGTTACTACCACACTAAAAAACGCTCTATTACAAAATAAAGGTTTCTTGCAGCACTGTATTTTGAAGGCTACATCTTTTTATTTTTCTGTTGACAGAGTCATCTGAGGGCTTGTGTTTTGCAGGATGATTATTTGTACCATATAGGGCCACATTTGATCGCTTTCTATTTTGCTTTTGTAAGGCCAAATGAAGGAGAAACAGAAATTCAGGAAAAAATACAGCAACACCACATTATTGGTTTTTTTTACTTTATGTCTCTTTTATACCAAAAAATATGTTTTATATATATATATATATATATATATATATATATATATATATAAATTTTCCATTGATGTAGTCTGAGATCTATAGCTTTTGTATTCTTTTGCTGACAGAGGTGAACGGGGGTTTATTTTTTGAAGGACAAGATAACATTTTCAGCAATACAATTTCTATTTACATTCACATTTTTTATCTCGTTTTATTCCACTTTTTTTGTAAGCTATATAATGAAAAGGCATAGTTTTTGCTGTTTTTTATTTTTTACAGTCTTTACTGAAGAGCTTAATTAGTCTCAAAGATTGTTTTGTTCAGGATGCGTCAATACCAAATACGTGTACTTTTTTGTTTAATTTTATTTTTACATAACTATAGGTATTTATTGGTATAATTTTTATTGGCTTTATCTTCAGATTATTTTTAGATTTTTATTTTTGTTTCACTTTTTTACACAAACGTTTTTCATTTTTTGCACAATCATACATTTTACCTGTCAGTGTAACACTGAGAGAATGCCTGTTAGACCATGTTCCTTGTATGGTCTAACATGCTACCATAGCTGGCAGACTTGAAGGTCATCCTTGGTTGCTATGGTAATGATCGGGTCTCCGTGATCATGTTGTGGCAATCTCAATTGGGTGGGAGAGGGAGCACACTCCCTCTCTCTGCCTCCTAAATGCTGCGATCGCTATTGATCACGGCATTTAAGGGGTTACACAGCCAGGGGCAGTGTGGCCACTGACCCTGGGTGTGACAGCCCGAGCTTGGCTATCACTTATGCTGAGCTAATGGTGGTGATAATGCGCCACAGCTCCTGTACACGCATGCTCACCATGATGTAAGTTCACGTCATTTTGCAGGAACCCTTTCCCAACCATCACGTAGTCTTACGTCAATTAATGAGAAGGGGTTAAAAGAGGTGTTGGGATTTTTTGTCAGTGAACCATATGTTCAAAACCTCTAAGTAAAGATTCAATATTATTTTAACATCATAGCAACAGCCATCATACATGTATAGCAACCATGTGTTATCATTATATAAAAGGGGCTCAGGAGCTGCATTTCATAGCTGGCACCAGAGAGCAACTGATGCGATCAGACCTGGTCCTGATCACATCAGTTTAACCTCCTAAATGCCCGTATCTACTATAGTAGCAGTTTTTGAAATACATCCAAGATGACACCATTTGTTCAGAACCCTTTGACCCCAAGGTGTGCAGATGGATTGACATAATTGTTGGAGTCTGTCAAACCCTTTTGCTTGATCTAATAATAATATAATAATAATCTTTATTTCTATAGCGCCAACATATTCCGCAGCGCTTTACAATTCAGGATCTCAAATTAATATTTAATAAGCGGTGTTTTTTTGGTAACTGCACTTCCCTAAAATATGCAATAAAACTAATTAAAGTCGTGAGTGAACACCAAAACAGTGAGTAAAAAATAATCCTTCACACAACACTATAAACAGAAAAATAAGTAAGTTATAGATTCCGAAAATGGCAACACAAACTATTTTTTTTCAAAATTTGGAATTAAATTTAACTACTAAAATATAAATAAAATATTTAGGTTTTGTATTGACTTAATCGTATTAACATGGAAAACCATGGCGCACAATGAAAACCCCAAAAACCATGGCAGAATTGAGTTTTTTTTCCCCACACTACATTGCCACAAAAAGCAAACTCTCACATGGCGTTGTAGAAAGAACAAAAAATTTAAAGTTTGAAGAAGGTTAGGAAAAGATGAAATCAGAAAAAGAAAAAATTGTCTGGTCCTTAAGGGGTTAATAATTTTATAATGTCACTGTTTTGAACTGTATTATTTAATTAAATCAATATTTTAAAAGTCTTTAGTCTCTTCTTAATATCTAATTTGTTCACATTTCTGTTAATTTTAGTAAAATTAGCAAGAATATGCTATTATGTACACCTACATTAAAGGGTCTAATGACATTGAATTTTCAGAGCGAGTACAAGTTAATTGCACATAATTATGACAACTTCAAACCAGGTAAATATATAATGACATAAAGGATAAGACATTCATGCTTTCAACGTTCAACTTATCAGACTATAAAAGTATACCTTTTAATAATCTCCACAAATGGAAGCAGTAACTTTAGTTAACTATTTCAACAAAAGTGTTAGATATGCCATATGTATCCTCTTTTATCTCTAGTGAAGAATAGACGAGGTGATTTAACAGAGTCCTGTAGGTACATTTATCCATTCTATATTTTACATGGAGTTAATAGTCAATGAGTCATCCCCGTTAAGAACACTAATATGCAAAAAGGTTGTCGCTAACAAAATTATAAAGATAAGTAAAATGTGATAAAATGTAATAAAATGATAAAGTTGTAGGTCGCAGAATGTATATTAAGTGTGTCCATAATAAAATATATGTATATATACACTGAATAAAAATATAAGTGCAACACTTTTGTTCTTGCTCCCATTTTTCATGAGCTAAACTCAAAGATCTAAGACTTATAATATGTGGCGGGCCTAAGGGACACCTGTGCAATAATAATGCTGCCTATTGAGCATCTTGATATGCCACACCTGTGAGGTGGATAGACTATCTCAGCAAAGGAGAATTGTTCACTAACACATATTAAAGGCCACTTTACATGCAGAGATAAATCTTTGGCAGATCTGTGGTTGCAGTGAAATCATGGACATATTGTTCCATTTGTACACAGCCACAAACCTGGCACTGATTGTCCACAATTTCACTGCAACCACATATCTGCCAAAGATTTATCTCTGGGTGTAAAGTGGCCTTAAGACAAATTTATGAACAGTATTTGAGAGAAAAAGGTCTCCTGTGTAAAGAGAAAAAGTTGTAGATTTTAATGTACAGCTCATGAAAAATGGGAGCAAAACTAAGGCGGGCTTTGCACACTACGACATCGCAGGCTGATGCTGCGATGCCGAGTGCGATAGTCCCCGCCCCCGTCGCAGCAGCGATATGTGGTGATAGCTGGCGTAGCGAAAGTTATCGCTACCCCAGCTTCACACACACACTCACCTGCCGTGCGACGTCCCTGTGGCCGGCGACCCGCCTCCTTGTTAAGGGGGCGGGTCGTGCAGCGTCACTGCGACGTCACACGGCAGGCGGCCAATCGGAGCGGAGGGGCGGAGATGAGCAGGATGTAAACATCCTGCCCACCTCCTTCCTTCCGCATATCCTACGGAAGCCGCAGTGACGCCGGTAGGAGATCTTCCTCGCTCCTGCGGCTTCACACACAGCGATGTGTGCTGCCGCAGGAGCGAGGAACAACATCGGACCATCGCGTCGGCGTAATTATGAATTACGCCGACGCTGTACCGATGATACGATTACGACGCTTTTGCGCTCGTTAATCGTATCATCCAGGCTTTACACACTGCGATGTCGCATGCGATGCCGGATGTGCGTCACTTTCAATTTGACCCCACCGACATCGCACCTGCGATGTCGCAGTGTGCAAAGTGCCCCTAAAAGTCATTAGCAACCCATCCAATCCAAACAAATCAAACCATGGATGTCCATGAATTAAGTTATGTGTAAATATGAGAAATGGCAAGGAGGTAAAAGCCTTTGTTGGTTATGAAAGCTTTAAGATGCCTCCTGTATAGAAAAATTAGTTGCATGTATTGCTTAGGTGTGATTTTGTCCCATTCTTCCACACAAGCACTCTTCAAATTCAGGTTTCAGAGGGCTCATTCTATGAACCCTGAACTTTATATATTGTAATTAAGAAATACATATTACACTATATAATAATGCAGGTTAGTATTGTGTTGCAGTACCTGTAACATTTTAAAGACTGTCATAACAGACGGTCTCACATCATAATATTTCAAAAAAATTAACACTATATATATATATATATATATATATATATACATATATCATATTTGTAGACACTATCATATTGTTTATTAAAACAGTGTTTATACTAAATTGAACATTAATCACCAACCTGATAATGGGCTATAACATTTAGCCTCTTCCAATCATTCTCAATTTTTGTTGTAATGTCTTCATCTTGTAAGATCATTCGAGCTCCGCTTGCTTGCCTCCATTCTGAAAATTCAAAATGACATGTAAAAACTGTGTCTATGACCTGAAATATAGTACTATATATAAAGTTTATGTTTTATTAAAAAAAAATATATTTTTAGAAATAGTGATATACTTGTCTATAGATCATGTCTTGTTCTGTTGCTTAATTCCTACATTTGTGTATGAGACTGAACTACAAAATCAGAGACAGCCAATAACTGAAAATTGATCTGTTTTTGCATAAATAAATCAATAAATCAATAAATAATACACAAGAATTTTATACCTTAAACTAATGACAATCATGTACAGGAACTTTCATGCTGAGTAACTCCATACCTTGATTGTAGAACTCTGTTTTGCATTTTCCATGAAATTCAGAATTTAAATTATAGGCAAATGAGCCGCAAGTACATTGGGATGACACTTTGCACCTGCAGATCTCGTGTCCTCCCTCCCTATTCCCTTCCCACTGCTTATCTATTGGGTCTGACTGGCAGGTCCCTCTTGTTTCAGTGACCAGCCTCCAATGTCTGACAATTCACTCAAGTTCATGGGCCTGTGCATGCAAAGTAAGGACTTGATGACATTGCTAGACCCAGTGTACTCATCGCGCATGCGCCACCCTCATCTGAAGAGTTGAGCAGATTGGGAAAGGGCAGCACTGAAGAAGTGTCATATCTGGTTGACAGGTCACTGAAACAAGAGTGCCCTGTCATTCAGCCATAGAAGGCAGGTGGTAGGCAGGGAATAGGGAGCGAGGGCAGGAGAGCTGCAAGGTATTGTTGCACCTCTTAAAAGCTAGCATATTTATTTGCATACGATTTTAACACTGGATTTCTCAGAAATGGCAAATCAGATTTTTTTCATCTAGTTATGCATTTAATCATTATGAAAGTGGCAGTAAATAAGTGACATTAATTTTAGGTATAAAATCCTTACAAAAGGTTCCCTTTGATAATTGATATTATTATTTTGCTGATATTGTTCTAACACTTAAGTGTTTTGGAAATTAGGTGATGTTCAAAGAGGTCAAGTAACAAGGCTCTTATTGCCTATACCAACCAATCACAATGCAGGTATAATTTTTCAAAAGCAAAATACGATATGAAAGCTGAGTTGTGATTGGACGCTGAGGGCAAAACAGACTAGACAGTTTCATAAATCTCCTCCAATTACTTCTATTGGCCATGGAGCTAGACCTACTCCTATCCACTTCTAATATTTACCTAATTTTATTGATCATCTCTCTTCCTTCTTAATTGACTTTAATTTTTTTTCTTATACATTGTAACAAAGCCCCATTACAGATCCAAATATAATCAATAATGTCTCTCTGTTCTTCCATGTTTGTTTTATCAATATGTGTAGTATATTATTATCCTTCAGAATATATTATTACAATTACATATACAGTATATTACACAATTGCATACAATAAAAATACAATTATCATGCACTGCTAATTTAGTGCCATCAAATTTCACAGCACTTTACAGATGTGATCATCACTGTACTCATTGGGGCTAACAATATAAATTCCTTATTAGTATGTCTCTGGAGTGTGGGAGGAAACTGGAGAACCTGGTGGAGAGTCATGCAAACACGGGGAGAACATACAAACTCCTTGAAAAAGTTCTCCTTGGTGGGACGCCAGGACCCCAGTGCTATACAGCAATGATACTAACCACTGAGCCACCATACAGTAGTAAATAGGTGAATTTTTGTGTAGTTTCTGAAATAATTAATTTAGCCCTTTCACAACCTGTGCCGGACATGTACTGCGCAAGCTGGCAGCAGGTGTATGGAGTGGGCTTACGGGGTGAACCCAACCCATACTCGACAGTTAATGGCTGTGTGTTATACCCAGGACCTGCCATTATTAATCTGCTACATCTATCTTTGTTAACCTGTTAAGTCAAATTCTGACAGGGAAATTGAACATTTGTCAGCATAGGGATGCGCCCATGACGTGATTGCAGGTCACTCATGTGTTGCCATGATAGCATGTGTCTATTAAAAAAACTCTTTGCTTGATATTACAGCGCTTCTTTGAAACCCTGACTGTGGCCGGCTTCAAAGGAGACCGTGATTTTCACTACAGCATATACAGTAGTGCTATGTCATTGCTGTATATGGCACAAGCGATCAGATGATCGCAGCTTCAAGTCCAATTATTTAAAAATAAAGAAAATACACATATTCGGCATTGGCGCATTCAGGAAAGTCTAATCTATCAAAATATGAAAATAAATAACCTGAGCGGTAAACACTGTAGACAAAAAAATTCAAGAACGCTAATATTACATTTTTTTGGTCGCTACAGTAGCATACAAAATGCTATAACAAGCAATCAGAACATGACATCTAGCCCAAAATAGTATCAATATTTACATCATCTTGGCTCACAAAAAAATAAGAAAAATACAGCTCAATCGATTAAAAATTGAAAACATTATGGGTCTTGAAAAATGGTGACACAACTCCCCAATTTTTTTTTGCAAACTTCTGAATTTTTTTTCACCACTAAAACAATGAAAAAGCTGCACATTCTTGGTATTACCATAATAGTGCTGATGGATCTTACTGATCTTACTGCAGGATCATTTTTACAACAACATTACACCATAAAAACAATTCCCAAAAAACATATCAGAATTGTGTTTTTTAACCATTTCTCCCTATTTGGATTTTTCTCCCCATTTTCCTGGACACTATATGGTAAAACGAATGGTGTCCTTCAAAAGTACAACTCATCCCGTAGAAAACAAGCTGACATATTTCTATGTGGATCAAAAAATAAAAAAGTTATGGGTTTGGGAAGAAAAGGAGGAAAAAAATATAAATGCAAAAAATGGAAATTGGCCGCACCGTGAAGGGGTTAAAGGGAACCTGTCACCACTTTTTTGGCGTATAAGCTGTGGCCACCACCACCAGGCTCTTATATACAGCATTCAAACATGCTGTATATAAGAGCCCAGGCCACTGTAAGAACATAAAAAACACTTTATAATACTTACCTAACGGTCGTGCAGTGGGCCACATGGGTGTCAGGACCTGAATGCCGGCAAGTGTGGATGACGTTGGACACGTCATGCACCGCGGCTAGAGAAGAAGGAACACAAAGATGTCCGAAAGAGGCGGCGCCGGAGAACGGAGACGCTCATCTGGCCAACCGAGCAACCATTAGGTAAGTATTATAAAGTGATTTTTATGTTCTCACAGTGGCCTGGGCTCTTATACACAGCATGTTGGAATGCTGTTTATAAGAGCCCGGTGGTGGTGGCCACAGTTTATAGCCAAAAAAGTGGTGACAGGTTCCCTTTAAAGTGTCAAGTGAAATTATGTGCTGCAAACTAAAAAAAAAAGAGATTCTGTTGCTTTAACTTTAATGGATACATGGGATTTAAGACTTGAATAAAAATATATTTTTGTAGCAGAACACGTAATTGACACCTTTTCTGTTATTGTCTTTTTCCCTAATGAATGATCCAATAAACTATTTAGAAATCTCGGCTTAAGGTGACCTCCACAAAATATTCATATTCACCGAGTCTAAGAACAGGAGAGTGTGTCCGATACATTGTCATCAGATCACTGAGCTCCTTTAAGCAGAAACACTAAAGACAGACACTCTCCAATCCAATCTGTTTCAGCTCTACCTTGTAGAGAGAGAGGTAAGTAAAAATCCCATTATCTTTATCTCTCCTTCCAATCAGAAGTGCCGGTGAAGGCAAACTCAGAAGACAGCAGCTGTGAACTCTTTATTTTTCATTCAGAAGATAGTGTATCTTTCACTGCATACATGAATTGCTGAATTTCTTTACCTCAAGTATTGCAGGAAACTCCAATTCGGAGAATATCCTCAATAAAAGCCAAGGACACTGCCAATAACAAGTTTTTTCATTGCTACTTACTTTGAGAAAATACAATGAGCCCCAAACACTTATTGTCTGCCGCAGACAGAAATCTGAATTATATGGAATTAAAGAAGCGGTCATATGCTTTTAGTAAAATCTATTTTGTGGTGACAGCAAAGGGCAGTTGTCTCTTAGGTCTGCTACTAGCTCATCCTTGATGATAACTTTTCAACTGCATTTTTAGTTCTACAATAGTTCTTCTGAACATACATACATGACAGAAAAAGACAGTATTCGTACAATGCTAGGATCCTCCTCGTAACTACAGGGACAGTGCACATGACTGTATGGCTAGGAAAAGTGTTGTGGGTTACTGGTGATAATTCATAAAATGAGTGCTTTGATGACAAGTACATGCTACTACTGGTGATGAGCAAGCACTAAAATGCTCACACAATCAGTACTCGAATAGAGCAGGTCGGACGCTCGGACGGGCTCTACTTAAGTACTGAGTATAATGAAAGTTAGTGGGAAACTCAAACATCCGAAAGACCCTAACCGGCAGGCTGGGGGAAGAGAGGAAGAGGAAGAGAGAGATAATGTCCTGGTGAGAAGTCGAGCAGCATGTCGAGCACTTGCAAGATACTAGATTCAGTACCCAGCATCTCGAACACCCTGATGCTCAATCGAGTATCGAACAGTGACAAGCATGCTGGTTGATCACTAGCTACCACCACTAAAAAAAAACAGAATTATGACCCTTATCCTTTCTTTAACAGCAAAGTGGTGTAAGTTGCTGGTGATAATTTACAAAATGGGTAATGTGATGGTAAGTAAATGCTACCACTTGTGATGAGCACTAAAATTGTCGAGTTCCCGGTGCTAGAATTGAGCAGGTTGGACGCTCTGATGGCCTTGACTCGAGAACTGAGTATAATAAAAGTCAATGGGAAACTCAAGCATCCGGAAGACCCTAAAAGGAGGGTTGAGGAAGAGAGGAAAAGGGAGAGAGAGAGAAAGAGGGAGAGAGAGAGAAAGAGGGAGAGAGAGAGAATGTCCTGTGAGGAAGTCGAGCAGCATGTTGAGTATTCTCAAGATACTAAATCAAGTACCAAGCATCTCAGGCACCCTGAAGCTCAATCAAGTATCGAACAGTGCCAAGCATGCTCGCTCATCACTAGCTACCATCACTAAAAGATACCAGAGTTATGACCATTATCCTTCCTTAAAAAGCAAAGTGCTGTAGGTTGCTGGTGATAATTCATAAAATGGATGTTGTGAAGGCAAGTACCTGCTACCACTAATGATGAGTGAGCATTAAAATGCTCGGTACTAGAATCGAGCAGGTCGGACAGTTGGATGGCCTCGACTCAAGTACCGAGTATAATGAAAGTCAATGGGAAACTCAAGCATTTTTCTGGAAGACCCTATCAGGAGGGCTGGGGAGAGAAGGGAGGAGGAAGAGGGAGAGAGAATGTCCTGGCAGAAAGTTGAGCATGTTGAGCACATGCAAGATACTTGATCAAGTATCGAGTATCTTGAGCACCCTGATGCTTGATCGAATATTGAGTGGTGTCAAGCATTCTCGCTCATTACTAGCTACCACTACTAAATGAAACCGGAGTTATGACCCTAATATTTTCTTTAAAATGAATCTGTTACTATGATTTTGTGACCTAACCTGTGAGCAGCATAATGAGGAGACACGGCCCCTGATTCCAGTGATGTCACTTAATGGGCTGCTTTCTGTAATGTTGACAAACTCACTACTATATCAGGGGGAAATTACCAATCACTAGAAGACAAATAAACCTGCTTTGACATTTCATAGAAAAAACAAAACTTTAAATGCTACCATTGGAGACTATTTCCTTATAAATTCTACCCACCCAATACCCTGGACTGACAGGTCTCTCCCTGCATTTCTATTGGCAGGAGAAGCTACCAGGGACCTGCCCGTATGACTAGTCTTCTGTGCAGCTCAGTTCATGGCGGCTTGCAAAGAATATTTTTCTTTGAAGGGCAGGAGCAAATTTACTAGTCCTCTAGTGATTGATAATCTCCCACATACCTGACTAAAATCTTAAAGACATTGTCTTGATACATGATCTTGCAGCATGTTTCAGCTGTCAGGTTCCCTTTAATACAATCCAGTCCCTTCTCCTCCTGTATAGTGAGCAGTGGAGCAGTCCTTTGTCAAGACCATGTGGAGCTAAACCTGGATATCCTGCATTAATAATAGTGATCAGTTGCACAAACATTTCTACATCTGTTGGTACAAACATGTGCATAGCTATTATATCATGACTTGTGATCAGTGGTCAATGAGCGTTAAGCATTTCTAATAGTTCTTGTTATTACCTAAAAAATGATATATATTTACCTAAATCCATATCTGCTGCCTTCGGTCGATGTGAGCATGGAAGATTCTTAAAAATGGTGTCCAGGATCTTCTCTTTCACTTGAGTGATTGTGTCACAGTTGAGGATTTTCACTGGAATCATAGGACTGTTCACATTATCAGGATTAACACAATTGAGGACCTAAATGAAAAAAATAAAAATAAATGTTATTACAAGTTTAGAATCTAATAGAGTTTGTCTAAACAAGACAGCTGCCTCTCGAACAATCTGCTAAACTTAGGTAACGACCTCTAATTGAAGGTAAAAGTGTTTCTGGAGATCTTTCCTGGAATAGATATTTCAGAATAAATGTTATTATGAGGCCTTATTCAGATGTCAATATGTTTCTCGGACATGAAAAAAATTGACTGCTCTTCATCAGTATGATGCATCAGATTTTCATCAAGGTTTGGTCAATGTGTCAGTTTTTACCATCAATGTTTGATCAGTTTTTCTCCAACGGAAAAAAAGGTGATGGAGGTTTCTCAAGCTTCTCCTAGCAGGCAGCAAAAAACAGCACTATGATGCAAATAAGGTGACAGCAGTGCGCTGTCCGAGTTTTTCACTGACCCATAGACTTACATTAGGGAGTATTATACATGAGACATGCATAAAACACAGACCCACAGATTATTACACATATGTGAAGCACGCGAAAATGTACATGACAAATTGACGTCTGAATGAGGCCCTATATAAAGCCCACTCAAGTGTTATAAACAGTCACACCAAGTCCACCAAAGAGATAACTCTTTCTATAATCAATATAATGTAAATTTACCAAAAGGTATGGATGAGCTTTAAAGGTAATCTGTGAGCAGGTTTTTGCTATGTAAGCTGCAAGGGTTAACAAAAAAAGTTGAGGTATGCCTGTCTTGTCATAGTCTGTTTTTTTGTTAATTTGTTATGTTTGTTTAAGCATGTTTGTTACCATTCCAGGACTAGAAACTCACATGCTTGGCAGTCCGATATGCCCCCCACTTTTGACTGACACCTCACTGTGCACTCTCTATAGAGTGCCTGGTGTTGGCGGGACAGCTCCCAGGGCTTAGCTACATGACTAAACCTGAATATTCAGATTCTGTCAGAACAACTGAAGCCAGTAATCTAAGTGATGCATCATTGGATTCAGGGACTCTTTGCCTACATCATGCTGCTCTCAGATGAGGTAGGAAAAGCCAGCTGACAGATTCCCTTTGAAAGGTTGTCTATTTTCATAAATAAATGAGGCCAAGACGGGAATGCTTGAAAATATCAAAAGAAGTTGCAATTATAAGACATCACTTTCTCGATTTGTTTTTCATTTCCCCACTGGAGTGGTGCCTTAGATCATTACTGAGGTTAGTAATTGGCTGCAGCAGTCAGTTGTTATGGATTGGGTGCCATAGCTGCAGCCCTGTAAACTAACTGGCAAGTGGGAATGGAAAGGTGGAAATGCAGCGCCATAAATCTTTTAAGATAATAAAAAGTTGATGTGCAGTTAGATATTTAGCAACCCCAGATGGTGAGCAGCTGTACAATTCAGCTCTGCTACTACACATATGGGTAAAATTAACACATAGTGTGTGTATATATATATATATATATATATATATATATATATATATCTGTAGTACCCGGCGTTGCCCGCGATAGTAAATGTCTCTCTGTCTCTCTCCCAGTCTCTGTCTGTGTCGCTGTCTGTCTGTCTCTCTGTCTGTCTCTTTCCTTGTCTGTCTGTCTCTCTGTGTGTGTCTGTCTGTTTCTCTCTTTGTCCATCTGTCTCTTTGCCCGTCTGTCTCTTTGCCCGTCAGCCCTGGAAAGAGACGGACGGGCAAAGAGACAGACCTAGAAAGAGACAGACCGGGCAAAGAGACAGACTGAGCAAAGAGACAGCCCTGGAAAGAGAAAGCCCTGGAAAGAGACAGCCCTGGAAAGAGACAGAGGGGCAAAGAGACAGAGGGGCAAAGAGACAGCCCTGGAAAGAGACGGTCTTTTTGCCCCTGTGTCTCTTTGCCCGGCTGTCTCTTTGCCCGGCTGTCTCTGTCCAGGGCTGTCTCTTTCCAGGGCTGTCTGTTTGCCCGGGCTGTCTCTTTGCCCGGGCTGTCTCTTTCTAGGTCTGTCTCTTTTGAGGGCTGTCTCTTTCCCCATCTGTCTCTTTGCCTGGTCTGTCTCTTTGGCCTGTCTGTCTCTTTGCCTGGTCTGTCTCTTTGCCCGGTCTGTCTCTTTGCCCGGTCTGTCTCTTTGCCCGGTCTGTCTCTTTGCCCGGTCTGTCTCTTTGCCCGGGCTGTCTCTTTGCCCGGGCTGTCTCTTTGCCTGGTCTGTCTCTTTCCAGGTCTGTCTCTTTCCAGGTCTGTCTCTTTGCCCGGCTGTCTCTTTGCCCGGCTGTCTCTTTCCAGGGCTGTCTCTTTCCAGGGCTGTCTCTTTCCAGGGCTGTCCCTCTCCAGGTCTCTCTTTGGCCGTCTATCTCTCTGTCTCTTTCCAGGGCTGTCTCTGTCTGTCTGTCTGTCTTTTTCTGTCTCTCTCTCTATCCGTCTCCCCACTGACATCATATTACCTCACACATAAGCTTCTTATACTAACAGTTTATTTTGTTCCTATAGAAACCACTGACAGTTGCTATTTATAGCATGTAGCTCCCACCTCCATTCAGTTTAATAGAGGCAGGATTTTTGGAGAGTAAGTGTAAAGCGCGGGGTTAAATTACATAGTCTATGACATTCCCTGAGTCACATGGGGTGTCTGTGCAAAATTGCGTGATTGTAAATGCGACGGTGCGGATTCCTTCAGCGGACATACACACACACACACACACACACACACACACACACACACTCAGCTTTATATATATCCAAGCAAAGTGTACATTATATCTTATTTTTTGCCTTAAACAGAATTCTATGTACAGTACTTGACATTTGAAGAAAGCTCCTTAATGGCATACTGACTTTTGAGAGTGATATTTGTGAAGAAATCTCGCTTCAAGGAACTTGTCCATCCCAACTACTTTCTGATTTATTTAAATACCAGTTGCAAATGACATGTTAATATTTAAAAGATAGTCTGTTTTCTGGTCGGCTAGCTCCGGTATTTCTTCCCTCGAGCTTCATGTGTTTTCTCGTTCATTCATTTCCATCGTAGGTGGGTATCTATCATCTACCGCAGCACATCCTATTCATCACTTCAGACAGTCAGCTCTCTGTAATTTGACCTATTCATTTAGAGAGCCTGGTGGGATTTCAATTAGTTACTGAGACCTGTAATGTACTCTGTGCAGAACACGGTACAAAAAAACTAGTTAATATGACAAAAAACATCTGAAATGTTTGCTGTAATTGAGATGCATGGCAGGCGACAGACTGGTAACTAATCACCTCAATTCACCTCAAAAAACTTTTGCACACAATCCATTTGCTAAAAGTTTTTTAGAGGATTCAGGAAGAGAAAACCCACTAGTATAATTCTGGTAGCAGTCCAAAACACATATAGATTTGTCCAAGGTATTTATTGAAGTGGAGCTGTACTCATTTCTAAATCATATCTGTTTCTTACAAATTGTAATCCTACTTAAGTAGAAAGAAATTTGGCTGAAAAATTAAAAGTCTGTACAAGACTTATTTCTAAAGTGCTCTTCACCCTGGGTCACAGTATGGTTGGATTATTAGCATTCTTAGTACTACTTTTTCATAAAGGGACATAATTTCGTAAAAAAAACTTCCAAAACTAGATGGAATTTAAAGTGTTTGGAAGTTTGTGGGAAGAATTGATACAAGAATTTTTTTAAATGCACGTGTGATGGAGACCTAAAGACTGGAAGCTGGGAACAAAAAGTCTATCCTAATCAGCCAGGAGAATGGTCTCAAGGCCAAGTAGGAAAGGTCATAAAAGAGGCCTTCATGAAGGAACATCACATGGGCCCTATACCCAGGTTTATGGTGTGAGATGGCATAATTCACTCTAGTCTTTTTTTCAAGTACAAAAATAACTTGGTATTACATTTACTTTGTTGTGGAATCTGTGGTAAGATAATTTCTCCAAAAGTGTCCCAGGAGTAGAGGAATGAAACCAAACTGTTAAGTTCAGGGTTCAGAGCGAACATGGACTTTTAAAAAAAATCAGTGTCCGAGTTCGGAGCTTGGGTGCGGTACGTATGATAACTACTGGATTGAGCACTGGGGTGCTCGGGTAAGCTCAATGCTTAGCCCTGTGCGAGGAGCTTGCAATCCCTGAATGGCTCTCACTGTGGGTGAAAACAATTTTTTTGCATGTAGTGTGTTCACAAATAAACAAACAAAAAACCCCTGCCCTCCCCAGGAAATGCTCTGCATATGGCTAGCTGTATGTGGGCGGAGAGCCGAACTGCCCAATCAGTAACTTCAATGGGGTTTGGGTTCCGGGTTCAAGTCTCGGATTGAACTATATCTAAAGTCCCACTAAACCAGCGAACCCGATCTTCCATAGGACCGCACATCTCTACCAAGGAGCTGTTTTATAATAAAGCAACAGCAGCCCCCGTGTTGCACATTCCACTGTGAACAGTCTGCATGGTCTATATATGCTACCATCCACTGCAGCATCTCTGGACTTGTCTCCCATTGAGCACATCTGTGACATTATTAGTTGGCAATTGCAACAGTAGCTGCCAGGAGTGGATCTTGATGATTTGTGTGCTCAAGTGCATTCAGAATTATAGAATATCCCTCAGGCAATCATTAATAACCTAACTTATAGCATGCCAAGGAATGCAAGTGCAGGTTTTTCTTATCATGGTGCTCATTCTTATTGATTTCTAGAAGTCCCTAACTTTTCTTTCTGATTATTTCAATGTAAATGTTAAGTAGTGTATAGATATGATAGACGGGAGGTCCTGTCCTTCTGATCCTCTCGTTTAAGCCAGAATGAAGAGCCATTGTCCAAGAGGACCTCAATGACGTGATATTACAGAAGTAGCAATCCTAACCTTCACCAGCGTGGTGTGCTATGCTGTTATTGTAGCTTGTCAACATAGCTGTCCAGCCACTTATTTACGTTGTATTAGAACAGCTGTGTTACACAGACTGCACGAGTCAAACGAATATTAGTGGAGTGCAGATATGAGCATTTCTGTAGCTGGCAAAACCAGTAGTATAGCTTCTCAGTTTTTAAAGTGGGTGTCTTTAAAGTTGCTGCCAGTAACCTACATAAATAAACATTTAGAAAATTTAAAGTTGCATTACCAGTGTCTTGTAGTCAATCTGTTGCCTGATAAGCTTGTCTTCACTTAGCGAGTAACGTGCTTCTCCTGTGATGGAATCAATGGGTCCCTTTTCCATTTGTTGCTTGATGGCACAAAAGAGAGAAAACAGGGGCTCCCCTGCACATTCCTAGAAAAAAAACACATTTTTATGCATTTCCCTAATATAATCACTGCCAGTAGTCAAGATGAGATGCTTTCCAACAGCCAACAGCTGGAGAGACAACAATGTAGAATAAAGGAAACCTCTAACATCCATTTTACACAAGAATTTACAAAACAAGTGATCAGTCACACAGGACTGAATGTAGAAACACATTATAGCTTTATATTGATGTGGTTCCATATGAATTTTAACACTTTAGGTTTGGATTCATGAGGATCGCAGAATATAATGCCACTGGGGATGAAATGTATAGGGCTGGCAAATGATTAAAAAAAAAGCTGATACTCACCTGTTAACTTTTCAGCCACCCTTCTGCTCCCTGTCTGCTTTCACCACTTCTTTCTACCATCAAGTGCCTCATCTGTGGCTTCTTTACTACAGACCAGGATTTGTGGCCACCACCAAGCCTTAAGGTTTTGACGTTGTGATGTTGACCACAACTTTACTGTGACGTCACTCACAGAATAGAGTGAGAATCTAGTGACTATGTGTGTAATACTAATTAGATGGGGCTGTGAGCACCAATGTGCTGTGAGATTAGCAGGGGGTGTCTAACAAGCCAAGGTCAGAACTGAGAGGATGCAACTAAATACAGGGAGAAGACAAAAGCAAGGTCAAGAGTCAGGCCGAGTTCTGGTAACCAGGAAAGCACATAAGGGACAAAAGCTATAGACAAGAATGTAGTCAGGAGGAGATCAGACGTCAGGAGCCAGACAGTATCACAGAGTAAGGGGATGAGGCAGAGCAGAGGTAGGAAGAAGTCCAGTAAACCAAACAGCCAAGAGCCAGGCACTTACTGAAACCAACCAGGTAATACGACTGGCGCCGCTGTGGCCAATACCACTCCCTAATGAAGTACTGCAATTTCCCGGAATGCAAAAAAGGACAGCAAGTCCCTCCCACAAATCAGAGACTGACCCAGTAGGGACACAGCCTGTCCCAGAGTCACAGAAAAGGGGTATCGGGAGTTTTCGGGTAAACAGATGGGCGGATTAGAAACCACAATACGGAAACTGTACCACCAGTCAGGACTGTGACATTTACAATGCATAGTGACCGGGTCAGAAGTCCTGGCCTATAGTGGAGAGGCCGGAGACGTAGGCAGTAAGCAGTGGGGGCAGCCAGAGAGCGGAATGGTAAGTTAATAAGAGTAATAGCTTTTTTTTTTTTTTTACATCTTACATCTATTATGCTCCGGGGTCTAGGAAGACCTCAAAGCGAAAAAAGAAACATTCAATTTGAAATGACAATTTAAATTATTAGTGAAAGTTTGGCAAAGCCAGTGACTTTGATGGCCAAAGCATCCGCTTATCACTATTTATGAATTGTTCCTTAGTCTACCTTGGTAGCAGCACACTTCTACATTTACAGACAGCTGTCTTCAAATAAATGCAAAATGTCTGCTATTAGAAAGGTCAATTTTTAGTAGGATAATCTGCCCAGATTTGAATGGAACTGTGGTCTGGTTACCAGTTGATAATTACAGGGCACTGACATAAATTACATGATTATATGTTATACTCTGCTTGCTTAGTCATGAAAGCTGTACAAATGCCCGGGCACAGTGGGACTTGGTAAACTTGTTTAAAATACATATTCTAGCTTGTGTGAGATCCTGAGTTGTTTGCTCATACCCTGCTTGCCGCTAATGGCACAGATAACCTGCCGGAGGAATAAGATATACTGGCATTGCAGGTGCTGGGGACAAATACCAGGCCGCTCATGGTTTCAGGCACAGCAGTGCGGAGTGGGCTGCATGAAATTATGGCACGTAATAATGTAAATAAACCAAAAAATCCTACATGATTGAATGTAAACTTAATTTACTAAAACATCAACAACTCAGCAAGAAAAGAGGGATTGGAAAGGAACTTTTCTTATGAAAACCTTATGAGATCATCCTCCATCTGAATGCATAGGGAAATTACCACAGTATGGGGCAATGGGTAGAATCTACTCTCTGACTCATTTCTGAAGGATGGCTGTCAACGATCACAGCTATCTCTTAATATAGTTTTCTGCAGAATATATGAATGGAAATCAACATCTCAAATGTCTGTAAAAATTTCTTTTGAAATACCGCTGCTTCTTTATATTCCATGTAATGAAAAAGAAACATTTGGCCCTGTATAATATTTATGGAATGTGTTTAGTGAAAACATAATTCAGTGAAAGGAATACATTTAGAAAAATAGCTAATATTTAGTCATGCTTTATGAGCCAGGGACTAAAGTGTGTCATCTGGATAGATAATATTGCAGATGTATCTTCTCTACATTTGTCTAAAGAGTCTGTAGGGAGTGGATGTGTGAGCTCCCCTTCTTTTGCCTAAATTTGATTTACACCAAATGTATTATATTTTTTAGGCACTTCCAACCCATAGAAAGTGTCTAAAATGAGAATCCAATGAATTAGAAATCAAATTTATTAAAGATGTTCTACGCTTTTGCCGAATATGCTGGCTATGACCTGACATAAGGAAGAGTAAGGCCCCGATTCATCAAGATTGACAATTTTCATGCCAGTCCGGATGAGGAGCCTGTTGGGGACAGATGGTCCTGATGCATTTAAAGGTGTCCACTACTTAATGAATAAGGAGCATCTGACAAGTGGTATGAGGTCTCTGTGCTCCTAGCTATAAATCTTTCTCCAGTCAGGGACTGAAAAAAGACTTCTTGTATAAAGAATGCCCCAGCTTGTCATGAATTAGATGTGCTGTGATGTCACATCCCCACCCTGCCCCTGTCCCACCCAAGAGCGCCACCCAATTGGATATGGTTTGAAAACATAAAAGTCTCAAAATTTTTGCTCAAAACCTCTTTGTACTAGGATTTTGCCACTTTTCAAATCTTTTTTTAATCAGAATTTAAAAAACCTTTGATGAATCAGGGCCAAAGTGTCTACCATGTCTTTACAATAGATTTCTTATCATTTAAACTGTTTTTCACTACCTAGTACATACATCCGATGACACCATTGAAAATTCTCCCTTACTGTGCCCTAAGGTTCCCTATGAAAAAAAACCATATATACAGTATATAAAGCATATCTGCGTACTTACTGTCTAAGTGAAAATACCTACCTTAAGGAACTTGTACAAAAGGAATGTAAACCAATTAGTTAACATCTTTTCTGCCACCGACTCTGTTCTATAATAAATAAAGAAATATGGGAATTGTTATTATCAATGCTACCTAACAATACAAATATCATACCAAAGGCCTTATATGACTATTTGATTCTAGAAACCAATATATGCATGGGTGGACATATGATTGGTACAAGTTGTGTAGCTACCCATGAGATCAGAGGGCCCATTTCCAGCTCATCTCCAAAGGAGGTTGGATTGTGTGTTTTGATGAGCTCTTAAGCCTGCTTTACACGTTGCAATTTCGCATACGATTTCGTATGCGATTTGCAACGCCCCCATCGTATGTGTGGCACGTTCAATTTGTTGAATGTGCCGCACATACGAGTAACCCCCGTCACACGTACTTACCCGTCCATACGACCTCGATGTGGGCGGCGAACGTCCACTTCCTGGAGTGGGAGGGACGTTCAGCGTCACATCGACGTCACGCGGCAGCCAGCCAATAGAAGCAGAGGGGCGGAGCTGAGCGGGCTGTAAACATCCTGCCCACCTCCTTCTTTCCGCATTGTGGGCCGGGAGCCGCAGGACACTGGTAAGATCTGTTCATCGTTCCCGGGGTGTCACGCACTGCAATGTGTGCTACCCCGGGTACAATGAACAATCTGACGTGCAATTCTAGAGACAGGTACGATGTGTATGCGATGAACGTTTTAACATTCAATCGCAATTGCACGTACCTGTCACACACTGCAATGTAACTTACAATGCCGGATGTGCGTCACTTACGACGTGACCCCGCCGACACATTGTAAGATACATTGCAGTGTGTAAAGCAGGCTTTAGACTGCAAAGGATCCAAATATTATTGTTATTGCTCAAGGGGCCCTCTTCTCTCTGTATCCACCAGTGTGTGTGTGTGTGTGTATATATATATATATATATATATATTTATATATATATAAAATTTATATTTAACGTGCATTCATATATTGTATATTCATACTAACTTCATACAAAGCAAAAACATATTAGGAAACCTATGCCAGTTCTATTAAAAAAGAACTTCCACATAAAAAATAGACTTAGAGAAGGACTGAAAACTCTTTGAAATATGAAGTTAGAAAGTTAGGCTGCATATCCACATCCTCGTACCACTTTCATTACGCAATAAGTAGAATATTGTCCTTAGCATTATAGTTTCTAAAGCACTGATTACTTGTTCCAAGTCTTAAGTCTACTCAAGTGTTTCTCTGAAGGCCATCCTAAGTTAATAGCAGGTGACTTTGGAAAATGATCAAGCTAAGTCTTACACTACTTGTGTGCAAAGTATATTCTTAATGCATAGACGGCTGGAGGCACTTGAATGCCGTAATTGACAAAAGCTACAAAACCTAAAGAGCCCTGACGTTTTATAGATAATGCTTAAAACATGTTATTTCTGAGTTCCATGTATATTATTTCTCTCCCATCTGTTGTCATTGACAAGAATTGGTTCTTTTAAGTATAGAAACCAAACAAATAATAGTTCAGCACCAAGGACAGTTCCTTCTCTTAGAAAAGGCTAACTTATTCCACATGTACAATACTTTGGTAAAGTTTTGCTTAGTTCTTTTTTTACTCTAGCCAAGGTATAATAAAACACTAAATATTTAAGTACATCCCTGCCTCTTTCTATTGCTTCTTGCTTATTTTTTTCTTTTAAAGCTAATTTGAGGTTTGCAGACATACTGCTACGGTTTTACAAAACCACAATTTATACTCAATGATTATAACACAGGCTGAAATTATTACAATCAATCAAGGTAATAATTTATCTGTATAAATCAGGAAACCAAAATAATGTATACAATGCAGGCTTATACTTAACACCATAATATGGAGCTAAGCTCTAAAGACCCATAACGCAAATGTATTGATTACAGCTCACCGTTAATGTTAACCCAATCCATACGAGGCTCACAAAATGGCTCTACCATGGCCTGGATAGTAGTAAGGAGAGAAATCCAGGTCTAAAAACAGATTTTTCTTTAATCAAGCAAAGTTCATGCAAAGGACATTGAATGATATGATGGCAATAGATTAGCGCTAACTTAGAGCTGGCACCTACACATTTCAAGTGTAAACACATGCTTTATCGTGGATCATGAAACGCGTAGATGCCAGCTCTATGTCAGCGCTAATCTATTGCCATCGTATAATTCAATGTCTTTTGTTTGAACTTTGCTTGATTAAAGAAAAATCTGTTTGTCGAGCTGGATTTCTTTATTTACTACTTAAAGACCCACAATAGAGCAACCATTGCCTTTTGTGAGCCCATAAATAAACTTATATGAATCCAGTTTACTATGAAAAATGTGTTGTAACTCATTGCATGCCAAATTACAGGTATTGTATACTTCTCTAAAATAACTGCATATAGAGAAAAACACTCTCATGGTACATTAAAGTACTACTTTGGGGTAATTTTTTATTTCAGCACCGGAGTGGTATAACTAATTCCTGCTCCTTATGTGTTGTAAAATTCTTATGGACCGATGTCCTTTGCTGTTTATGGCACCACTCTGGTCAATGTAATTAGAGTTAGGACTAGCTGGATTGTTCCACTGTTCAGAAGGTGGACCAGAAGCAGGAGTGAAATAAGAGTAGCCAGGACCCTGGGAAGTTTAGAAGGTGAGCACCCCACCCCCAAGCCCACATGTATCTTCTGACATGTCCCACTATCCCCTTGGAAGATTATGTGACTAGTGCACAGGTGTACGTTGGCAGACACAAAAGGAGAAAGACAATTTTTTTCACTTATGTACAGCACTATACATAATATAGTGCTATACATAATAGAGCAGGGGTCGGAAATTAATTTTCCTGAGGGTCCACATAAGAGACCATGACTGTTGAGGAAGGCTGAACCAAGAGGCTGAAATTAATTCTGCTCAATATTAGTGTAAACATAATACAGCATGAGTCCCACACATCCTATACACATATAAAAAAACCCCCACATACTGACCTCACATTTCCCCAGAGCTCTACTTCTTGATACTAATGTGCACATGCTGGCACCAGCTAATGACAACATCATTCTGGCGACAAGAGCTCCCCTGGAACTGCGTTGCTGTTCTGTATTGCCAGCAGCGTAGTTAAAGCTCCCTGCTTGAAAATCTGAGCCATAGGAATGGAAAGGAGGTAAGTATGTCTTGCAATACACAACTTTGTAATGAGGGCAACCTAGCCATGGGCCCCCTGGAAGCTTTGGGCCCCAGGCAGTAACCAAGCTTGCCCTCATGATAATCTGCCTACGACCGGATGTCACTTCTCATTGTAAGTCTATGAGACTCAGAAAGAGGCTCTTATAGATTTACATTTAGAACTGGTGACCATTAACTGTGACTTTTAGTCACAGCTGCATTTGCAAGTTGGTGGAAAGGAACAGTACACTATGTGCACATTAATTAGGCAAGTTAATGCTTTAGTAATATCATCAATTTTATGTTTTTTTCAAACTCCAAGTTGGATAAACTTGAATGCTTATTGGATGAATCAGATCAGGTGATGTGTATTTGTGTAATAATGCGGGATGATGTGGCCTGAGGATATGAACACCCTTTATCAAGTTGTGCAAAACTATTAGGCAGCTTGCTTTCCTCAGGCAAAATGGATCCAAAATGAGATTAAACTGAGTCTGAAAAGTGAAAACCATTTACAAGTCTTACAGAGGGGTGCGGCATTCATGAAATTGCTTAAATATTGGTACGTGATCACAGAACTATGAAAAGTTTTGTTGCAAATAGTCAGCAGGGTTGCAGAAACGTGTTGATAAAATAGATGTACATTAACTGCCAAAGATTTAAGTGGAATCAAACATGCAGCCACCAGGAACCTATTATCCTCCTGTGCTGTCATACTCAACAACTACAACCTCCCTTAAATGTCCAGACATACAAGGTGTTCAGTGCTCAGAGACACGGCCAAGGTAAAGGAGGCTGAAAACCGACCACCACAGAACAAGACACAGAAGTACAAGGTGTTCAGTGCTCAGAGACACGGCCAAGGTAAGGAAGGCTGAACCTGACTACCACTGAACAAGACACAGAATTACAAGGTGTTCAGTGCTCAGAGACATGGCCAAGGTAAGGAAGGCTGAAACCTGACAACCACTGAATAAGACACAGAAGTACAAGCTGTTCAGTGCTCAGAGACACGGCCAAGGTAAGGAAGGCTGAACCTAACTATCACTGAACAAGACCCATAGTTTGAAACATCTGAACTGGGCCAAGAAATATCTGAAGACAGATTTTTCAGAGATATTATGGACTGATGAGATGAGAGCGACTAATAATGGACCAGATGGATTGGCCATTGCTGTATAAGTAATGGGCACAGACCACCACTTTGAATAAGATACCAGCAAGGTGAAGGTGAGGTGCTGCTATGGGTTGGTATTATTACAGATGAGCTACTTTGACCTTTTTCAGGTTTAAGATGGAATCAAAATAAACTCTTAGATTTATTGACAGTTTTTAAAAGACACTATCTACAAGCAATGCTACAGGAAAAAGTCTTCATCTTTCAAGAAAACCAAGATTTTTGTGCAGGACAATGCTCCATCACATGCATTAAAGTCTCCATGGCTTGGCTACCAGTAAAGGCCTTAGAGATGAAAGTAACGGCATGGCTTCTTCCTCACCTGACTTAAACCCTATTCACAGTTTGCTACCCATTTACTTGGGAGATCTATGGTAAAGGAAAACAGTCACCTCTCTGAACAGTTTCTGAGGTTGATGCTGCCCAAATAGTTGAACAGCAATAGATTAAAAAACTGACATACTCCATGAATGGAAGGCTTGGGACTGATATTGAAAAGAAGGGTCAATATACTAGTCAATTCAATGATATTTAAAAATACATATAGATATATCAGAAATGTAAAATGTATTGCTGTATATTTCGATTTGTTTGGTTATTATTATTATTATTATTATTATTATTATTATCATCATTATTTATCAGATCCAGAAATAGACAATTGAGATGGAAAAATAAGCTTTTGGACTAACAGACAGCACTGTAGTTTTTAAATAATAAAATTAATAATTAAAATACAAATTGCCTAATAATTGTGCACACAGTGAAGAGGACAGTGGCTGGTAAGTAATTTATTTACACATAGGCAACAGACATTAGTAATACAATTCTGGTCTTGAAAAAAAAAACTAACAACTCCATAATATGACTTTGCCTTAGAAATGAGCCCTTTGAAATGTTGACTACTCAATAAATTGTAATATTAATTAGATTACTAAGAAATGTGGTAACAACAAAGAATATTAAATTCACGATCAAATCTGTACATTTGTATAATTCTTTGAGTTTGGTATATTTATGCGCACTATAACTATTGTTATTTAAAATTAATTTTGAATTTAATATAATTGATTTATTCACTAATAAAGTTTTTTCATTACTACTTTTAAAGAACGCAGTACCGGTTTTTAACACTAGATGTCACTGTCTCTCTTGTTGTCTATGGAAAGAATTTATCTGATGTCTAGATCCTAAAATGCATCCAGTAGAATTTTTAGGGTGTATTATATATGGCTAACCTCCTCATCTAAACGTACAGTATGTCAATATACTATTCCAATAAATAAGGAAAACCAAAGCTGTAATACCACTGATTACCACCACACAAAGTTCCACATTGGTGTACTCTACACATTATGGTACATTGAGCTGGATGGGAATTACTGTTTTAATATCTAATAAACATATTTTGTATACATTTAATTTTTAAGATGCATGTACACTTACATTTTTGAGAAGAAAGTGAGGCTGGGAATGACAATATGCTACTTACTGTCAATTCTCTGAATTAAGTCGTTATAAGATATAAGAACTTTGTTAGGCATTTGTATTGGTTTAACCTTTTTAAATAGTTTAATGTATTTTTTATATGTCTGAAGTTATAACACACAAGAACTATATCTTATTCTTACTAAACTATAAACTATTTATTTCAGTGGAATGAAAATGAACAGTATCTGTCTCTGCCCCTCTTGCTTTTTACATGTATGATATTAGGGCATTATGATAGATATAGACTGCTTTCCAATAAAGCAGATGTTTCAGATTAATACCTTGCTCATACTATTATACTTAAAAACATTGCCTTATGGTCCTATGATGAACTGAGTGCTGTGAGTTGTAACTTTACAAATGGGGACTTAGACATGCCATGCTAGTATCTCGACATTTCTTCACATTACACCTTCAAACCTACCTGTATTTAATTGATGTTTTATGTGATATGCCAACACTAAGTAGCAAGTATTTGATATTGTAAAAGAAGTGATACATGGTTTTCTAAATGTTTTAAAAATATAAATCTGAAAATTACAACGTGCATTTATATTTAGCCCCACTGAGAACCACCTTTTGCTGCAATAACTGCTGCAAGTCTTTTGGATTGAAAAAGGAGAAACAGGTGACGATAGAAATTGTGCAAATCAATTATTTTATTAAGGAATAATTACAATAATTAATCATATAGACAGTAACATGCAGTTTATATAAGGAAAAAAAGTGACTAAATGCAAAACACCTGTGACAGGTTAGATAGGAGCTGTTTGGTACCTCTATAACTAGGAAAGAATCACTGTATGGCTCTAAAGAAAGTGCCTGGCATAGTGTAGTAATTGGTAGTTAAATGGCCAATTATGCTTACCATAAAATATGTAGTAGTTACAGGTGCACAATGGAACCCCCTACCCTGACGCACGTTTTGCAGGAGAACCCTGCTTCTTCTTGGAGTCTTTTGGGGTAGATCTCTACCAGTTTTGCACATCATGAAGATGAAATTTTTGCCCAATTTTTTGCACACTAGCTCTAGCTCAGTGAAATTGGATGGAGAACAGCTGCGAATAACAATTTTTATGGTTTGGCACAGATTTTCAATGCTATTTAGGTCTGGACTGTGACTGGGCCATTCACACACATGACTATGCTTTGATCTAAACCATTCCATTGTAGCTCTGGTAATATGTTTAGGGTTGCTGTCCTGCTGCAATGTGAACCTATGCCCCATTCTCAAGACTTTTGCATCCTCTAACAGGTTTGCTCCAGGATTCCCTGCATTTAGCTCAGTCCATCTTCCCATCAGATCTGACCAGCTTCCCTGTCTCTGCTGAAGAAAAGCATCACCACAGCATGAGTCTTCAACCACCATGTGTGACACTGGGGATGGGATGGTGTTTTCACGGTGATATGCAATGTTAATTATCTGGCATATACAATGTTTTGCCTTTAACCCAAAAAGTTCTACTTCTTTGGTCTCATCTGACCAAAGCACCTTCTTCCACATGCTGGTTGTGTTCCCTAAATTACTTTTTGCAAACTGCAAATGTGACTTCCTGTGGCTTGCTTTCAAAAATGGCTTTCTTTGTGCCTATTTTCCATATAAGTCAGATTTGTGGCGTATATGACTAATAGTCCTGTGGACAGATTCTCCCACCTGAGCTGTGGATCTCTACAGCTCCTTTAGAGTTACCATGGGCCTCTTAGCTGCATCTATAGTTAGTGTTGTCCTTACTTGGAATGTCCGTTCAGATGGACGACCATGTCTTAGTAGGTTTGCAGTTCTGCCATACACCTTTCAATTTTGGATGATTGATTGAACAGTTATCCATGAGATGTTCAGAGTTTGCGCTAATTTTTAATAATCTAACCCTACTTTATTCTCCTCCACAACTTTATCCCTGACCTGTCTGGTGTGTTCCTTGGTTTTCATGATGTCAGTTGATCCCTAATGTTCTCAAATAAACCTTTGAGGCCTTCACAGAACAGCTGTAGTTATCCTAAGAATAAATTACCCACAGTTGGACTCAATTTACTAATTAAGTGACTTCTGGAGGCAGTTGGTCACTCAGTATTTTATTTGGGGTTATCAGTCTAGAAGGGCTGAATAATAATGTACATCACAATTTCATATTTACATCTAGACCCTGTATCACTTCAAAGCATAAGCATTGTATATAGATAGATAGATATTCTGTTTATTAGATGTATATTTTTGCTCTCGTTATTTTCATATAGATGGGGTGTAAAAAAAAGGTTAAATGTAATTACAGCTATTGCTTGCCTGTACAGAGTTCTAAGCGATAATTGGGAAGTAATTAGTTTTTTCATAAATAGTCCTTTCTTGGCTTAAGAAACAATGGTGCTTAAAAGTTTATGAACACTTCGAATTTTCTTTATTTCAGCATACATGTGACTTAAAAGCTTTATCAGACTTTCTCACAAGCCCTAAAAGTAGATAAAATACAAAATCTAGAATTTTTCATTTTTTTAAATGAGAAAAATGATCCAATACCACATGACCATGAAAGGCAAAATTGTTTGAACCTTTAGGATTAGCAAATAAGTGACCTGTTTAATTTAAAAAAAAAAAAAATAAACAACTTGCATCTATCAAAGTTTGATTTTGACATCACATTTGTGGAAGTGTATTATGACAAAAACAAAAATAGATTTCTGAGGAGCTCTGAAAAAAAGTTGTTATTGCTCATAGTCTGGAAAGCTTACAAAGCCATCTCACAGGATCCACAGTAGACATTGTTTACAAATGGGGGAAATGCAAAACCATTATAACCCTTCCCAAGAGTTGTCAACCAACAAAGATCACTCCAAGAGCAATGTCTGTAAAGTGACAAAGAAACTCAAGTTCACCCCTAAGCAACTAAGGGCCTCTATCACATTAGCTACTGTTAATGTTCAAGACTCCACTATCAGGAGGACACTAAATAAAAAATTAGTGTACAGGATAGGAATAAAAGGAGACGGCTGCTACTCTGAAAAAAAGAATATTACACCTGTGAAACACAGTGGTTATAGTATCATGGTTTAGACCAGGGGTCTCAAACTCGGCTGGGTGTATGGGCCGCACAAAGGAAAAAAATAATTTGGGGGGGCCGCATTCTTTGCAGGAAAAAGTGACATTTTTATTGGTACCATATATACCATATATTTTTTTTACACACCTTTGGATCACTGATTTTGAATATTTTTCACTTGTTTATTATAATAAAGGTGCACATTCTTTGTTTAAATATAAAAAAAAAATGTATGGTAATAAAAATGTCATGCCTTTTTTTTCTTTTTTTTTTACATTTTATCCCTTTCTTGTAACTAATAGTGTTACAATTATCACTATATAGAAATTTTGGCCAACATCTTTTAATAATGTTCCCCATCTTGTTGTAATGTGCCCATCCTTGTCCCCTTGTAGTATTGTACCCCATCCTAGTCCCCATCCTACAGTAATGTGCTCATCCTTGTCCCCATCCCATAGTAATGTTCCCCATCATTGTCCCCATATTATCGTAAGGTGCACATCCTGTAGTAATGTGTCCAGCCTTGTCCCCATCTTATAGTAATGTTTCCCATCTTTCTCCCCTTGTAGCAATCTCCCTATCCTGTAGTACTGTCCCCATCATATAGTTGTCCCATTCTATAGTAATGTACCCATCCTACAGTAATGTCCCTATCCTATAGTAATGTGCCAACCTTGTCCCCATCCTATAGTAATATCCCCATCTTATCATAATGTGCCCATCCTACAGTAATGTGTCCAGCCTTATCCCTATCCTATAGTAATGTTTCTCATCCTTGTCCCCTTGTCCCCTAATATCCTATAGTACAGTCCCATCCTATAGTAATGTCCCCATCTTATCATAATGTGCCCATCCTACAGTAATGTGTCCAGCCTTATCCCTATCCTATAGTAATGTTTCTCATCCTTGTCCCCTTGTAGTAATGTCCCTATCCAGTAGTACTGTGCCCATCCTAGTCCCCATCCTATAGTAATGTCCCCAGCCTTATCCCTATCCTATAGTAATGACCCCATCCAATAGTATTGTGCCCATCCTTGTAATATCCCCATGCTTTAGCAATGAGCTCATCTTGTCCCTATTCTATAGACATGTGCCCACCTTGTCCCCATCCTGTAGTCATGTGCCCACCTTGTCCCTATTCTACAGTCATGTGCCCACCTTGTCCCCATCCTATAGTAATGTCCCCATGCTGTAGTAATGGGTCAAGGGGGGGGCAGTGGCAGCGGCGGTGGCGGCAGCGGCTGAAAGGGGGCAGGGGCGCTATAACTTACCGATCGCTCCCTTCACTTCCACAGACGCTGGAATGAAGCTGAGGGGGTGGTCTCTGGACCCAGATCCACAGTGATTTGACAGATCGGTCACAAGACCGGTCTCTCCAATCAGAGCTGGGGGCGGGTGAAACTGAGGTCACCCGGCTCCAGCCAATGATCGGTGCTACAGCTGCACTGATATGGCTGGATTTCAATGTTTCAGCCATTTTCAATGGCTGAACATTATAGTGGCTGTGATTGGCTGACGAACACCGTTCAGCCAATCACAGCCTCCGTAGGTCCGGGGAGGAGACACCACCCCTCTTGAGGTCCCCTCCTCCCCGAATCGAAGGTATTTGCAATGCAAAGTGATCGCAGACACCGGGGCACCAGGGCCACGATCTCACCATGACATACTGGGTACGTCATGGGTCCTTAAGTACCAGGGAGCCATGACGTACCCAGCAAGTCATAGGTCGCTAAGGGGTTAATGTGCCTTCCTACACACACACACACACACATGTTCAGTCAGGGCCAGAAATATTTGGACAGTGACACAAGTTTTGTTATTTTAGCTGTTTACAAAAACATGTTCAGAAATACAATTATATATATAATATGGGCTGAAAGTGCACACTCCCAGCTGCAATATGAGAGTTTTCACATCCAAATCGGAGAAAGGGTTTAGGAATCATAGCTCTGTAATGCATAGCCTCCTCTTTTTCAAGGGACCAAAAGTAATTGGACAAGGGACTCTAAGGGCTGCAATTAACTCTGAAGGCATCTCCCTCGTTAACCTGTAATCAATGAAGTAGTTAAAAGGTCTGGGGTTGATTACAGGTGTGTGGTTTTGCATTTGGAAGCTGTTGCTGTGACCAGACAACATGCGGTCTAAGGAACTCTCAATTGAGGTGAAGCAGAACATCCTGAGGCTGAAAAAAAAGAAAAAATCCATCAGAGAGATAGCAGACATGCTTGGAGTAGCAAAATCAACAGTCGGGTACATTCTGAGAAAAAAGGAATTGATTGGTGAGCTTGGGAACTCAAAAAGGCCTGGGCGTCCACGGACGACAACAGTGGTGGATGATCGCCGCATACTTTCTTTGGTGAAGAAGAACCCGTTCACAACATCAACTGAAGTCCAGAACACTCTCAGTGAAGTAGGTGTATCTGTCTCTAAGTCAACAGTAAAGAGAAGACTCCATGAAAGTAAATACAAAGGGTTCACATCTAGATGCAAACCATTCATCAATTCCAAAAATAGACAGGCCAGAGTTAAATTTGCTGAAAAACACCTCATGAAGCCAGCTCAGTTCTGGAAAAGTATTCTATGGACAGATGAGACAAAGATCAACCTGTACCAGAATGATGGGAAGAAAAAAGTTTGGAGAAGAAAGGGAACGGCACATGATCCAAGGCACACCACATCCTCTGTAAAACATGGTGGAGGCAACGTGATGGCATGGGCATGCATGGCTTTCAATGGCACTGGGTCACTTGTGTTTATTGATGACATAACAGCAGACAAGAGTAGCCGGATGAATTCTGAAGTGTACCGGGATATACTTTCAGCCCAGATTCAGCCAAATGCCGCAAATTTGATCGGACGGCGCTTCATAGTACAGATGGACAATGACCCCAAGCATACAGCCAAAGCTACCCAGGAGTTCATGAGTGCAAAAAAGTGGAACATTCTGCAATGGCCAAGTCAATCACCAGATCTTAACCCAATTGAGCATGCATTTCACTTGCTCAAATCCAGACTTAAGACGGAAAGACCCACAAACAAGCAAGACCTGAAGGCTGCGGCTGTAAAAGCCTGGCAAAGCATTAAGAAGGAGGAAACCCAGCGTTTGGTGATGTCCATGGGTTCCAGACTTAAGGCAGTGATTGCCTCCAAAGGATTCGCAACAAAATATTGAAAATAAAAATATTTTGTTTGGGTTTGGTTTATTTGTCCAATTACTTTTGACCTCCTAAAATGTGGAGTGTTAGTAAAGAAATGTGTACAATTCCTACAATTTCTATCAGATATTTTTGTTCAAACCTTCAAATTAAACGTTACAATCAGCACTTGAATTCTGTTGTAGAGATTTCATTTCAAATCCAATGTGGTGGCATGCAGAGCCCAACTCGCGAAAATTGTGTCACTGTCCAAATATTTCTGGACCTAACTGTATATGTGTGTGTGTGTGTATATATGTGTGTATATATGTACCCCAGACCTTTTAACTACTTCATTGATTACAGGTTAACGAGGGAGATGCCTTCAGAGTTAATTGCAGCCCTTAGAGTCGCTTGTCCAATTACTTTTGGTCCCTTTAAAAAGAGGAGGCTATGCATTACAGAGCTATGATTCCTAAACCCTTTCTCCGATTTGGATGTGAAAACTCTCATGTTGCAGCTGGGAGTGTGCACTTTCAGCCCATATTATATATATAATTGTATTTCTGAACATGTTTTTGTAAACAGCTAAAATAACAAAACTTGTGTCACTGTCCAAATATTTCTGGACCTATCTGTATATACACACACATATATATATATATATATATATATATATATATATATATATATATATATATACACACACACACGCAAAACACCATTCTTCTCACCTGTCCCGCGTTCCCTCATCTCTGCTTCGTGCTGCCCCCAGGCCCGTGCCCCTGTTCACTATCGCGGCCGGTGCAGTGGCCGCAGCCACTGTCAGTGATTTATGGCAGATGATTGTATTACCTGCGCTGCGCGTGCAGAGCCCTTGACTCTGAGAGCGCCGGCAAAACATTCATCTAACCAAGTGCAGACAGTGGCTGCGGCCCCTGCACCTGCAGCGATAGTGAACAGGGGCACGGGCCTGGGGGCCGCACGAAGCAGCCTGAGGGGCCGCATGCCATTACTGCTCATTTGATTTATTTGGCTTTCTGTATCTACTTTTAAAACTTATGAGAAAATCTCAAGTAGCTTTAAGTTAAATTTATGCATAAATATGGAAAATTCTGAAGTGCTTAAACTTTCAAGCAACACACTGGAATTATTAATTTGAGTACAGTAAGTGCATAATCTGTGGATGATTACTTTGTATTGCCAAGCTATCCATTATACTTGTCTGCAATGTACACATTTTTGAGTGAAGCAATGATGAGCTAGCTACATTTATTATCTTTAATTTTTTACATACTGTATGTGTGGATGTTGTATCTTGATCATGTGTACTCAAATGATGGAACATGCAATTTATAGTTAGATGGGTTTTAGGATAATAATAATAATAATAAAAATTATTTTATTTTTTTAATTGCTGTCCTGACTGGTGTACATTTTTGTATTTTTCTTCTCTCTTTTGAGTATTTATTTGTCAGACATTTAGCACCCAAATCTATTTGTTCATAAATTTACAGGGAATCTGTCACTAGGTTTTCACTTTTTCATCTGAGTGCAGCATAATGTAGGCAAAGAAATTCCTAAACTTAGCATGTTTATCTTAGATCACTGTGTGTAGCTGTTCTGACTTTATCTCACAATTGAGTGTAGCAGAGCTGGGAGCTGTCCCCACCAACACCAGCCTCTTAATAGAGAATTTGCATTGACTGTAAGGTGTCAATCACTGCAAGGGGGCATGCTGGACTGCTTTGCAAGTGCAGAGGAGTCACAAATGTTAATCACAGAGCCTTTAGTATAGGTAAATCATAGCTTGAACACAGATAAGAGAAAAACAGATATTTTTTTCTTTTTTTAACCCTTGCAGCATGCTGTCCTCAGCTGACATTGCAAAATCCTGGTGACAGATTCTCTTTAAAGTCATATTTTGAAGGGGTTAATTAATAATGCATTATGGAACACTACAACCATGAATTTTACTATTCTCCATTGTTTGTACGTTTGTTTTGGTTAGTGATGTTTAAAATGTTCAGGTTCTTAATTTTAGCCTAAAACCTTTTAGCAACATATAATGAAATTAAAAAAATCCAGTTTCCAAGATCCAATCAGAATAGAGAAGGCTTTATTAAGTAATCCATGGAGATGAGACAAGACACAAGTACAAAATGCATTTTATACTTGAGTCTTGTCTCATATCCAAGGATTACTTAATAAAGCCTTCTCTATTTTTATTGGACCACGGGAGCTGTAAAGCCCAGCTGCAGGCCATTGAAGACCATCATTTTCACCATATTCTACATTAGTATTGCAGTATGCAGAATGTGATCAAGTTAACTCAGGTTCATGTCTAAACCGATTAAAAAAAAAAGTAATTGAAAAAAACTGTTTAAAAGAATATTAGAAAATTAAAATTATATAAAAGGTTTAATCACCGCACTTTCAAAAATAAAGAAAATTAAACGATACTTTATACTGTAGAAACGGAAAAGTCTGATCTATCAAAATAAAATAGAAATACCAGCAAATACAAAAACAGGAAATGATAAACCGTTCCTATGACGCCTCTCAATATAAAGGTAAGTATCAGCAATAATAGAGGGGATAGTACATAACTTTTAATTACACTTTCTATAAAAAGTTGCGTAGTGCTGCAACCATAAAAACATTGTGCAAACAAAAGAAAACACTATTCATGTCCGAAAGGACCACAACAAAAACGGTGTTGGAACCACCACACGATTAGGAGATGGTAACAGTCAGCAAAATATCCAATTTATCAAACGAATACCAAAAGATTCAAAAACACGTCAGTACTAGAGATGAGCGAACCGGTCCCGGTTCGGCTCGAGGTCGGTTCGCCGAACGGAGGTCCCGTTCGAGTTCGGTTCGTCGAACGTTCGACGAACCGAACTCGAACTGCATAGGAAACAATGGCAGGCAATCACAAACACATAAAAACACCTAGAAAACACCCTCAAAGGTGTCCAAAAGGTGACAAACAACTCACAACACAACACAAACACATGGGAAAGTGACAAGGACATATACTCATGCGAAAACAAAACAGCTGGACAAGGAAAAAGAGGAGGACACACAGATATATGAGTATATGCAAGGAAACATCGATTCCATTATTGTGCAACTTGAGCCCTGCTCATTTTAGGCTTCCAATCTGGATAAATTGCCTGAGCTCGCCACGTACGCCTTGGGGATCTTGTCATGTCCTGCAGCCAGCGTTCTCTCGGAACCTGTCTTCAGTGCTGCTGGTGGTCTGCTGGCAGATAAGCACACGCGTCTGTCCACTGACAATGTGGACATGGCTCTCAGAGGACTTTTCTTCCCCTGGGTCAGCCAGGGGACGGGAAAGGCACGCGTATTTTTGAGAGTGCTTCATGCAAAGCATCTTTTTCTTTTTCAAAAGGGGGCTCAACCAATGCCAGTCAAGTGGCGTGTGTGTGGCCCAATTAGTGGCAACGAGGGAGACTGTGGTTGGAGTCCCCTCGCTGTGTTTCTAAAAGAACCAAGATGAACAAGTCATGGCTCTCAGAGGACTTTTCTTCCCCTGGGTCAGCCAGGGGACGGGAAAGGCACGCGTATTTTTGAGAGTGCTTCATGCAAAGCATCTTTTTCTTTTTCAAAAGGGGGCTCAACCGATGCCAGTCAAGTGGGGTGTGTGTGGCCCAATTAGTGGCAACGAGGGAGACTGTGGTTGGAGTCCCCTCGCTGTGTTTCTAAAAGAACCAAGATGAACAAGTCATGGCTCTCAGAGGACTTTTCTTCCCCTGGGTCAGCCAGGGGACGGGAAAGGCACGCGTATTTTTGAGAGTGCTTCATGCAAAGCATCTTTTTCTTTTTCAAAAGGGGGGGTCAACCGATGCCAGTCAAGTGGGGTGTATGTGGCCCAGTTAGTGGCAACGAGGGAGACTGTGGTTGGAGTCCCCTCGCTGTGTTTCTAAAAGAACCAAGATGAACAAGTCATGGCTCTCAGAGGACTTTTCTTCCCCTGGGTCAGCCAGGGGACGGGAAAGGCACGCGTATTTTTGAGAGTGCTTCATGCAAAGCATCTTTTTCTTTTTCAAAACGGGGGGTCAACCGATGCCAGTCAAGTGGGGTGTGTGTGGCCCAGTTAGTGGCAACGAGGGAGACTGTGGTTGGAGTCCCCTCGCTGTGTTTCTAAAAGAACCAAGATGAACAAGTCATGGCTCTCAGAGGACTTTTCTTCCCCTGGGTCAGCCAGGGGACGGGAAAGGCACGCGTATTTTTGAGAGTGCTTCATGCAAAGCATCTTTTTCTTTTTCAAAAGGGGGCTCAACCGATGCCAGTCAAGTGGGGTGTGTGTGGCCCAATTAGTGGCAACGAGGGAGACTGTGGTTGGAGTCCCCTCGCTGTGTTTCTAAAAGAACCAAGATGAACAAGTCATGGCTCTCAGAGGACTTTTCTTCCCCTGGGTCAGCCAGGGGACGGGAAAGGCACGCGTATTTTTGAGAGTGCTTCATGCAAAGCATCTTTTTCTTTTTCAAAAGGGGGGGTCAACCGATGCCAGTCAAGTGGGGTGTGTGTGGCCCAGTTAGTGGCAACGAGGGAGACTGTGGTTGGAGTCCCCTCGCTGTGTTTCTAAAAGAACCAAGATGAACAAGTCATGGCTCTCAGAGGACTTTTCTTCCCCTGGGTCAGCCAGGGGACGGGAAAGGCACGCGTATTTTTGAGAGTGCTTCATGCAAAGCATCTTTTTCTTTTTCAAAAGGGGGGGTCAACCGATGCCAGTCAAGTGGGGTGTGTGTGGCCCAGTTAGTGGCAACGAGGGAGACTGTGGTTGGAGTCCCCTCGCTGTGTTTCTAAAAGAACCAAGATGAACAAGTCATGGCTCTCAGAGAACTTTTCTTCCCCTGGGTCAGCCAGGGGACAGGAAAGGCACGCGTATTTTTGAGAGTGCTTCATGCAAAGCATCTTTTTCTTTTTCAAAAGGGGGGGTCAACCGATGCCAGTCAAGTGGGGTGTGTGTGGCCCAGTTAGTGGCAGTGAGGGAGACTGTGGTTGGAGTCCCCTCGCTGTGTTTCTAAAAGAACCAAGATGAACAAGTCATGGCTCTCAGAGGACTTTTCTTCCCCTGGGTCAGCCAGGGGACGGGAAAGGCACGCGTATTTTTGAGAGTGCTTCATGCAAAGCATCTTTTTCTTTTTCAAAAGGGGGGGTCAACCGATGCCAGTCAAGTGGGGTGTGTGTGGCCCAGTTAGTGGCAACGAGGGAGACTGTGGTTGGAGTCCCCTCGCTGTGTTTCTAAAAGAACCAAGATGAACAAGTCATGGCTCTCAGAGGACTTTTCTTCCCCTGGGTCAGCCAGGGGACGGGAAAGGCACGCGTATTTTTGAGAGTGCTTCATGCAAAGCATCTTTTTCTTTTTCAAAAGGGGGGTCAACTGATGCCAGTCAAGTGGGGTGTGTGTGGCCCACTTAGTGGCAACGAGGGAGACTGTGGTTGGAGTCCCCTCGCTGTGTTTTACATGCTTTTAGAAGGGCATGACATGGCTTGGAGGTTGACTTTCAGCATCTGCAAACTGTTGGCTACCAAAATGCTGCCTTTCCAACACCTGTGGTTATAGACAATGAGGAACATACTGATGAAGATGAGACGCAGATACCCGATTGGGATGACAACTGAAATATTCGGTCAGGGCAAGAAGAGGCTCGGTCAGAGGGGGAGGGGAGTGCAAACACAACAATTGATGATGAAGTTCTAGATCCCACCTACTGTCAACCCACAGTCAGACACTCGAGGAGGTCAACAGAGGCGGTGGAGGAGGATGCAACCGACGACGAAGTTACCTTGCGCCTTCCTGGATAGAGTCGGAGCACTGGTAGCACGTCTACAACTGCATCCTCAGCCACCACTCTGCCTCTGAGCATTATTCGGGGTGGATCAACAGGTCGCATGGCCTCTAAGCCTTGCTTAGCCTGGTCCTTTTTTGACATAGAAAAAGATCGCCCAAATTATGTGATCTGTAAAATTTGTCATGGTTCTCTTAGTAGAGGTCAAAACCTCAGCAGTTTGACAACTTCTTCCATGAATCGTCACATGAATAAATATCATATGGCCCGGTGGGAAGCTCACCGTGCTGCAATGCGGCCTAGCGGAGCGAACCATCCACCGCTTGCCCCTTCCAGTGCATCCGCGCGCTCGTCATCTTCTAGGACTGTGGGGACAGCTGTCACACCTGTTTTTCCACCCACAACTTCCACCACTGTAACCGCAACAGGCAGTTTGCTTGGTAGGTCGTCAGTTGGTTTGGAAGGGGAAACAAGTACGTGTGTACAGCTCTCTCAGACATTGATAGCACCAACGTTGGATGAAGGCAACATCATGTCTCCGCCTGCACTTTCCTCACAAACCTGCATTTTTCCAGGGACACCCTACTCAACACCGTCTACACACAGCAGCCAGATCTCTGTCCCTCAGATGTGGTCAAATAAAAGGCCACTTCCTGCGACCCATGACAAAGCTAAGAGGTTGACTCTATCCCTCTGTAAGCTGTTGGCTACCGAAATGCTGCCTTCCCGCCTAGTGGACACACAGGATTTTAGAGACCTTATGTCTGTCGCTGTGATCCAGTACAAGATGCCCAATCACCACTGCTTCTCCAAGAACAGCATGCCCGCGCTACACCAGCATGTCGCACACAACATCACCACTTCCTTGAGAAACTCTGTGTGCGACAGGGTGCATTTCAACACAGATACTTGGACCAGTAAGCATAGACAGGGTCATTACATGTCACTGACTGGGCACTGGCAAACTATGGTGAGAGATGGAGAAGGGTCTGCTGTCCAAGTCTTGCCGTCCCCACGAGTTGTTTCAATCCTTCTTCTGTATGTAGAAGTTAATACACTGCTTCTGCCTCTTCAACCTCGTGTGGGTCCTCCGCCTTGGCGCAAACCCTGTGTGGTCAGGCCACCCTTCCTTGTAACTGCACACAAGGAATACCACACACCTCCTTACTATGCTGGCAGCAGAGCTCAATGCCATCAGGCGGTCAAAGGTTTACTTTGAAATGTATGGGAAATGTGAGTCACACCGCTGAGAAGTTGTGGACGGTTAGCTCTGGAGACCGAGTTTCATCAATGGTTGTCTCCACTCAACCAGCAGCCAGGGAAGGCTGGGTGCGACAATGATGCAAACATGGGTGCGGCCCTTCGCTGTGACAATGTGACACACATGGCTTGTGTGGTTCACGTGTTGAACCTGGTTGTCCAGCAATTTTTAAAGCACTATCCTGGCCCACATGGCCTTCTGCAGAGAGCACGGTGTAACGCCTTCCTTGATCCACACACTCAGATGGGCTGTTAATGATAGGCTAGAGGGAAGCCACTCACCAAGTAGGACCCCTAGAACCCTGAAACCCTTTAACCCCTATACAGGGATTAGGAATTACACAGGGCCCAAGGTGATTAATACCTGTGGAAGGCTGCATTTCCAGAGAATAGTAGTCAGGCAGGGTCAAAACATTAATTGAGGAACAGGAACAGAATGGGACGGGCAGGACTTAATCAGAAAACAAGCAGAGGTGAAATGCGGATTGGCCAACAAGGTACATAAACAGCAAGCAGGAAAAGTAGTCAGGTAACAAGCATACAAAATCATAAAACTGAACTGGGGGTAAAATTAACCAGAGGTTCATAGCTATGTCTGGCAGTGGTCTGCAGACAGGATGGGCATAAAAAAGGGTGTGGTGTCTTCCCATTGGTTGTAGCTGTATGATGGTATTTCATCTGTGAGATACCCACCAGCTACATTCAGCCAGAGATTCTGCATCTGTCAAGGTAATGCAGCCCAGTGTGTGAGCATAACCTGCGTCCACCTGCGCCGCTGGCATCGACTCCTCTCCCATCATCAGCACTATTCATGAAAGGAACACGTTGTCACCTGGCGACCGGAGTACAAATTGACGGAGCGGACTCCGTTGGTGACTTAACAGCCGTGTGCGGCAATGATGCAAACCTGGCTGCGGGCCATCAGCAGGGCAATGTGACACACGTGCCTTGTATGGCTCACGTGTTGAACCTAATTCTCCATCAATTTTTAAAACACCATCACGGCCTACATGGCCTTGTGCAGCGTGCACGCTCGCTATGTGCTCACTTCCATCGTGCGCACACAGCAGCTCAACAACTTTCGTCGCAACAGAAGTCTTTAGGTCTGCTGGTTAAACGCCTGAAATGCGATGTGCCCACACGCAGGAATTTGAATCTGCACATGTTGCAGCGTTTGTGGCAGCACTGCCGAACCCTGCTGCAATACGTTATGACATATAGCCTGGCCTAACTTGATCCAGAGGTGGTGCAGATCACGCTGCTGGAGTGGTGTCAGATCAAGGACCTATGCACCCTGCTACACAGTTTACAAATGTCGACGAAGATGTTTAGCACTGGCAATGTCATTCTCAGCGTGACAATTCTGGTCATCTACATGATGGAGCGCACTGTAATTATTATTCGGAGTCAGGTGTTGGGACAAGAGGAAGGGGAGGAAGTACAGGAGGAGTCATATGCGGAAGGGATAACAAGATCTACGAGGTCCAGATGGTCAGCGGCACCTAGGCGGCAGTCATGGTGAGGGAGAGTGATTAACAAGGGTGCATAGTATCAGCAAAAAGTGTTGAGGAAGGTGCAGGAGCCAATGAAGAAATGGAGGACGAACTTGCGATGGGCATGGAAGACTCAGCAGATGAGTGAGAGCTTGCTCACATTTCGGTTGTGCAAGGTTGTGGTGAGAGGGCAGAGGAAGGAGGCACGATTCTCACCTCTCTGCCACCAACACACCAAGGACTTGGTCCTCCTGGATGTACAAGACACATCAGCGGCTTCTTGCTGCACTACCTACAACATGACCCTCGGATTGTACGAATTCAAAGTAATCCAGAATACTGGGTTGCCACACTGTTACATCCCCGGTACAAGACAAAATTTGGCAAAATAATTCGTGCCATAGAAATGGACGCACGTATACAGGAGTATCTGCAGAATGTGGTACGCAATCTTAGATCTACTTTCCCACTAAACACCAGTGCTGCACAGAGTGAATCTCAACGCTTTGTCATGGATAGGAGGAAATGGTCTTTTACTTGTCCACATCTGAGGGACCGAGGGCTGGCTGCTGTTCTGAGATGGCGTTGAGTACGGTGTCCCTGCAGAGTTGCACTTTTGTTCATATACCAAAATGAGTTGAAAAAGGACAGATGCTGGTGGAAAGGGGAACAGGTGTGTTGGAAAGGGGAAATAAGTTTTGGTCCGTGGATTTGGTGGTTAAGCAACAGTAACATTTGCTGAAGAAACACCATCTGTTACAGTGGGACTGGCAGATTTGGATAAGGTGGTATATACTATGTCAGAGATCTTGCCCTCTCTTGGATCTCTTCATACCTCTCAAATCGCACTTTTAGTGTCTCCCACTCCCACACAACCTCTTCATCCCACCATCTCTCTGTTGGCGTCCCTCAAGGCTCTGTCCTAGGACCCCTACTTTTCTCTATCTACACATTTGGCCTGGGACAACTCATAAAGTCCCATGGCTTCCAATACCACCTATATGCCGACGACACCCAGATCTACCTCTCTGGCCCAGATGCCACATCTCTGCTGTCCAAAATCCCGAAATGTCTATCTGCTATATCCTCCTTCTTCTCCTCTCGCTTCCTAAAGCTCAATGTGGCCAAAACTGAACTAATCATCTTTCCTCCGTCTCACCTACACTCTCCACCTGATCTATCTATTACAATAAATAACACCACGCTCTCGCCAGTACCCAAAGTTCGCTGCCTCGGAGTGACCTTTGACTCTGCCTTATCCTTCATACCACACATCCAATCCCTCACCACCTCTTGCCGTCTTCAACTCAAAAATATTTCCAGAATCCGCCCTTTCCTCAATTTGCAATCTACTAAAATGCTAGTGCATGCCCTCATAATCTCCCGCCTCGACTACTGTAACATCCTCCTCTGTGGCCTCCCTGCCAACACGCTTGCCCCTCTCCAGTCCATCCTTAACTCTGCTGCCCGACTTATCCACCTCTCTCCTCAATACCACCCCGCTTCTCCTCTCTGCATGTCCCTCCACTGGCTTCCAATCTTCCACCGTATCCAATTCAAACTTCTAACACTGACCTACAAAGCTGTGCATAATCTTTCCCCTCCGTACATCTCCGAACTACTCTCCCACTACACTCCAACACGTCACCTCCGGTCCTCCCAAGATCTCCTCCTCTCCTCCTCTCTCATTCGCTCCTCACACAACCGACTCCAAGACTTCTCCCGAGCATCCTCAGTCTCCTGGAACTCGCTGCCTAAACACGTCAGACTATCCCCTACCCTTGCAAACTTCAAATGGAACCTGAAAACGCACCTGTTCAGAAATGCCTACAATCTACAATGAACTCGCTGCCGCCCGACCACCGTGCGGAGCTGCCGCCCGACCACCGTGCGGAGCTGCCGCCCGACCACCGTGCGGAGCTGCCGCCCGACCACCGTGCGGAGCTGCCGCCCGACCACCGTGCGGAGCTGCCGCCCGACCACCGTGCGGAGCTGCCGCCCGACCACCGTGCGGAGCTGCCGCCTGACCTACACCCCACCTATTGTCTCCTCCCCACAATCCTATAGAATGTAAGCCCGCAAGGGTAGGGCCCTCTTCCCTCTGTACTAGTCTGTCTACTGTAACTTGTATACGTATTTTGTATGTAACCCCCCCTCTCATGTACAGCACCATGGAATTAATGGTGCTCTATAAATAAATAATAATAATAATAATAATAATATAACGTAAATTAATAAGAAAAGAAAGAGAAAGGTATATATCACCTTCAGCAGTCAGTGTCCACCGTGCTCCCAGTTGGAAAAGGAGAGTTTGGCAACTGGAAGGTTTGGTGGAGGATACAGAGCTTTGTGGCTATGAAACTAATAGTATCCTGAACTGAGTTAGACGCCATTCGGATCTGGAGACTGGGAGCCCTGTTAGCGTCACAGGGTCCACATGCCCACCCAGCCCAGGAACTCCCTGTTAACCACACAGGGGCCATTGAGTACGCTGACCGTGTGCGTAGGGGCCACACCTGTGGACAGCAGGCGCATCAGCAGCAGCAGGCCTGTTAATGCCACTGGGCTGCACAAGCAGGACTGGTAGGACAGGAGCTGGTCTTAACCGTTCTGCGTTACCAACTGTGGTGGTGGCCTGCATCCACCACCCTATCCCTGCCTACCTCTGGCCTAAAGCCGCAATGGGTTCAACACATGGAGGTGTGCTCTTTCGTAGCATAATAGAAGACTGCGCTCCTCCTTGTTGGCTCCAGCCCCTTTTATAACCTGGGTCCGCCCCAAACCAGGGTGAACCACAATGCACCTCCTGCAGACAAAAGTAAAGTGACACGTCATGAGTGGCATAAGTAGCGTCCTATTTGGAACCGCAACTTCAATGATGACGTCATGGCTGCCATGACCCAAACACCTCACCAGTCATCGTCTGACCATCAATAATGCGGTGACAAGTCATAGGGGTGGGCCTCTGCAAGCCATTTGGGAGGACAGCTGATGCCCTGTGGTCTATATGGGACCCCCACATCAGGGGCAGGGCCCAAGAGTTCATTACCGTACCTAGTCTCTGATGCAGGAAGTTCCTGAGCATGCTCAGTAGCATGAAATACAGTCTCTGAAAAAAGACTATCAGCTTTAGCATGGTGTCTAGGCACAAAACAGGACTTAGACCCGGCACGGAATGCAAGCACCTGTGCAAAGAGGCTTTTCACACTTAGTGTGGGAGCATGCGCTGTATCCCGAAATGAAGACTTAGCGTCAGGAATAACACAGTCAGGCTGAGCATACTCACTAGGCGAAACACTGTAATTAGGCTGCAGCTGGGGTAAATCGGCACACGCATGCGCACTAGCTGCCTCTCCACACTTAGACGTGGAGGGGAAATTGCTCTTGGAGATGCTGTCTATGAACAGAAGGAAAAGCTAAAGGAAGCCTGACTTTCTATCCCTCCGAATTATGAAATGCAGCAATGAATTCCATGAGTTTGCTATAACATTAGCGTAGCAAAATGTGCATGAGGGTGTCATGTAGAGGTGCTATAAATAGCTTGTCACCAGTGGGGCACTAATGGAATACAACAGCCAGTTCTATGATGCCACAAAATGGCAGTATTTTTTTCTATCATTATAGCTCATTAAAAACAGAGCAGGAGGGTGTCATGCAGAGGTGCTGCACATAGATTTGCACTAGTGGGACTATACAGAAGTCCAATAGCCACGTTTAGGATGCCACTAGGTACACTGACTGTTTGCTAGTATAATGGCTTAGTTATAATGAGTTGGAGTGTGCAATGCAGGCAGAGGTGCTGCAAATGTCTTTGCACTAGTGTGACTAGACAAAAGTCCAATAGCCACGTTTAGGATGCCACTAGGTACACTGAGTGTTTGCTAGTATAATGGCTTAGTTATAATGAGTTGGAGTGTGCAATGCAGGTAGAGGTGCTGCAAATGTCTTTGCACTAGTGTGACTATAGCAAAGTCCAATAGCTACGTATAGGATGCCACTAGGTACACTGAGTGTTTGCTAGTATAATGGCTTAGTTATAATGAGTTGGAGTGTGCAATGCAGGTAGAGGTGCTGCAAATGTCTTTGCACTAGTGTGACTATAGCAAAGTCCAATAGCCACGTTTAGGATGCCACTAGGTACACTGAGTGTTTGCTAGTATAATGGCTTAGTTAAAAAAAGGTGGAGTGTGCAATGCAGGCAGACGTGCTGCAAATATCTTTACAATAGTGTGAATAGACAAAAGTCCAATAGCCACGTTTAGGATGCCACTAGGTACACTGAGTGTTTGCTAGTATAATGGCTTAGTTATAATGAGTTGGAGTGTGCAATGCAGGCAGACATGCTGCAAATATCTTTCCACTAGTTTGAGTAGACAAAAGTCCAATAGCCACGTTTAGGATGCCACTAGGTACACTGAGTGTTTGCTAGTATAATGGCTTAGTTAAAAAAAGGTGGAGTGTGCAATGCAGGCAGACGTGCTGCAAATATCTTTACAATAGTGTGAATAGACAAAAGTCCAATAGCCACGTTTAGGATGCCACTAGGTACACTGAGTGTTTGCTAGTATAATGGCTTAGTTATAATGAGTTGGAGTGTACAATGCAGGCAGACATGCTGCAAATATCTTTCCACTAGTTTGAGTAGACAAAAGTCCAATAGCCACGTTTAGGATGCCACTAGGTACACTGACTGTTTGCTAGTATAATGGCTGAGTTAAAAAAAGGTGGAGTGTGCAATGCAGGCAGACGTGCTGCAAATATCTTTACAATATTGTGTATAGACAAAAGTCCAATAGCCACGGTGAGGATGCCACTAGGTACACTGATTGTTTGCTAGTATAATGGCTGAGTTAAAAAAAGGTGGAGTGTGCAATGCAGGCAGACGTGCTGCAAATATCTTTACAATATTGTGTACAGACAAAAGTCCAATAGCCACGTTTAGGATGCCACTAGGTACACTGACTGTTTGCTAGTATAATGGCTGAGTTAAAAAAAGGTGGAGTGTGCAATGCAGGCAGACGTGCTGCAAATATCTTTACAATAGTGTGAATAGACAAAAGTCCAATAGCCACGTTTAGGATGCCACTAGGTACACTGACTGTTTGCTAGTATAATGGCTTAGTTATAATGAGTTGGAGTGTGCAATGCAGGCAGACATGCTGCAAATATCTTTCCACTAGTTTGAGTAGACAAAAGTCCAATAGCCACGTTTAGGATGCCACTAGGTACACTGACTGTTTGCTAGTATAATGGCTGAGTTAAAAAAAGGTGGAGTGTGCAATGCAGGCAGAAGTGCTGCAAATATCTTTACAATATTGTGTATAGACAAAAGTCCAATAGCCACGTTTATTATGCAACTAGGTACACTGACTGTTTGCTAGTATAATGGCTGAGTTAAAAAAAGGTGGAGTGTGCAATGCAGGCAGACGTGCTGCAAATATCTTTACAATAGTGTGAATAGACAAAAGTCCAATAGCCACGTTTAGGATGCCACTAGGTACACTGACTGTTTGCTAGTATAATGGCTTAGTTATAATGAGTTGGAGTGTGCAATGCAGGCAGACATGCTGCAAATATCTTTCCACTAGTTTGAGTAGACAAAAGTCCAATAGCCACGTTTAGGATGCCACTAGGTACACTGAGTGTTTGCTAGTATAATGGCTGAGTTAAAAAAAGGTGGAGTGTGCAATGCAGGCAGACGTGCTGCAAATATCTTTACAATAGTTTGAGTAGACAAAAGTCCAATAGCCACGTTTAGGATGCCACTAGGTACACTGAGTGTTTGCTAGTATAATGGCTTAGTTAAAAAAAGGTGGAGTGTGCAATGCAGGCAGATGTGCTGCAAATATCTTTACAATAGTGTGAATAGACAAAAGTCCAATAGCCACGTTTAGGATGCCACTAGGTACACTGAGTGTTTGCTAGTATAATGGCTTAGTTATAATGAGTTGGAGTGTGCAATGCAGGCAGACATGCTGCAAATATCTTTCCACTAGTTTGAGTAGACAAAAGTCCAATAGCCACGTTTAGGATGCCACTAGGTACACTGAGTGTTTGCTAGTATAATGGCTTAGTTAAAAAAAGGTGGAGTGTGCAATGCAGGCAGACGTGCTGCAAATATCTTTACAATAGTGTGAATAGACAAAAGTCCAATAGCCACGTTTAGGATGCCACTAGGTACACTGAGTGTTTGCTAGTATAATGGCTTAGTTATAATGAGTTGGAGTGTGCAATGCAGGCAGACATGCTGCAAATATCTTTCCACTAGTTTGAGTAGACAAAAGTCCAATAGCCACGTTTAGGATGCCACTAGGTACACTGACTGTTTGCTAGTATAATGGCTGAGTTAAAAAAAGGTGGAGTGTGCAATGCAGGCAGACGTGCTGCAAATATCTTTACAATATTGTGTATAGACAAAAGTCCAATAGCCACGGTGAGGATGCCACTAGGTACACTGACTGTTTGCTAGTATAATGGCTTAGTTATAATGAGTTGGAGTGTGCAATGCAGGCAGACATGCTGCAAATATCTTTCCACTAGTTTGAGTAGACAAAAGTCCAATAGCCACGTTTAGGATGCCACTAGGTACACTGACTGTTTGCTAGTATAATGGCTTAGTTAAAAAAAGGTGGAGTGTGCAATGCAGGCAGACGTTTTGCAAATATCTTTACAATAGTGTGAATAGACAAAAGTCCAATAGCCACGTTTAGGATGCCACTAGGTACACTGACTGTTTGCTAGTATAATGGCTTAGTTATAATGAGTTGGAGTGTGCAATGCAGGCAGACATGCTGCAAATATCTTTCCACTAGTTTGAGTAGACAAAAGTCCAATAGCCACGTTTAGGATGCCACTAGGTACACTGACTGTTTGCTAGTATAATGGCTGAGTTAAAAAAGGTGGAGTGTGCAATGCAGGCAGACGTGCTGCAAATATCTTTACAATATTGTGTATAGACAAAAGTCCAATAGCCACGTTTAGGATGCCACTAGGTACACTGAGTGTTTGCTAGTATAATGGCTGAGTTAAAAAAAGGTGGAGTGTGCAATGCAGGCAGACGTGCTGCAAATATCTTTCCACTAGTTTGAGTAGACAAAAGTCCAATAGCCACGTTTAGGATGCCACTAGGTACACTGAGTGTTTGCTAGTATAATGGCTTAGTTAAAAAAAGGTGGAGTGTGCAATGCAGGCAGACGTGCTGCAAATATCTTTACAATAGTGTGAATAGACAAAAGTCCAATAGCCACGTTTAGGATGCCACTAGGTACACTGACTGTTTGCTAGTATAATGGCTTAGTTATAATGAGTTGGAGTGTGCAATGCAGGCAGAGGTGCTGCAAATGTCTTTAAACTAGTGTGACTAGACAAAAGTCCAATAGCCACGTTTAGGATGCCACTAGGTACACTGAGTGTTTGCTAGTATAATGGCTTAGTTATAATGAGTTGGAGTGTGCAATGCAGGTAGAGGTGCTGCAAATGTCTTTGCACTAGTGTGACTATAGCAAAGTCCAATAGCTACGTATAGGATGCCACTAGGTACACTGAGTGTTTGCTAGTATAATGGCTTAGTTATCATGAGTTGGAGTGTGCAATGCAGGCAGACGCGCTCTGCAAATGTCTTTGCACTAGTGTGACTATAGCAAAGTCCAATAGCCACGTATAGGATGCCACTAGGTACACTGAGTGTTTGCTAGTATAATGGCTTAGTTATGAGTTGGAGTGTGCAGAGGACAGGAGGGTACAGTGCCAGGATTTTGGGGCTCTGGATAGAGGAATGGAAGCCTGCCTTTCTATCCCTCCTAATAGGGAAATGCAGGGAGGAAATCCCTGACCTTGGCTACACAGACGCTGGTGCTGTTTTCAGGACCTGTCACCTTAACTCTGACCCTGCCGGTTTGAGCCCTTAAAAGGACTGCTAGAAAGTGCTCTCCCTAAGCTGTCCAGCGCTGTGTATGGAGCGCATACAGCTGTATCAGCGATAGGACTCAAGACGGAGCTGCGACAGTGATGTCTGACACCAAAGACGCAGAAGAGATAATGGCGTCCTGGAGGAAAATGTCCGTTTTTATAATGCAGGGACATGTGACATGGACATCCTATCACACATGCCGTTGCTTCTCTGGCTAAAAGTCCACTTAGCTGTGTGTGTGTCTGGGATTGGCTGACATGCTGGCCCGCCCCACAAGACGCGCGCGCTTAGGGAAGGAAGACAAGAAAAAAAAAAAAAAAAATGGCGATCGCCATTATAGAAACAGCAGTGATCTGAAGGCGCTGTTCACGCACACTATACACTGAAATGTCATAATAGTGTGATTCACAGAGTGACTTACACTATTACAGCAGAAACCAAGCTAGGATTTAGCTGGTTTTTTGCTGCTAGAACCGTTCTCGAACGTTTCTAGAACTATCGAGCTTTTGCAAAAAGCTCGAGTTCTAGTTCGATCTAGAACATGCCCCAAAATCACTCGAGCCTAGAACTGGAGAACCACGAACCACGAACCGCGCTCAACTCTAGTCAGTACCCAAGGTTCATGGACACTGTGAGATAAACTGCTTTGATCCGGGTGAAAGGTACAAAAAATACAGTCCTGTCTATTGTTTAAATTTAAATTGGATGTGTTCCAGTGGGAACCAAACCTCACATGATAATGTAATAATACAATATCATATATGGAGTTGGTGAATCATCCAAAGGAAAGGCATATAACCATATATGTTAATCCAATAGTGCCAACCATTACCCGGAGGGAAACAAACCAAGGTCACAGTGGTGTCTCCTGGATTTAAGTTAAATGGGTATGGCTATGGCGGTGACATATATGTATGAATGTTGGCTGATGATTAATACATCCGGATCAATAAATCTTATAATGTGCAGTTATACACTTGATATAAAGGGTTGGTCTCACCCATATGTAGGTCCGGGTCAGTTGCTGGAGGGGGTCATCAATGTAGATCAGTCGGGTAGCTGTCCATGACCAGGCATGAGCTCTCTCCCTGGCAAGAACTAGCTAGTTCCTCAACACCCCATTAACTCCAGCCCTTACAAGGACAGTACCAAGCTGACCCTAAATAGAATGGCCCTAAAAAGTCATCACCAAGAAGCCTCCCAACGCGTTTCCTCCGCCAGGATTCATCAGGGGAGATGCTTTGGGTGAAGGGCTAATGATACAGACAAGGAGACCCACTTAAAATGGTCTAGTGCTAGGACAAAATATCAAAATAAAATAATTGAATCAATTGGTTATACCTAGTGTTGGGCTTGGGGGGATGTTGTGTGACGGGGCGGCATGGTGGCTCAATGGTTAGCACTGCAGCCTTGCAGCGCTGGGGTCCTGGGTTCAAATCCCACCAAGGACAACATTTGCAAGGAGTTTGTATGTTCTCCCCGTGTTTGCGTGGGTTTCCTCTGGGTCCTCCGGTTTCCTCCCACACTCCAAAAGACATACAGTTAGGGACTCTAGATTGTGAGCCCCAATGGGGACAGTGTTGCCATTGTATGTAAAGTGCTGTGGAATTAATAGTGCTATATAAATGAATAAATATTATTATTATTATATCTATGCATTGCACAGTATATAAGCATTTTTTCTATTGTCCCTTTAAGAAGCTATATTTGGCATGAATAGAGGTAAATAAATCAAATATTTGATAACTGCTTCACGAGAGACCATCATCAGATTTCCTCTGTTGATGATCCCTGCATAAAGCTGCTACTACACATCAAGAGACCAATTCCTGTAAAAATAAATAGTAACAGTGAATGGCTGATCATAAACTTTATTGTACACGACAAGGTTCACTGTAAGTCAACCTGTGCTTTAAACCCTTAGTGACCACCATTAGGTCTTTTTACTAACCTGAGAAATAACAGAATGGCATCCCTAAGCCATGATCAGTATCTAAACCCCTAGATGAATAGCAACAAAAGCATCTATATGGCTAAAAGAAGAGAGCAGTCTCCTTCTTTAAACCCATCGGCACCCCAACATTGTATTGGTGTGGTCCCATTTGTGGCTATGGCAATCTGAAGCCAAGTAATACCTCGGGGTCTTTCAGCTATAGTGGCCTGTTAAGATATCAGCAATATTTTAGGGGAAAATATTACAATTTTTCCTTTACTTCATTTCCCTATGTGTCAATATCTGTAAAGCACTTGAAGGGTTGAAAACTACCCAACATAAGTTTTAAATACTTTGAGGAGTGCAATGATATAATAGTATCAATTTGTTGTTTTTTCAATATATGGGCCCTCAAAGCAACTTTAAAATTGAATAAGTCTGAAATAAAATATATTTTGTAAATTTCTAGCAAAAAAATATAAAATTTCTTTGGAATATTTAAGCTTTCTAACATTGTAATAAAATACAGGGACATTAAAAAATTATTATGAAGTAGGAAAAGTAACGTAGGCAAATGGTAAATGTTATTCATTCTTTTTTATAGAAAATAACTACCTGGTTTAAGGTCATAAACATTCAAAATATGAGTTTTTTTTTTTTTTTTTTTTTTAAATAGACACAACTTTTCAACCTAAATTTACCACTAACATACAGTATAAAGTGCCCCCCCTAAAAAAAATCGTCTCATAATCACTGAGATATGTGGAAGCATTCGAGAGTTATTACCATATGAAGGACAAGGTAGATTTGAAAAATGTGAGTTATTATTACAAAATGGTTTTATATGACAAATAAAAAGAAGAAAAAGGGTAAATATTGAGAATTACCTTTAAATTTTCAATGATACTTAACTATTTTATTAATGAAAATTTAAACTAAAGTAACGGTGCATTAAAGGGGTTTTCCTATGAACAAACTCCATTTTTAAGTTGATTTTAACTAATAGATCTTGGAGTAATAATAATTTCCCCAATTGAATGTGTTTAAAAAAATGTTCCTGTCCTGAGAATATTCTATAAATGTGTCCCTGCTGTGTACTGTGTAATGGCCGTGTCTGACCATACAGGAACATGGTCTGATCATACCACATCTCCTGGGGCAGAGAGGATGCAAAAGAAAGTAAGCAGACGAGATAGTATTGGAGTGCAGGTGATTCTTTCTGTGAGAGAAAGCATTTCCCTATCTGATTTTGTTTAAAAATGTATGACCTCAAAGAAAAAATAATTTGCGATCATGTGTTGTAATGTCTGTATACTTTTTTTTTACTTCTTCCCAGGCCTAGCAGATGTGGCATGATTAGACCATGTCCCTGTACGGTCAGACACGGCCATTACATAGTACTTAGAAGGGACACATATATAAGATTATCTCAGCACAGGAACATTTTTTTTAAACAAATCCAATTGTGATAATTATTATTATTCCAAGATCTATTAATTAAAATCAACTTTAAAATTAACTTTCTCATGGCAAAACCCCAAAGCAAAGATTCGTAAATGCAAAATCTCACGTTGACTATTCGAACCTGCTGAGGTACAGTTATTAATTGTCTGTAAGAAATGCCCATTGCAACTGTAGCGCCCCTGAACCCATCAGGGCACTACCAGGTACTGCATCCTGTCAATGATGCAGGGCCTACCCCCAGGGACCTGGAAGACCAGAGCCGGTAACAGCAAAACACATTATATTCCCAGTTTTATCCCCATCCACAGACTGGTAACATACTAGACTTGGACCCAATGCATAGCCACCCAGGGGTGGAGCCGATCCAGTCCACTAGACAACAACCAGGTGGGAGGGGACAGACAGTTAGTAAGTGGAAGTGAGAGGAGACGGATGCAATTGCTCTGACACATGAGGGTAACGGAGACCTGAGGGTCCAGGCCTGTGACTGCCGGTGGAGTACGGCGAAGTACTCCCAGAACCTTAGCACCGACGGGGTACAGAGCCCTAGGTCAGGCAAACGCTCCAGGCAGACCTGATAAAATCTGCACAGTGAGGGGACAATCCAGGACCTCACTGACCTTAGAAGTCTGGGGTCACCAGCAGTAATGGGAGAACCAGGGACCGGAACACCGACCATACAGGGTTCACACAACCACCATACGGACCAGAGACTGAGAGACTAACAGGAGGGGACCCCCAGACACTCCAAGCCACAGGGACCCACCAACTCGAGAAAGGTGCAGGGGAAAGAAGCCACTAGGTCACCAACCCGGCACTGGGACTAAAGGAACCAGAGGTGAATACCAGCCTTCTTCCGGGTAGCACTTACCATCTACTGTGAGTAAAGAGAACCAGTTACACAGCAACCCCTTGTGTGGCCTACCTTGTTCCTGCACCCAACTCCCTCACCTACCCCCTGGGGCCCTGGCCCTATTTGTGGAGGGCCCAACATCCAGGCTGCCATCACATCAACCCCAGTGGAAAGACTGTGCAGCGGCGGTTCCATCACCATAACCTCAACCCGCAAGTGGCTTCACGACATAAACTTTATTAACTATTCCCCTGGATATAAATACCTTTTTAAAAGCGACCCCCAGGGTCATGGAACCGGGCAACGGCCACCCAGTGACACATCCCAGTAGTACACTGCCCGGGACCGAGTACCCCATAGCCCTAGGCGGCACACAACCAATCAGAGTGCAGCTTTTATCTTACCAGAGCAATTAAAGACATGAAAGCTTTGCTGTGAATGGTCGCTAAGTGAACATAGCCAGCTTTTAAGATTTGATCAATAAGGCCCTGCATAGTTTAAAAAAAAGATATAGAAAAGAAGTGACACTATTGATAAATTATAGTAATTGTCTTCCACTAAGTTAAAGGCATGCTCTGGGCAATGCTGATATGTTGTTTTGAGCCTAGTACAAGAGCTGAAGCGGTGGAGCATCTCACGGTAGGGATTCCCGCTCTGGTACTCTTTGAATCCATCCCATCAAGTTGCTATTGGTTTTAGACAAAGCACAATGTATCAGGTTACTTACATTGAATTTTTTAACTAGTTCCACAGTAGCAAATTGTTTTTATTTTAATTTTTTCTTTACAGCATTTACTTTATTCGATTTTTGCAGAAGTATCAATGCCAATTATTTTTTCTTTTCATTTCTATATTTTGTATTAGTAAAAAGGTGATTTTTTTTCTTAAACTTTACTTTCCATTACATTTTCCTTTTAACAATGGACTAGAACCTGCGAACATTTGATTAACTGCATCATAAACTGCATTTTTGTGTTTTTTATATAGTATTAGTTAGTGATAACAGAATCAATCCAAGCAATATTGGATTCACCTTAAATTTGGCAAAAATTCTGATTCTCCAAATCTCAATATTTTGTGTTTTGCTTTGTATGAATCAAACAAAATGGCAGTCTGTTGGCATGCTACTACATGCATGCTGATTTGTAAAGGGATAGTAACATTACTCATCTTGCTGCTAATTTGTCCCACAGACTCACACGTCCCTGTACACCTCTCTACAACCCCAAATTACATTTTCTTTCTAAATTTTAGCAAATTACTTCTTCACAACAGACATGCATACGTTTACAGAAACTTACCTTCTCAACAATAATTTAGGATGATTCTTGCTTTCCAAATTTTTATCGATAAGATCGGAGAGCAGTTGTTTCAACACATCCGTGGCATATTCTAACTTGCTCTGCAAAACTGTCATAATGAGGGAAGCCACATTGCCTCTATCACGCATGGAAAAGCTGCGCTGAGACTCGAGAGTCCGAATAAAGGAGAGTAAGAAAACTTTGTTGTTAATCATCTGGGCAAAGAGCTTCAACCCTTTCTCTACACGTTCCTGTCTGTACCCAGGGACCTGTGGAAAAATAAACAACCAGACATGAGTGGGTCTGAGGAATATAGAATATATTAGTGTAAATTAGATTTTTTTTTTTTGCCTATTCTGTAGACTAGCATCTAAGGCATTAGCACTAATTTAGCAGTCTTTAAACTAAAAGATAAGAGGACCTCTCATCTATCGTGACATATCTGTATTAGTAAATACTTAACCACCAAGGAGTACTAACTACAGCCCCATTTCTGACAATTCTACACTGTTCATTTCCCCTGTAATTCCTTCTGGAATTACCAATTACCGATACATCTTCTCTTGTCAATAGGGTTAAACATATCAAGACAGCTGACAGATCCTCTTTTAAAGAGGACTTTTCATCAAATCTTTTCTGTTGAACTAGACAGATAATGTAATAGTGGCTGCAGAAAGTGGAATAAAATGTTTTGTTTTTTTATTTTGCCTCATCAATGTAGTGATATTAGTAATCAAATTATTTGGCCCCTAATGAGTTAACTACTGTTAAATCCAGGTGGGTGTTATCGGATAGTTTTCACTGTGGGCGGGTACTTATTCTTCCTGTATGATCTGTATGATGCTGCATTTATGATACACTAAAAATTATTTCTGCTAAACAAACATGACAAATTTGTCAAGATCTGGACAGCCTGGATGTGATCACACAAACTTATCTATATCCCAAATTGCACTGACAAAATCTGACACTTCTTCTCAATCGTATAACTTTAATTTGCAATGCCTGCTAGGGAGAATCACCCCATTCTTTCACGTAATCCACCTTTTATTTTTTCTCCCGCCATGTACCAACTTTATCTCTTTCCCTTTGACCCCTTATGCAAATTTTAGCTTGTCAACTGCCTTCATGTATATGAGGATCCTTCATGGCCCCAACTTCATTCCCAATGGCTTCCACGATGCTCTTCCTTTTACCTGGATTATTCACCATTTTTTTTTAATTATTACTTATAATATTTTAATTTTACTTTAAGATTAAGGTTGTGGCACCATTATTGTTATACCTTTGTACTCAGCTCAAGCTGCCGGGTCTTAAAGGTCTAACCCTGCTAGGTGAAGCTATGTTCTTTATTTTTTACTTAAAGCTAGATATGTGTCAATTTTTGAATTAAGCTCATGAGCTAAATTACCTAAAGTAAGAACATCAACGTTAAATTTTTTTTTAGGTTTTTTTGAGTAACTATAATATTGGTGCAACCTTACCCAAGAGGTAAGGGGGCGCACTACCACCTCCAAAGAAGCAAGTAGCAATTGTAGTACAAAGGGCCCATAAGCTGATCATGCATAGGTGCCATGTTATTTCTCTGTCTGCCACTAAATCTGATGGATGCTACCAGCTCCATTAAGCCAACAGATTGTTTTTTAGAAATAGTAACTGTTTGAGTTAGGTAGTCTCGGGTTGAAGGTTAATTTTGGTAATAAAACCAAGTAACCAAGAGCTCATTACAAAAGAATTGTATTGTATAATTCTCACTAGAGTTCCAGTAGAGTACAGTCAGTTATTCTTTTTCATGCTTTACGGGGATGGGCAGTCTTGGAAAAGTGTTACCATGTACACAAAAATGTTTTATATATATATATATATATATATATATATAAATATATATATATATATATATATATGTATATATCCTGTGTGTGTATATATATATATATATATATATACTGCTATTTATGTATTTATAAATATATCTATATATATATAATTGCCTTATTCTGTCTGTCTGTCTGTCTGTCTGTCATGCTCCAAAATTGTGTTACGGTGACACAAAGCTGATTGGCCGCTGGGCTCGCCATGGCCCCGCCCCCCCACACGGATTGGCCTCTCGCCCCGGCTCTCTGCAGGCCCCGCCCCCCTCACGCAATGCACGCTCGCTCTGGCCCAACTGACGCGGACCTCCGACTCCCAGGTGAGTACACACACACACATCAGATCACACTCACTCTCACACACACCTCACACACACATCACATCCACACACTCACAACATCCTGGGATATCGCTTGCTTCTCGGCGGCGATCCTGTGCTGTGAGCTTCCAGGACCTGCCGGAGGATCACATGACCAGAAGCATGTGATATCTCCGGATGTTGTGAGTGTGAGCGCGTATGTGTAATATTGTCAATGTGTGTGTGCGTGAGTGTATGCGATCGGGTGTGTGTGAGTGTATGCGATCGGGTGGGTGTGTGTGAGTGTATGCGATCGGGTGGGTGGGTGTGAGTGTATGCGATCGGGTGGGTGGGTGTGAGTGTATGCGATCGGGTGGGTGGGTGTGAGTGTATGCGATCGGGTGGGTGAGTGTCGGCAGAAGAGCACGGCGTGCTGGAGGAGGCTGGGAGGAGAGAGGCTGATCCTGGGGAAGGCTGGGAGGGGGGAGGCTGAGAGAAGAGAGGCTGATGTTGGGGGAGGCTGAGGCTGGGGTAGGCTGGGAGGAGAGAGCCTGATGCTGGGGACAGAAAAGGCTGATGCTGCGGGCACAGAGGCTGATGCTGCGGGCACAGAGGCTGATGCTGCGGGCACAGAGGCTGATGCTGCGGGCAGCATGGGGGATGGAGCACGTTTGGGAGTGCGCAGCATGGCGGATGGAGCACGTTTGGGAGTGCGCAGCATGGCGGATGGCGCACGTTTGGGAGTGCGCAGCATGGCGGATGGAGCACGTTTGGGAGTGCGCAGCATGGCGGATGGAGCACGTTTGGGAGTGCGCAGCATGGCGGATGGAGCACGTTTGGGAGTGCGCAGCATGGCGGATGGAGCACGTTTGGGAGTGCGCAGCATGGCGGATGGAGCACGATGGGGAGTGCGCAGCATGGGGGATGCAGCACGTTTGGGAGTGAGCAGCATGGCGGATGGCGCACGTTTGGGAGTGCGCAGCATGGCGGATGGAGCACGTTTGGGAGTGAGCAGCATGGCGGATGGTGCACGTTTGGGAGTGCGCAGCATGGTGGATGGAGCACGTTTGGGAGTGCGCAGCATGGGAGATGGAGCACGATGGGGAATGCGCAGCATAGGGGATGGAGCACGATGGGGAATGCGCAGCATGGGGGATGGAGCACGATGGGGAATGCGCAGCATGGGGGATGGAGCACGATGGGGGGTGCGCAGGATGGGGGATGGAGCACGATGGGAGGTGCACACCTCCCCCCAACACACACACACACACACGCGCACTGCACAACACACACACACTGGGAAACACAAACACCGCCCTACACAGACACCCACACACACAGACAACGCTGCACACACACAACACCCAACACACAAACACCGCGGCATACATAAATATACGCACATACCGCGCAACACACACACTGCACAAAACATACCTCCCCCCAAAACACACACAAACCACGCAACACACACAATGCTACAGACACACAGCGCTCCACAAACAACGCAACACACGCAACACACATACAACACCGCTCTCACCCCCCGCCACACCCAGACAACACCCAGAACATGTACAGCGCCCTACACAAACACTTGGTAACTACACACAACAACATCTATATATATATATATATATATATATACCGTATATATATATATCTATATCTATATCTATAACAAAAATCATACATGAACTGCACAATACGTAAATTCTAGAATACCCGATGCGTAGAATCGGGCCACCTTCTAGTATATATATATATACATATGTAATATTTTCAGCTATAAGCCGGGATAACCTATATCATCATGATGTCATTCTTTTAGGAAGCAGACCTAGGCTCATTTACTGCATGTCAGCTTTAGGAAACGAATCATATGAATACAGTATCCTCTTGATATTCTACACTTTTTTTCATATGGCTCCTTTTTTGTTCTGTTCTAATGTTTTCTAAAAAACTAATTACAGAAAGACTGCCAAAACCACCTAACTTAACTGAACATAATAAAGGCAGGGTTATTTGTTTATCAGAGGTTTCTTTCTGCGCAGCACAAGTCTGCGGTAAGCTAGTGTAATTAGAAAATAGACAAAAATTGAGTGGGCTGCATAACCTGTCTACATTGTAAGTAGCAGAGGAACCTTTTCCAACAATTAACTTCAAAAGACATTCTTTCCAGGGAAGTGTTCTTGTTTGTACTAATTACTGTGAGGCAATTAGCAGGAGACTGTAACAAAATAATTTCCATTAGAGTTGTTCAGTACTATTTATAAATATTTTCCAGTGACATTCTTTTTTTTACAAACCCATTATAGATTTATTGGTTTTCATGATGGATCCAAAATACATCCAAAATGTTGAGTTTTGCCCGTTGAGTTACTTGATTTCATAGGAAAATGGGTTCAGATAAATATTACATTACTGCTTCCGCAAAGCAAGCCTATGGAGCCTTATTGTGATGCTCCACAGACTTACATTTGAAAAGTGACCTCCGGCTCACACATAACCCCTGTTTATTTCAGCAAGTCGGAACAGAAGGCACGTGACCGAGAGGAGCTCCAGAGTGGAGCTAGAAACTGGGGAAAATGGTAATCAGTGAGTATATTACACCCACACTGCACTATATATATGACTGTCCACTTCTGCGCCAGCACTTGGAAATCCTGACAGCGTGCACAGTGAGCGCTGTCAGGATTCACAAGACTCCAGCCACATAGTGTGTCATTATGAGGATTCTCAAGTCTGCAGTCACATATACTGTCATATGACTGCCCACTCCAAGCACCTGAGAATCCTGACAACATGCATAGTGAGTGTTGTAAGGATTCACAAGTCTCCAGTCACATATAGTGTCACATGATAGCCCACCCCCAGCACCTGAGAATCCTGTCAGTGTGCACAGTGAGCTTTCTCAGGATTCATAAGTCTCCAGTGACATAGAGTGACTGCAGATTTGCACCAGGACAACCCCTTTGATTCTTAATACTGAACACAACAGAAACTCTTGCCTTTATAAAGGTAGGTGAAAAGTTACACATTGATGCACTGGTATATTTTTCTGCATTTGCATATCTTTGACATTTTAAGGGCTTGTCCACTAGTGGTGAACTCCAGCTTAACCAATTCAGGACCCTAAACTGAAATATAAATCATGGCTACTTGCCTCCCACAGTGGTGACATCTGTAAGTTGGAGAGGTAAGCATCTCTGGAAGATCATGGGGGTCAGCATAATTTACCTCAATTGCTTTGTGTTATCTTGTGTCGAGCATGTAATGCCATTCTGATCAGCATATTGCATTTTTTATCATTTTGGTCCATATTTATTTTCATTAATATAAATACAAATATTTATATATACAGTATGAGAAAATACCTCTAAGTCCCTCAATACAGGATGATCTTCGATGCCAGGAAACAAGACTCTCATAGTATAGGTCCGATAATCTAAGAACGGAATGCCAGCCCCATCTAGGTCACTTGTCAGCTCATGGATATCAGTCTGTAGCTCAGCAAAAGCTAAAAAGCAAGGAAGAAATATAAAAGAAAAAACTTATTGGAAGACATTAATAGATAATGACTAAGTGCTCTTTTATTACACTTGTTAATAGCTAGTCATGTTATACATGAATGGTAAAAATTGATATCATGAGATTTTTCACCACACTGTAAATAAACATAGTGGGTGCAAAAATAGTTAAAAGGAACCTGTCCGGTGCGATATGCACCCAAGAACCACGAGCAATTCTGGGTCCACATTGCTAATCATTGCCTAACCATCCCTGTATCTAGCAGCATAGATAAAGAGATCTTTAGAAAAAGTAATTGTAAAGATCTTTTATCATATGCTAATGAGACCAGGGACTAGTCGCAATGGCATTAGTTCCTGCGCTCATTTCGCCCTCTTAGCATGGTAGCAAGCCCACAGGGGCGTCCTAAAATGCTATGCAATGCAGCATCACCAGCGGTGACGCGCATACCTGTGTACGCTGTGACCACTGATCAGACGTCCCCGGGACTTCCGGTCATGCGTACTAGACCTCTCTGAATTCAGGATGCATACACCCGGCTTCATACTCTACATGACCGGAAATGCCTGGCATTCAGATCATTGGTCACAGCAGACACAGGTACGCACATCACCACTGGGGATGCTGCATTGAATAGCATGTTAGCACACCCCTGTGGGCATGCTAACATGCTAACAGGGCGGAATGAGCACAGGAACTAACACCCTTGTGACTAGTCCCTGTACTCATTAACATGTCATAGAGGATCTTTAGAAATACTTTTTCTAAAGATCTCTTTATCTACGCTAGTGTATACAGGGACCGTTTGGCAGGGATTATCAATATGCACCCAGAAATGCTCATGCCTCTGGGTGCATATTGCACCTGACAGATTCCCTTTAAATATCAAATCCACTCTACTACATCTGCATATCAACACAATCAAACAATTAGGAATGCTGCAAAGTTAATAATAGGAAAAATGGAAATCAATAGGAAAGCATATTTCCAGAAAATTAGTTGACGACACGATATTAGGTAATTATAATTATGCTAAAAGAAAAGATTCACCTACAGTAATTTCAATATAGCAGCACACAACATTATTAAAAGCCTGTGGGGTATGTCATTAATTACAGACTCACTTTAATTATTAAAATAGAGCAATTTTCAATTGTCAGTGGTTATGCCTCATATGACAATGGAATCCAGCAAATGCTGGAGATAATTAAAAAAAATTTATAAGATAAATAAAAAAAGGAAAGGTATAAAAAAATGTTAGTAGTAAATACAATAAAAACTAAAGATAAAGTGACAGAGAGAAAAAACAAGAAAGGGAATCCAGAGAGAGTTGGAAGAATGATAATGGAATAAATAGAGACAGAGAGAAAGAAAGGAGTAGGAAGAAGAGAAATACAGCGACCGCCCGGCACAGAAGGACGGAAAAAGAGACAGAGCATGAGCTGGACGTGTGGAAAAATAGCCAGAAATCCTAGGTTTAACACTTTAACCTTCACAGTGTCCATAAAGCCATGGAAAGCCTTCCCTGTCTCCCCGACACCGGGTTGCCATGACAACACATTATTGCCAGCTTTACTCTCGCTAATAACATTGAAAATAAAATTGAAAACAGGTTGTGGAATAATAATAAAATACTTTAGGTGAAACACTTAAAGGTCGTCACATTGAACCCATTTTGAAAATATGTATTTGTTAAGCATTTTAGTTACATGTTTTTAGAGAAACTAATTCAACATGTTCCTTGACTTCAATAACGTACACTATCCAATCAGAGACAGTGCGCCAACATGTTTAGACCTAATAAAGAGTGAGGGAATTAAAGAATAGTACGGAACTGTAGACTTTATTTTATGAAGGTGATTAAGGTCGGATGATGCTGTTAAAATGCTTACAGCTGGGCACAGAGCCGTGTATAAAGCTCAATATTCAGTATATACCATTGTATAGAAGACTTCAAAGCATGTGTGTCCAAAGCATAGAGATGATTATGGGTATTATTTCATCTTATCAATGCACATTAAAAACTCAAATTAAAAATATTGCATTTAAAAAACATTGTAGAGAGGATTTTGGGATTTCATTGCTTTTTTCAAGATAAATCTTACATTTTTGGTAAAGTTAAACTTTACTTTACTTTGCGCTGTACTCTACCCATCAAAGTCAATCGAGTCTAACGGCACAAACTTTATTATGGCTCTGTAAACCTTGAAGTTGTACATAGACATAACTCAGCAGTAATGGAAGCCTACGGTGCATTTCTGGAAATCAATGTGGAATACTCCAAATGAAGTGCTACTGAAGAGGTATCTCACATAAATAGTACTGCGCATAGGTGCCACACAGAACCACAGTTTTTCTATACTATAGAACTGTATACACTTTACATTTCATATAATGTCCAGGCAATGACTATGCTTACTTTTTAAAGGTAGGCATTCGTATTTTTTAAACCTAGGGCCTGATTAATCAAGACTTTTACTCCAGTATTCTGGTGTAAAAAGCTTTGAAAAGTCGCATAATGTTGCCCAACTGCGCTAAAATTATGCAACTTTCGGCGTTCTCACACCTCTTTTGCAAAGGTCCGGCAAATTGGGAGGAGATGGGGTGTGACAGGGAAAAATGGCAACTACTGCTCGTCAAATACAGCCCAAGCGGCAGAATTCTCTACACCAGAGATGTGCACGCTACTTGATGGCACATTCTAAGACATGAAAACGTATATGCCTCTTCATGAATCAGGAATGTTTGACTCCAGCACACCTCCTTGTCAAGACCAGGGTGAACAACTCATGGACAACTAAGATCATGAACAAAGATGCTCTTGATCACTGAGCGCAGAGTTATCCTTGGAAGGAAATATCACCTGACCCATTTTGGACATGTCATGAGGGCAAATTCAATAGAACATTGGTTGCTTCTCAGAATGTTCAGTGTTAAGAGGAAACAGGGGAGACTTAAGGCCCTTTGGCTGGATACCATCAAGAATGACATGGGAAGGAATATCAAGCAATTGAAAGAAGCTGTAGAAAACAGGAAAGCATTGCACGAAATTGCATATGGTGTATCCAAAGGTTGGACATGACTAAACAGATAAAATCAGGAAAGAAATTTTCAAGTCATTACATTCTTGGGTTGTATACATTTTGCAGTGTACCATTTTTTAAAAAAAACGGGGTTGTATCTAAATGGAAACTCTATATAATTAAAAACAGCGATGTTCTTACTAGATAAATCTTATCTTTTGGAATTTAAGGAAGACACTTTATAAAGAACGTGTTGTCAATGTCTTACCTTCTTTGCACTCCAGTGCCACTCTTGATTCCAAATTATCCATTTGCATTTGCAGTCTTTTAAGAGTCAAGTCACTTTCTCTAGATTTGCGCTTGTAGGCTATAAGCACTGCCACAATGAAGATGATTAGCAGACCACCAGCTGCTGCAATACTGACAATGGCTGGTACACTAAGAGGACTATCCGGGGTTATATAAACCATGCCAGGAGAGAATTCCATCCCACCAACTCGAGCCTACAAGAAAATTATTCAAGGAAAAACTTTTACATCCTGTACGATATAAAACCTTACATAAAATTATCACTGGTTATCATTTTACAATGGCACAGACGATAGACATGGTAGCAGTCGATTTTTTACGTTGTGCCACCTGGTAGCTCTACCTTATACAAGCATAACAGGATAAAACAAAATAGCAATGCCCAATTTTATAGCAGCTTTAGTGTTATTGATCAGATGGTTTATTGTAATATGTGACATACTACCTAAGTATCACAAATTTCTTGCTCCTAAGACCTACGTGTGACTGCTAAACACAACAGACATTTTATACAAACTCTTTACTGCAGCAAGTATTAGATGTTATTAATAGGGGCTGTCTATCTAAACCCCCTGCAGTCCACCAGGCGGCTAAAACCGCAGGGATACAGTTATGACAAAACTATCTGCTACGTCAATAGTCCAGGCAAAATCCCTAGAGCTTATTGAGACTTGTCATAGATCAACTTTATTGTTCTTAGCGATAAATACATATTGGAATTTTCTCGGAGATTAAGAGACAGGTTCAGCTCTTCAAGTTGCTACAGACGTACAGAATTTTCTCTTTTTTTCCATATACTCCCCTTATTGCATTGGCTTTATTTTTACATGTAGAAATTTTCCAAAAGATTTTATCAATAATTGTGTTTGTAAGACAAGAATTACCCTCTAAGTGAATTCCATAACCACATGGCATAATTCTTCAAATACAATCATTTGTACCAAAAAATGGTAATACCTGGCAATAATTTTTGCAAATGCAGCACAGGAGTTTTGCTACTACATTTATTCAGGGTTCCAAATCAAAAATATTGTATTTTTTGCAAACTAGGCAGTAAATCTCTAGATATACAGTAAAGTCTATGCTGAACATTTCATTTTATGGTTTGCAAGTGTTGCAAGTATCGTATTTCCCAAAAATAAGACCTACCCCAAAAATAAGTGATAGCAGGAATTTGTGGCTTATTTAGAATGTTCCTAAAATATAAACCCTATTAAAAAAATTAGCCCTAGACATGGTTCAACAAGGAAGTGTCCAGGCAGCTAAAAAAGTTAAAGAATACAGCCGGACACTTCATTAAAGAAATGAGACACTCCCTAAAGAGAGAAGACAGCCCCAAAAGAGAGAAGACAGACCCAAAAGAGAGAAGACAGACCCAAAAGAGAGAAGACAGACCCAAAAGAAAGCAAACATAACCCCCACCAAAAAATGCAGTCACCAGATCCCGAACAAGTACAGCCGGCAAGTGCCAATGGTGCATGGACCAGAGTTCTGCATCGCTGTCAGGTCCCTCGCTGTTTCTCTCACACACACATCAGATCCCAGCATCACTCCTCTCTCTCTTACATACACACACACACACACACACACACCTGATAACAGTATCAGTCCACTCTCATACATACACACACACACACACACACACACACACACATCCGGTTATAGTACTACTCTAGTCTCTCACACACACATATATGTGATTGCAGTATCACTCTGTTCTTATACACACATTTGATAACAGTATCAGTCTGCTCTCTCACACACATCTGATTACAGTATCACTTTAGTCACACACACACACACACACACATCTGATTGCAGTATCACTCTGCTCTTATAGAAACATTTGATAACAGTATCAGTCTGCTCTCACACACACACATCTGATTACAGTATCAATCTAGTCTCACACACCTCCAATCGCAATATCATTTTTCTCTCACATACACATCCAATTGCAGTTCAACTCTGCTCTCACACACAAACACACACATTGGGTCACAGTATCACTCGGCTTTCACTAATTCTGCGTGAGTGATACTGCTTTTGGCCAGCAGGGGGAGTGACCTCTGTAGAACACAGGGGGACCTGACAGCGATGCAGTCCTGTATGTGAGAGGAGCCCATTCACTTGCCAACTCTACATGTCCGGGGTTTGGTAAGTGCAATTCCCTTGTGGGGTGTCTATCTTCTTTTGGGGGTAAACATGGCAGTACATGGGGCGTAGCCATGTTTCCCCAAAACTATGACCTACCCCAAAAATAATCCCTAGCACCTTTTCTGGAGTAAAAAAATAATATAAGTCCCGGTCTTATTTATGTGGAAACACAGTAAATGCAATACAGGTGCATGTGCAGCTCCTCCTCCCAACACCTCCTTCTCTCCTCCACACTTGTACTATTTCTTACCTAATCACCTCCACGACTTTTCCTAAGTATCCCCAATCCTCTGGAATTCTGTGCCCCAACACATCAGATTATCCACCACATTCAGAACTTTCAGGTGGAACTTTAAAAACCCATCTTGCTATGAAGGCTTACAGCCTGCAAAGATCATGCTGTCACCTAACCACCAATGGAGCTGCTGCAACCCCCCAACCTACTGTCTATTCCTCTCCATTATCCTGTAGACTGCAAGCCTGCATGGGTAGGGTCCTCGCCTTAGGCCAGAATCACACTTGCTAGTGCCTCGCGTGTAACTCGCGCGGGTTTCTCATGGTAGAACACGGCTTGGCCACACACTCCCCTGACAGGAGCGGGTAGGTTGCATGTATCTCTATGCAGCTCAGATGCTCCTGTATTCATAGTGTGCGGCCATGCCGGATGATTCAATGAGAGACTCGCGCGAGTTACACGCGAGGCACTAGCAAGTGTGATTCTGGCCTTAATGTACCAGTCTGTCATTGTTAGTCTGTGCAAGTTTGCCAATGCTCGATTGAGTAACGAGCAGTGCTGATCACACATGCTCATCACTACTCATTACAAGCAGAAGTACAAGCACTCGAGCATTTTAGTATTCAATCATTACTACAGAGGAACACTGTGCTAGAACAGAATATAAGCTGATCCTGCCCATTGGCTAAACACAAAGCACTAGGCTAACAAAATTACTAGTGTACTCTATAAAATATACAGAAAATAATACAAAATATGTATTATTTCAATAAAAATAATTTATTACTTTTAAACAAATATACATTTTTTTAACTATTGGCTAAAACAGAGTAAAGATTAATTTTTCCTGTTCTAAAATATATACACATACACAAACATTCTGACTTATTTTTCATGATTTTGTTTATAAAATAAAATGCATATGGACAACTGATAAAAATTGAGGGCTGAACTGAAGTTAGAGATTATTTTTCAGGCGTTACACTTTAAATGATCCACAGATGTCCTATATAATTTAGCGAGATAAAAAAAATGGCTATTTTATAGCTGACCAGAAAAGTTCAGCTGTCCTCCAGCTCTTCTAGGATTAAATCAGCTTTGGCCTTTGGACAATAGTAGAAAGTCATTGGAATGGATATGACAGGGTGGCTGTATAACAGAGACAAGATACAATAAGTAAGCGCTGAAATCTGTCCAGTTATCTTATTTTCCTTTACCAGCTTTTCCAAATGATAACCTTGTCTCCTTAGATTTGCAGCTTAGAGTTTGGCACACCAATAGGTTTATGTCAACTTTTACGGTAAACCTTTAACTCACACCGAATGCCGTGTGTCACATTAATGAAAGTCATTAACATGTTTTAATGTTATTATCCGCATAATATTCATAATTTATTCTCAATTGTTTTTTATATAAAATTTATTAATCTAGGGTGGTTAAGGTCTTGCCACTTAACTGTTGAGCAGAAAAAGCCTTTAAATTGTGTTAAAGTAATCATATTAATAGTATAAATTAAAAAGAAAATAAAAAAAGTTAAAACCATTGCTTAACTTAATGTTTTTTGGGTTTTTTTTTAAATATTTTATGTCTTTTTAAATAATTTCCAAATATCTTATATATTTTCAAAAAATAATTTCATATTTTTAGTGTTGCGCTATTTTATATAACAGTGTATTTTCTCGAAAAATTAAAGGAGAGTAACTACTAAAGTCCCTATGGTGAGTCATTTTATGTATTTTCAGCCAAAAACTGAGTATTATCTTATTCATTTTACCGATATCTGATAAACAAAAACATTATAAGGAATCTGTCAGCAGGTTTTTTCTATGTAGTTTTACAACATCACTAGGGACTAAGTTAGGGACAGAGACCCTGATTCCAGGGATGAATCACTTAGTTTACTGTTTGCTGCAATAATGCTACAATTCCAGTTTTCTCTGTTGCAGATTTAGCAGTCACCAAGCTCATCTCAATGATTGGCAGCCTTCTGTACACACCGTATAGTGACAGGCAGCTGCTAATCTGTGCTAGGGGTGTGGTTGGACTAGGAGGCATCAGGCCAGTTGTCTTCTAGTGATAATTGTCTGCTGATAAATCACTGATTGTACTGAAATGGCAAAACACAGATCAGTAAGTGACATATCCCTGAAAATAAGGCTCTCTTCCACTACATGATGGTGCTCAGATTACATAGCAAAAAACCTTGTGACAAATTCAATTTCAGAAGAATAAAGGTTTTTTTATACAGGCAGAATTCTGCAATACAATAGGTTGATTGATACTGGTTTAAAGGGAACGTGTCACCAGATTTGGCGACCATAAGCCGCATCCACTACCATTGAGCTCTTATATACAGCAATCAGAATACTGTATATAAGTGCCCAGGCTATGCTGTATAACATAAAACAACACTTTTATACTACTCACCTAAGGGGCGGTCCGGTCCGGTCCGATGGGTGGCACCTCCTCTCTCTGATCCGGCACCTCCTCTCTGCTGCAATCTTCGTCCTCCTTCTACCCAGCCCAGTGTTGATGACACATCTACATTATCCACACAGTTCGACCCTGCGGTCCTGCGCAGGCGCATTTTGATCTGAATGGCTGAGGACATATCAAAGTACTGTAATGTGCAGATGCAAGGAAAGGTTAAAGACCACCAGCGCATGTGCGCTACAGTACTTTGATCTGCCCTGAGTGGAGCATATCAAAGTGCAGGACCTCAATGCCAGCTAGTGTACATGACGTAGGACGTGTCATACACAGGGACCTCAGAAGAAGGAGGACAGTGATCGCCGCATAGAGGAGGTGCCAGAACGGAGAGAGGAGCCGCCGGACCAGAAAGCAGCGACACCCATCGGACCGGTCCGCCCCTTAGGTGAGTATTATAAAAGTGTTTTTTATGCTCTATACAGCAGTGTGGACTCTTATATACAGTATTTTGGAATGCTGTATATGAGCTCAGTGGTGGTGGCCACAGCTTATAGTTGCCAAATCTGGTGACAGGTTCCCTTTAAAGCTCCTTTAAACCAGATGGATATGAAACATTGGTAATATGATTGTTTGGATCACATACTATTTGCATAGTGTTGCTAAAGCATTCCTGTTTACTTGGCTGATTAATAAGTGTATAATCATTCATTGGATGATATCTGTTATGGCTACAAGGCCCCATTATTGGAAACAAGAATTCGCAGAACCACTGGTTTGACTAGTTATCAGCCTGTGTAAAAGGGCCTGAATTACAAAAAAGGAAAGCAGAAAGCAGTCATAGATTTAGATAAACTCCAGAAACACCACTCTGACATGGTAAAAGTATAATGCAGTTTCTTTCAATAGACATTATTAAAATTATCTGAAATCACATGTGCATTTTGTCTTAAATAGCTACAGTATCTAGATTTATATTTAGACTGATCAACTAATTGATAAAAAACAAATTCATTACGGCTTATCTCAAATGGTCATGAACGACCTAATCCATGATACGTGAGCCAGACAAGTAATATGAATACATGGTGAAAAAACACAGGGGAACGTAAACAGGGTACCATAACTTCATATCGGGGTTCCACACTCAATGACGAAGCAATGCATCTTCTTATAGAATGCTATCAGTAAATCTGTGGTTTCACCCATCTTATTTATGTTTAAGGGCCTTAAAGCTAATTTACATTACCTGAAAGTCCCTTTAACAGTAGGGACCATACCCAAAACTTGTTTTGTTTTATTTTGTTTGCAAAGGAAGTGTTATAATAACTGACAAACTTTGTGGTTTAAAAACAAAAAAGTATATATTTTTACTTTATTATATTAAAAAATAATAAGATGTCTATACAGAAAATATAGGGAATATCCACATGTTTGTTGGAATTGAAGTCTGATTCCTTTAAGGGTCATTTAAGTGCTTACCATTACTTTGTGACGACCAGTGAGATTTGGGGACTCGCACAAAAGTTGGACATCTGACACCGTTACCGTGCATGGTTTCTCCCCAATGAACATGAAGTACTTCAATTTCATATTGCCTCCAGCAACTGGTGGAATTAAATTCTTTCCCTGCAATAAAAGGTGAACATATAGAACATTAAAACAATATCTGATTTAGTACAGATACTGTGCTACCACTAATACAAATAAGAGGTTAAGGTAAGGGCTCATGTTGAAAAGGATGGAGCTCAATTACATTGGTGGAAAATAATGAAAGTTGTCAACGACTACATACGCTAAGATTCTTTTCCTGAATTCACAATAAGGTAATAATAACACTATGAAAACATGAGCAGTGTAAAAAAAATAAATCATAACACTGTTCATAAGTCAGCGTATGGGTAATCCATATATAGTAGTAAGTATAAAAAATATGGACCTTCTGCCTATTGCAACCAATCAAATTACTTCTTTGCCTTTTAACATTTTTTTTTAAAATTGATTGCTTTGTATAGACATTTATGCCTACTAGTTTTATACACAAGGCTGTCAATGACAATATATACTGAAAAATAACTCATTACTTCCTGGAAAACTTAATGAATTTAAAGGAGATCAAAATATAAAACGTTCTACAAATATAAATAATGAGGAATATAAAAAAACAACCCTGTCTGATTTAGTGATAACAGTTCTGGTCCTTTAAAAAGAACAAATGAAGTCAGTTGAAGTCAGGGTTCTCTGCTGTCTAACTATTTTGACAGCTGTTTGAGACTTCATGCTTCTGAACTGGGAGATCCAAATGTGGGGGACTGGGATTGTGCAGAATGGAGGCAGAGAGGACACCTGTGTTGCTACCTTACTGTTTTACCTCATTGTTGAGTGAGGTAAAAATATATATATATTAGAAGACTACAAGAATACAATGGAATACTGTGTATTAAGGAACAGCAGAAGAAGGAGGCCAGAACAGCACCTGAGGTAAATCCTGTGACATCCTTCTCTAGAGTATGGCTTGGCTGTGGATGTATGTGTTTAATAAGTAAGAGATTCAAATTAATCCTCTACAGGATTAATCTGATTCCTTTATTTTTGCAGGTTAACTCTTACACGCTGCTATGTCCTCCTTCATCAGAGTATTTATTAAACAGCAGTTTATATTTGGGTTGTATATTGCACAGGGACCTTTTTTTACTTTGCTGCTACATCGCAATATTCTATATGTAGTAAAGTTAAAGCTCTTGGCTGGAGATGAGATAATCTTTTGGGTGGTTTGTATTGTGCTGATTCACTTCACTTTGGAATGTGTTGGCGAATTAATTCACCATCTTAAAAATTATTGTGGGCAGTTTATAAAAAAATTAGGTAAATTGATTTTCCCATGATATTCTATTGACCAGCGTGAATTGCCAAAGAGGGAAAACAGGCAAAATCCGGCCAAAGCTCCATTTTTCCATATAGATGATATATAGAATTTGCTTATCCCCTCACAATTGATACCTCGTAAACAAGAGAATATCACCAGATTGTATACTCTCTATGCTAAACTGAAAGTTATACCTGCATTATTGTAAAATTGAGAGAAACCAACTAATTTTTTAATGTAGTATATTTCAGATGAAAAATCTACTATAACTTTTTATGTTTTTTTCTTCAATTTATAGGTCTTCTCTTAATGCTTAATTTAGTACCCTACTACAATGTTTCTAATTCCAGTCTTCAAGTACCTCTAATTAGAGATGAGCAAACCATTGGATGTTCGGTTTCTGCAGGTTCAGATGGACTTTGGATAAAGTTCTGTTCTGGACCCGGATCTGAGCTGAATCACATTGGAACTCACTGACTGGGCAGTTGAACCCTCGGCCCACATACAGAGAGCTAAACACAGAACACTTCCGGGAAAGGTAGGGCCGGCTTTTTCATTTTTTTATTGTACACACTACATCCGATGACGCTGTTGTTACCCACAGTGTGAGACATTCAAACACTGCAGGCGGCTAACCCTGAGCTGAGCACCAAATGTACCGGAGCACAGTGATTCTTGCATGAGTGGTTAGCATATGAACAGCATCCGAACTCCCAACACTGATTTGTTTGTAAAGTCTCTGTTCGGCACCAATACCAAACTTTAAAGTTTGGGTCGGCTCATCTCTACTTCGAAGTCATCATTTAAACATTCCCACAAAGGTGAACATGTGTGTCTATTCATGGGGCACTGACAATTACAGATCAAAAAATTTTTCACTTATGCATGAAAAAGATGATCCTAAAAACTTCACTTGCCGGGTATATTTAAGGAATGGAGTATAGGAATACTGTAAGTATATAGTTAGTGCAACGGTACCATTGTCACAAATAATCTAAACGGGCGATCCCAGGCCATCAGTGGTAAGCTGTTACTAAATGTGGAAGAAGACAAATATCTATACATTTAAATTATTCTCATTTATATGGGTTAATGGCAATGATAAGTATGCAATATGCGTTAACGATGATATAGTATTTGTATGCAATGTACTTCATTTTAGTGGAATGTTTCAGGTATGCAAAATGCTAATACACTTTGAGGCATGAAGAGATGGCTAGCCAAAGGACCTTAGACTAATAAAAATTACATTAAACTCTGATGTTTAATAGAGATAGGAGAAACATGTTGTCTAGGGCTGACATTTGTTAACTGACCGTGCTTTAGAATAAAGGTAACTCTTTCAACATAAAACATGGATTTAAAACATTTACAAGCACTATTTGTAGCAATGTATGATTATTTTCAGTAATAAATATAAATCAATAATTAGAAACTCGTAGTTTCCTATTGCCTATGCTGGATGAAACCATACTAAAATATAAAGCATTGATCATGAACTTGGTAAATGCAGAATACATAGGAAAAATGGCCACCAAAATATCACATGTTAAAAAGAAGCATAAATATATCTTTTTACAAATGGTGCAGAGCGAAGTGGCTTATTTTTGTATAATGTGTTTTCTCTGGTTTTCCATAGAACTCTAGGTAATACTATGTAAGTTACCACTGCAGAAAAGAAGTTGTTCCAAGAAAAATTCTGCTTAATCTCTTACCCATTTTCATCCAAGGTATACTTATATTAAATTAGTTTTCTCATAAACAAAATGTATCACCTATTTCAAGGATAAATTAAACAATGTATAATTGCTGGAGGATCATACTCATACCAAGAATGGGGAAGTCCAAATTACTCTGTGAAAATAAACTGTTACTGAGCATGTGCGATCACTGCACCAATAATTGTCTAGACTTTCCATGGAACGTCAACGGTACACAAGTGGTCACACATGGTCATCAGATCTTTATTTATTCTAAGGGGGTGTTGGGCCCTGTTCTCATAATTTGTGGGTCTACCACCTGTCACGTTTCCACCAGACTCTGCTCCTGCGACTTCTCCTTGTGTCACCAGGCGCCACCATATTCCTGCCGTGGGCAGTGCTGGTGATAGAGGAGGAGTCAGTACCTGTAGCTCTGGTGGGCGTAGACCCCACTCATCCACTAAGTTGGGTTTCCCTGGGACCTGCAGTACCACTGGTTGAGTGTCGTGTCGTGTGCCTTCCAGCTGAAGTTACCACCTTTCAGCCATAGCCAATGGAAAGGCATCACACCCTTCTTATTCATCCTCCTGTCTGCTGGTCGCTGCAAGATATAAAGTCTAGTTTATCCTGATTATTTCTGGTTCTCATGCTGCTCTGTATATTGATCCCTGTTTTGACCCCTGCCTGCTCTTTGACTACTCTCCTGTCTGCCATTTTTATACCTTGTTGCCATCTCCAGTATTGACCTTAGCCTGATTTCCTGACTATGCTCTTGTCTGATGATTTTGTCCCTTTTCTGTATCTCTGGTTCGACCCTGTCTGAGGACTACTCTTCTTGGCATTGTAGCCTTCCACAGGTAGCATTCTCCAGGGCCCTGTAGTAATTCCAAGACAGGGGTTAATGGGTTTCGAGGTTTTCGGGATCCTGCTTAGAGGGCGGCTAGCCTTTAGCCTATCCGTGACAGCCATCCTGAGACTGTGGTTCCAGGCAGACATTACACCAGCAGTCTAAACTCCAGTGACTAGGTTTTCAAGTCCTATTACCTTTAATATTATGGGACTTCCTGGCTTTAGTTCCAAAATCCCAGAAGGGTTGAAGGACTCAAACACTGGATCTGGATAATACGTGAAATTGGTTTTGTTGAGGACCAGTAATGCTTGCACATTGTCCATTATGAAGCCAAACTCCTCTGGCCGCTCGGTGACATCAGGTTGATTGTTAGAATTTACAGCTACAGCTGGAGCTTGACAGGTCATCTCTGTAGCGTTCAGCACCGTACAGTTCTGTGCAACGATAATGAAGAAATATCAATAATGGTTTATGCCATCAAATTACTATATAACACAAGTATTCAGATTGGATGTAGTTACTTAATAATTATCATTTACTATAGCAATTCAACTGATAGCACATTGTTATAAATTTTGCTGTCCAGTACATTTAGTCCAAAACCTCAGTATAATTAATCTTTCTTTATAGTGGTAATACAATACAATTCATTCTGCACACAAAGCGACTGAAGATTAACAAGTCACTCTTTACATCAGAGCCATTGTGAGCTTTGATGAAAAGACTCAGACACAGAACTGCTTGAACAGAAGGACATGGCTGCATTAATAAGACGGCTTTGTCACTGGGCAGGTTACATAGGTATAGAATATATTTTCTTAGATACATTACAAGTATATTCTATCCAATATTACATAACAGATCACGCGGAAGACATCTTTTATTGTCCACATAATGACAGAACAAGCTTTGAAATCTAGGTGATTTAGAATGATCGCTTTCTTATAATACAATACAGACAAATATGGGTGATTTTTATAATCAATGATATATCATTGGTTGGCCTTGCATAGCTAGATACAACAGATAAATCATGAAATTTAAAGGGGTTATCAAAGTTTGTTACAATAGCCTGCAATCATTCTAGGTAACTGCAGACTTGTGAATCCTCAAATTGCATACAGAATGCTCTGTCAGGATCCTCCGATGCCAGTTCCGAGTGTGGCCGGATATATGTCCATAAGCATTCGAAATGTGTTCTTACAGCCACATTCCAACTAGACATGTGTGGCCTTGGTAAACTTGTTTGAATTGAGTGAGGCCATACATGTCTAGTTGGAATGTGGCCAGGAGTATGTAAATCATATACTTGCAGGTAATGATCGCCTGGTCTTGGAGAATCCTGATTGTGCGTGCTGTATACAATGTAAAGATATACAAGTTTGCAGTCACATAGTAGTGACTATAGACTTTCACACAAAACCAGGATAACCTCTAAGCTTTTTATCCTACTTAGCATAGTGAGTCTAGAATAAAAGTCAAATCTTGACAAAATGGTTGGCCTTTGGAGTATATATCAAGTGAACAGAGTATGTTCCTGCTAAATCAGGGCACCACAGAGGGCCTGCGATCTGAAGCTGATGGCCACCTCGATTGTTAATATCAATTTTACAACAATTTTGATTAGACACTGTTAAGAATTATCAAATAGATTTTCTATGTATGTATGAAACATAACTTATTCTATGTATATAACGGTTAATGATCTGTGCACTGTTTAGCACTGAAACTTAGGCAAAGTGTGGTACTGTTCTTTAGGCATTAAACATCAGATAGGTTATAATAAGATACTGTATTGGTATTTGCATTCTATATGGCCAAGTAACAGCTGGCACTGCCTAATAGTACATATATATATATATATATATATATATATATATATATATATATTTATATAAATAACGGCAGAGCAGTATCCAGCATTAACGTGAGCAATCCAGGATGCTGTTGAAAATTCCTTCACTTTATTCATGAATCCATAAAAATAAAATGGTCCAAGCGATTCAGAGCAGCAATTAACGCAGGAAAAAAGCGCAGATAGGACTATGCGTTTCAGCGTTAACACCCGCCTCCCTCACGGTTCGAAAACTCATCTATACTGTATATATATACATATATATATATATACTGTATATATATATATATATATACAGTGTATATATATATATATATATATATATATATATACTGTATATAAAACTCTGGAAAAAATTTAAGAGACGACTGCACAGTTTTATAAAGATCAGCTTCTCTACATGTCTGACAGCCATTCCATTCCAGTGTCAGTTGAATTCCAACCAGAGTACACCTCATTCTACTTAATGTTCTTCAGATTAAGTGATCACCTGAACCAAGTCTTAACATATGTTATTCGGCCCATATTGTCCCCTGTAGTAATGTGCCCCTATTATCCCCTGTAGTAATGTGCCCATATTGTCTCCTGTAGTAATGTCCCCATATTGTCTCCTGTAGTAATGCGCTCATATTGTCTCTAGTAGTAATGTGCCTATATTGTCCCTTTTAGTAATGTGCCCATACTGTCTCCTGTAGTAATGTGCCCATATTGTGCCCTGTAGTAATGTGCCCATATAGTCCCCGTTAGTAATATGCCCATATTGTTCCCTGAAGTAATGTCCCCATATTGTCTCCTGTAGTAATGTGCCCATTTTGTCCCCTGTACTAATGTGCCTATATTGTCCCCTGTAGTACTGTGCCTATATTGTCTTCTGTTTTAATGTGCCCATATTATCTCATGTATTAATGTGCCCATATTGGCTCCTGTAGTAATGTGTCTCATCCTTTACTAATGTCCTCATTCCGGTACCCTTCTTGTTCCATATAATGCCGTTGTTCACATACACCAAAAAATTCTCTCATCTGTCCTCCATTCCTGCGATGTCCTTTTACTTGTCTGTTGTGTACTGCAGGCACATAGACCCCTCGGTGATCTCAGCCAGTACACGGGGCAGCTGCTGTTGTCATCTGCGCTTTACTTCACTTGAGTGCTTTGCGGTGCCGCAAATCATTTAAGTGAAGTAAAACACTAACAACAATAGCAGTGGCCCCTGCACCGATCACCAAGGGGTCTATGTGTCTGTGGTCCATAAGAAGCAGGTAAGAGGACACCCTGGGAACAGAGGAAAGGTGAGAATAATTGTTTGTGGGACCTTCACTCCAGGGGGGGCATTTTCAGCATAAAAAAATGTGCTGAAAAACTTGAGTATATATGGTATATGCTTTTGGGAGAACTGAATGGGGAAGGCCTGGTCCAACATGACTATTCCAGTGCACACAGCAAGATCCATAAAAGCATGATTGGGTGAGTCTGGGGTTGAAGAACTTTATTTGCAGCACAAAGCCCTGAAATGAAACCCCTGACAGCCCAGTAAAAAATATTACTTATTAAAGTGGTTGTCCCAGGATTGATATTGGTGACATATTAAAAATAATTGCTCTGAAATAAACTCACACCAACACAAGGAGAATGCAATGCCACCCACTTCTTCTGCTGACTCTGACAGTATTTTTTGAAAGCTGCATGGTTGGCTGATAACAGTCTATAATGGTTCCCTAACATTTTATACAATTGTGTGATTTCTTGTAGTCCTAGATTACAAATAATGCTACATGGCTGTTCAATATACTTAATATTAAATTAATCTGATTAATGAACATTTAATAAACTATTCTTATGTTTTTATTAACCCATGAAAGATGTAACGATTGTTGGAATATAAGTATCTACTGTATAAAACATACAATTGTTTGGTCAGAAGAGAGTTAACTATTAAAGAGATTGTTGACTTGTACTCACCGTATAGGAGATTTTTCAGAGATCCTCACCTTAAATCTTTAATCACTTGTATATATGTATTCATACAACACTTGGAGGAAAGATGAGGCATTATCATAGAGCTGGAATCAATCCAGCACAAATCACCCTGGCCATAAAGCCATTTGGCTCACATGTCAAGAGAGTGATAAGCCAGATGTGACATACAAAGCATCCTAATGGCCTTCATTATTGTGACTTTAATCCTATGTGAGGGATTGAGAATGAGCAATGTCACATCTGTATATGCTTTTAAGACAGCTATGGTGAAAGCTTATCCAGCTTCACTGCTAGTTATTATTTAGCTATGTATTATTCTTGTAAATGGTACAAATCAATATTATTAAAGGGGAAGTCTTAGAAATCAACATGTTTAAGATATAGTAGTATAAAAGGAAAAAAAATAGCTATAGATAAATCTGATTGCAGAAAGCCCTATGGGCATATTCTAAGACAGTGCAAACTTAGACTAAATCGTCTAAGAGGGACCCCTGCTGTTTGATGAATCTTGGATATTATTAGACTGTCTAGTCTAAGTTTACCCCACTTATTAGAAAGCTTATTTTGTGCCAAAATGTTGTGCCAAAACCACAATTTCAGTGAAATTCTTAGCACATAAGCCTTGGGAAAATCGCTAGCCTTGATGAGGGAGTGTGGTGGAGTCAGGCACATGCCACTTGTCAGATGCTACGGATTTATGAATAGGTGCACACTTCTTCATGAATCAGGAGTGTCTGACGAGTGGTGTGTGCCTCTGTGCGCCATGCTAGAAGTCTTAAGCCCGCTTTACACGCTACAACATATCTAACGATGTGTCGGCGGGGTCACGTCATAAGTGATGCACATCCGGCATCGTTAGTGGTGTTGTAGCGTGTGACAGCTACATGCGACTGCGATTGAACATAAAACCATTCATCGCATACACGTCGCTCATTTCCTAAAAATTGCACGTCGGGTTGTTCAATATTCTCGAGGCAGCACACATCGCAGTGTGTGACACCCCGGGAATGATGAACAGATCTTGCCTGCGTCCCGCCGGCAATGCGGAAGGAAGGAGGTGGGCGGGATGTTTACGTCCCGCTAATCTCCGCCCCTCCGCTTCTATTGGCCGGCTGCCGCGTGACACCGCTGTGACGCCGAACGTCCCTCCCACTCCAGGAAGTGGATGTTCACCGCCCACATCGAGGTCGTACGGAAGGGTAAGTACGTGTGACAGCTTTTAATCGATTGTGCGTCACGGTCAACAAATTGAACGTGCAGCACATACGATGGGGGTGTGTCACATCGCATACGATATTGTATGCTTAATTGAAAGGTGTAAAGCAGGCTTTACACCTGTCCCAAACTGATTTTTGGGATAAGTGATGCCAAGGCTTGTAATGAATTATACAAGATGTGGCATTACGCACCCATCAGGTGTAGACATATCATTGGTGCAGCTTGTGCAGCTGCACAGGGTCCAAAGAGATAGGGGGGTCCCATTTCCAGCTCCAAAACCGCAAGGATCTTCTATAATAAAACAGCTATTAGACAGCAAAGGGCCCATATACTGCATTTACATAGGGGCTCTTTTTTGTCTGTGCCTGCCACTGGCACCATCACACCCCAGCTCTGCCCATTTTGGTTTAGCTTGGAAAAAATGGAGTGAAGACATCAAAGATCACAAAATGTTTGAGCAACTCTGAGTAGCAACAAAATTTTATGACTTTTCCAAGCAATGTACACTAGAATACTGGCAAATTTGCTTTGATTAATTGTGACCATGGACTTACAAGTTAGACCATGCCCATTTCCACTAAGTCCCACCACATTTCAGTAAGGTAATCTCCCATTATTAGACAAAGTGCAGACAGTGTCTACATCACATAATAAATATGGTGCATGTCATGAAAAATATTTTTTGGGGTGCAAAGTGCTACTTAGCACGAAAATTCTCCTTCTAGAGTGGTTTAATCAATGAAAGTTTTTCTCTATCATACAACTTTGTTAAGGAGATAGCATTTGCACAAAGTATATGTATGGGGAAAAAATCTCACTCGCCAGCGACATCACAGAATGCAAGAAAATATATTTTAAGAAAGGCATAAATACATAATGACACATTATAAACCTCACTTACATTGATGTGCTCTTTTCCATTAAACTTGGCTCTTATTTGAGGATTCCTTATAATGTCCAGATTAGTGCCCCAAACTGATATAGGAGTGTTCCCACTAGAAAATACAGTACATTATGATAAGAGATATACATTTGTACCATAAAAGAATTACTGCATAGAAAACAGCATGCTAAATACTATAGAATCATATAAAATCTATGTTGGTAACATGAATTGCCCCTTAAAATGTGATATTATGATTAATTAGAATACGAGGATTAGTGGACGAGTGTATCATATATTCATGGAGTGCTACAGATGTCCAATCAGTTCAATCCTGTGGTGTATCCGCGCACTCGCTTCTGTTCTGGCTAATAATAGAAGGCCAGCAGTAGGATCATATATTAGACTGTGATTTTCTCAGCAGGGAATCGCATGCAAAGAACAGTGAAAGCTTTCATTCCAATATTCGAAAATTGTGAGTAGCAAGAGGAGATACAGAAATTTACATTTTGACTTTCAGGCTCTTCTACTGTAACATACTGTAATGATTTGCTATGAAAAGAAAAATACAAGAAAATATATAGAATATGTTGAGCACCTAAAGAGGATGTCTAGGGTTAGACTCTACTCTCACATCTGTGTTTCAGGCTCTGTTTGGAATTTCAGTTGCTGTTTCGAGCTTATTTGATAGAGAATATGGCGCAAGATACAGCATAATAGAATGACACATCTGACAGCTCCCACATTGTATTGTGGCTTCTGTTATTAATGAAAGCCACAATCCTAGTATAAACATACAGTTGTATTTCATTTTATTTTTTTTACTTTGCATCACCTCTGACGATTAGAGATGAGTGAACCTGTGGAAGTTTGGTTGGGTTCAGCTGTACTTTAGATAAAGTTCGGTTTGGGAACTGGACTTGACCTGAACCCTATGGAAGTCACTAATTAATTGTACAGTTGGGTCTCCGCTCACATTCAGCCAGCCATAAACAGAACACTTCCTGGGGATGTTGGGCGGTATTTTTTCCATTGTTTTTTATACACACTACATCTGATCATACTGTTCTTACCTCTAGTGTAAGCCGATCAAACACTGCAAGAGGTTTGCACTGGGCTAAAGACCAATCATACCTGATCATAGCGATGCTCACGTGAGTGGTTATTACATGTAAAGCACCAGAACTCTGAACCCAAACTCTATTTTTTTAGTTAAACCTGTGTTTGACACAAACACCAAACACCAAACCTTAAGTTCACTCATCTCTACTGATGATGTCTGGTATTTTTGTTAAATCTGTGTTCGGTACGAACACCAAACCTTAAGTTCACTCATCTCTACTAATGATGTCTGGTATTTTTGTTAAATCTGTGTTCGGTACGAACACCAAACACCAAACCTTGGGTTCACTCCTCTCTACTGATGATGTCTGGTATTTTTGTTAAACCTCTGTTCGATATGAACACCAAACACCAAACCTCAGGCTCGCTCATCTCGACTGATGATGTCTGGTTCCTCATTTAGTTCAATGTAGCTAATCTGCAATATCAAGAACTGCCAATAGACACTGGGGAGAAAATTAAACCCTTTTTATCATCTTAGGCAACCTCTTTAAAGCAACTTGAATTAACCCTATACATTTCCAATCACTGAATACTTAATTTTGGCTCCAGATCCAATCACCAAAATTCCTTCCAAAACTTCCACGTTCATAAATTCAATAGATCAACATTAGTCAAGACCAGGTATGCCAAGGGATGACCAGACTTTATTCAATAATAGAACCACTAGCAACCCTATTTCCTGGGTCAACTGTATTTATGGCATAATATACTCACTAATGCTGGGATTACTGATCTAACTAAATGCAGACTGCCTACCACCTTTCTCCGTGAATCTTAGAAATGGATGAATTCCGAGAAGGAAGGCTCAGAGCAGGGTTGCTCTGGAGGTTATTTGAGATTTGAGTTAGGGATAAATTCAGTCAATTAATTCAATTCACGGGATTTATAGCATATATTACCCCTGCGGTCTGTCTCTGGTGTGACTATTATCAGCGGCATTTAATCCCATATGTGCACTGCATTAATTTGCACTGTTGTTAACTCTTGTCTGGTACCATGAAAAAAATCACGAGCCGTACCATGTGGTCTATACGACTCCACCATTAAATTTAGTATTTCTATACAGGTATTTAGTTCAGGACTGTTGAAAATTAATGAAATACACAACTTCAGTCGTCCTTTGATCTTTTTTAAATCTAATAAACATGTGAAAAATTGACATTTACATCAAACATGGCCATGGGTAAAGTAATAGAAATGTTCAATTTTCATATTTGGAATTATCAGCAGTAAACTACTGTTTTATTATCAACTTTTGTTCTTTTCTCATGATTCACACTATCACTCTCCTAGAGCAGCAATTATGTCTGCTTCAGTACTCAGTCTTATCTTCTTTGCCATATTTGTCTCCTAAAATAAAAAAAATAGAATTTTTGCCTTATTACACAAACAGTACCATAGGGTCATAGTGACCCCACCGTCCTTTATGGTTATATAGCTATAAACTAAAAAAAGAGTACAACTGAAAATAGCATGTGCAATATGTCAGCTGAACCTTCATAATAAAATACATAAGAGGCCATAATAGATAGGAACAACATGTGTTGGCAACTATATATGCAATCTGCATGGGGTCACATTGACCCCATGGTACCAGACAAGGGTTAAATATGAATTTAACACGTTCCTGGCTCATATTGAAGACTCATGTAAATTGCATAGCTGTTATTGTACAATAATAAGCCAGCGATGGATTTCTTTACTACGCTGTAGCATACTGTCTAGCCTTTATTGGACTAATGTTCAGACCTGATGCTGTGTTTCCCGTCCTGCTTGTTGGGTATAATTGTGCTAAGGCATGCCGAATCTCAAGCTTGCAAATTGTCCTATCGCCTCTAAATAAAATGATGTAAACACATTTCTGGGTATTCTTTCTGTATGATGCACTAATTGGAAGGATTTGTAGCGATGTCGAATGTTTTACCCAAGTCACATATTCCTCTGCTTAGATCTTCGGTTTGGCATGCAATGCTAAATACGTCTTTTAGTATGTTTGGGACTGTAAAGGAAAAAAGTGACAGGTACAAAGAAAAAGGCTTTTTGAAACATCATAGCGCTTCCATAATATAATCTGTTCCTATATTTCCTCTTCTTACCTCTTCAAAGGCTTCTATATATAGATCTAATGTTTTAGTAATAATCAATAAGGTGACAAAATCCCATAAGTGCTATACTATATCACAATGTAATGCTCCTAAAGTATTTGTGCTTGATACTTTTTTGTGGGGAGAATAGTAAATATTTGTAAAGCTTTAGATTGTAGATGTAGCAGAGCTAACGGCCTCATACACATTAGATAGATGTCGGCCGACAGCTATGTCTCCAAAATACATCATACATAGAAGCGCTCGGCTTGGCTGAATGCTCATGTCCTTTCTATAAGAGAGACACTGCAAGATTCTTCCAGCAGTGACTTACAGTCATGGTCGAAAGTTTTGGCACCCTTGAAATTGTTTCAGAAAATGAAGTATTTTTCCCAGAAAATTATTGCAATTAGACATGTTTTGTTATACACATGTTTATTTCCTTTGTGCGTATTGGAACAACACACAAAAAAACTGAGAAAAAGGCAAATTGAACAAAGTTTCACACAAAACCCTAAAAGTGGGCCGGAAAAAATTGTTGACACTTTTCCAAAATTATGGATAAATAACTTTGTTTCAAGCACCTGATGCTCGTTTAAACTCACCTGTGACAAGTAACAGGTGTGGGCAATATGAAAAAAACACTTGACAACAGATAAAATGGGAGACATTGACTCAATCTTTGTATTGTGTATCTGTGTGTAACACATTAAGCATGGACAACAGAAAGAGGAGAAAAGAACTGGGACTTGAGAACCAAAATTGTTGAAAAATATCAACAATCTCAAGGTTAGAAGTCCTTAGCCAGAGATCTTCTTCTTCCTTTGTCCAAGGTGCACAAAACAATAAAGACGTTTACAACTCATGGCACTATAGCTAATCTCCATGGAGGTGGACAACAGAGAAAAACTGATAACAGTTTGCAACACATGATAGGTCGGATGGTTGATAAGCAGCCCTAATCAAGTTACAAATAAATTCAAGCTGTCATGCAGTCTCAGGATGCATCTGTGTCAGTGCAAACTATCCGTCAATATTTGAATGAAATGAAATACTATGGCACGAGACCCAGTAGGACCCCACTGTTGACATAGAGACATAAAAAAGCTAGACTGTAAGTTGCCAAAATGTACGTAGGCAAAAATTCTTCTGGGAAATCGCTTTGTGGACAGATGAGACCAAGACAAACCTTTTTGGTAAAGCACATCATTCTACTGTTTACCGAAAAGGGAATGAGGCCTACAAAGAAAACAATGCAGTATCTACAGTCAGATATGGTTGAGGTTCAAAGATGTTTTGGAGTTATCTTGCTGCCTCTGGCACTGAGGCCTTAACTGTGTGCAAGGCATCATGAAGTCTGAAGTTTAACAAAAAGTTTGGCTTGCAATATAATGCCCAGTGTAAGAAAGCTGGGATTGCGCCCTAGGTCATAAGTCATCCAGCAGGATGAACCCAAACACTTCAGGAAGCCCCCAGAAATCGATGGAGATAAAGTTCTGGATAGATCTAAAGTGGCAGCAATAGGTCCAGATCTAAATCTCATTGAACACCTGTGGAGAGATCTTAAAATTGCCTTTACAAGAAGGCGCACTTCAAATATGAGAGACCTGGAACAGTTTTCAAAAGAGTGGTCCAAAATTACAGTTGAGAGGTGTAAAAAACTTGTTGATGGGTATAGCAAGTGATTGATTGCAGTTATTTATTCCAAAGAAAGTGCAACCAAATATTAAGTTAAAGGTGGCAAAAATTATGTTTGGCCGTATTTTACAGGGTTTTTTTGTGTTGTTCTAATACACAAAGTAAATAAACACGTTATCATGAACCGGGGTACGGGGGTTCCTCATTTGCCTTCTGGAGCAGTTTCTCTCTGTACCCGAAGTCGCTTGGTCCGTTCTTCTGAGACACAGATACTGACCAGGACTTTTTGGCATCCTGACACTAAGTGTCAAAAAGAGCCTACTGAGCATGTGCAGGATTCCTATGGGTCTTTTGCCACTATCTGAGCATGTCAGTGATGTGGTATGTTCCTATTGGCCGCCGTGGCATCATCAGTGATGTGGCACGTCCCCATTGGCCACCGTGACATCATCAGTGATCTGGCACGTTCCCATTGGCCGCTGTGGCATCATCAGTGATGTGGCACGTGCCCATTGGCCGCCGTGACATCATTGGTGATGTGGCGCATTCCTATTGGCCGGTGACATTATCAGTGATGTGGAACATTCTTATTGGCCACCGTAACATCATCAGTGATGTGTAGGGCTCTGATTGGCCAAAGGGGCTGGCTACATGTGGTTCCTCCATCTTGTGGGCGGTACAGAGGTGATAAATAGCCCTGACAGTCACATGGAGGTACGCACTCGTCTTCGTGAATACTGCTGTACACATCTGAGATAGGGTTAGGCGGCGAAGTCCGACCGGACTCATTGAGGGTCAGGAGGCAAGTTAGAGTGAGGTGTTGCGGTCATATCCATTGACTGAGTTAGGGTCAGTAGCTGGCGAAGCTAGGCTCCAGTGATATCGGGCTTGGGCGGCTTTGGGACCAGTGGCTAACTGGCTGTACCATATTTGTAACCGGAGCCACTATATCCTACAAGTGACTCTCCAATCAAATAACATGGGCGGCACGGTGGCTCAATGGTTAGCACTGCAGTCTTGCAGCGCTGGGGTCCTGGGTTCGAATCCCAACAAGGACACCATCTGCAAGGAGTTTGTATGTTCTCCCTGTGTCTGCGTGGGTTTCCTCCGGGTTCTCAGGTTTCCTCCCGCACTCCAAAGACATACAAATAGGGACTTTAGATTGTGAGCCCCAATGGGGACAGCGTTCCTGATGTATGTGAAGCGCTGCAGAATATGTTAGCGCTATATAAAAAAATAAAATAAAAATAAAAAAATAAAGATTTATAGCAAGCCAATATAGGAGCAGTACCCTGTACACTCACCACTGCATATACCCTGAGCTCTGCTAGCAGGATACGGCTAGTGTTCTGCTTGTCCGCTCTTATACATACCATGTATGCTCTCTTATCTCCTCTTCCCACAATCGCGTACAAGATTTCTCCCGTGCATCCCCCATACTCTGGAATGCTCTACCTCAGCATATCAGACTCTCCCCTACCTTGGAAAGCTTCAAGAGGAACCTCAAGACCCATCTCTTCCAACAAGCCTACAACCTACAATAGCCCTCAGTCCAGTAGACCACTGCGCAACCAGCTCTGTCCTCACCTATCGTACCATCACCCCTTCCCTGTAGACTGTAAGCCCTCGCGGGCAGGGTCCTCTCTCCTCCTATACCACTCTGTTTTGTACTGTTAATGATTGTTGTACATATACCCTCTTTCACTTGTAAAGCGCCATGGAATAAATGGCGCTATAATAATATATAATAATAATAATATATGTTACGTTCTGTGAAGGAATAGAAGTGTAATGCACCATATAGATTCTGTGAGTTAACAGAGTTCTGTTTATTTACTATAATATTATTTCCTTATCTGACTCTGTCATTTAATTGAGTTCAGTATACATACTGCAGTATCGTGTGGCTTAGAACACAGTTACTGCATACACAGGTCCTCTGTGAGGGGACAGAGTCTCTTTACATCTTTTGGTACCTCTGTGTCCCCTGTAACATAGAGTACCTTAGTTACTGGGTTACTGTTGGGTTTCAGTAGGGCCTTGTGCCACCAGCTGCAGTTCTGCCATCACTGCACGGTGGACCCTGACCACTGATAGTAGTATATCTTCATCTATTCCTATACCAGGAGGTCCCCTGTAACACACGTGTATAACAAAACGTGTAATTGCAATAATTTTCTGGGAGAAAAACTTCCTTTTCTGAAACAATTTCAAGGGTGCCAACACTTTTGGCCATGACTGTAAATGGGGAAAGAAAAAAAATATAGACCTTAGGAAATCCAGCAGATGATGTTGGGAGAGAAATTTTGACTTGTCGTAGAGAGTCCCTATACATACTCGACTGTCACTCAATCATGTCAATATCAGCAAATTGAGACAATTTTAGTCTTGTGTATGGGAGGCAACTACAATAGATGTAATACAATCATTTTCCAGATCTCATCATTATTTTACCTTTTATCAGTTTGGTTTACACCTATTTATCATTTATGGTTTCTTCAAGGACCTCCGTGAATGGACACAAATAGCTCTGCTACATGTGAAAACAATGTAATTGCTATTTATCTCATCCAGGATTCTGCATAATTTACTACAACTGCTCCTGTACCTGAAAATACTCCACTCCGGCTCGATCTTCACAATTCGAGGATCTTCCACATACTCAAACTGCAATTCTTTATGGATCTTGGCTCTGTCAATCTGAACAGTAACTTCTACTTTCTGTAGACCTTTAAGAGAAGCTGTGGTGTTACAGAAGATTTCGGATTGTGTTCTCCTGGCAGAACAAAAATGGAAAAAAAGAGTTAATCAAACAGAGAACATTGAATTCAAGAAAAGTATCAACTTATATCTGCAGTTATAGTATGGCATCATCATAAATCTACTCAGATTCCAACAATGATTTAATATTTAAACTTCAAATATTAGGACAGTTCTCTAAACTTCCTGTATGAGGACAGTTCTCTAAACTTCATGTATGAGGACAGTTCTCTAAACGTCATGTATGAAGATGTATCGCCCAGGGATAGGGGGTACTCAGATTCGGGCCAAGGGGTCACTTCTGTAGGTATCACGGTGGCGTGACCCGGTCTGTGATCCCAGGCTCCACAACAAAAAGGGGATTAGGTAAGGGAGATTCTACGTGACGCCACCCGTGGGTTTCTGTGATGACTTGGTGGCACCGCCACTGCCTCTGAGGACCGTGCCCGGGACTGGTGGTGTGGGGCAGCAAGGTGAAATCCCCTCCACTGGTAGGGGAGGTGTAGTCCCGGGGCCCAATTGGGAGTTGCGGTGGTGGCAGGGATTGCAGGGAGCAGGGAACTCACTGTTCGTTTGTCTTGGTGTTGGATGAAGCTAGGCTGATGTGTGTGGTCACAAAACACAGAGTCCTTTGTAAACAAACTTGACGGTGACCGGGAGCCTTTTGGAGGAGTGTGCTGGCCCCATACACGGTGCAATGAGCAGGAGCCCTCTTTTGTTGTACTGCACCTTGTAGTCTGCTTAACTCCTCCGGTTGGAACGGGGGAAGTCCACTTCCCTGCACTATTCTGGGTTCCCTGTCACGATGCCGCCGGCGGGTCACTACCCTGCTCCGGTCCACTTTGGGTCCCCTCCTAGTGCCTGACTTGTTCCCACAGTCCAGGGGCTCCAACCCCTGACCGCTCTGCTCCTTGCTCTGCAGCCCAGGAGACACACTCCTGACTGCTCTGCTGCTCTCCTCCGACTGACTGAACTCCTCCCCTGCTGCTCTTTTCAGCTCTTAACTGGGGGGAGGGGCGGCTGCTCATATACACCATGTGGGGGTCACAGGGAAAGTCAATCATTTTAGAGCATGGATAATTATAGTGATGAGAATGTGACTAATGATGCTCCAAAACCTCTGAAATAACTATGGGAAAGGTACACGGTGGTTAAGGTTCACTTTACATTGCCTAATAAAGCTTTTCTGTAGGGCATGTCTACAAAGATATGTAGGAGTGCTAGTGCCTCCTGCCAGTGCTTTAACAAAAACAATGCAACTTTGATGCCAGGTTCCTTATAATATGAAATTTGTAACTTTACTATATTCTCATGAAAAATTGGAGAAATATGTTTGTCTAAGATATATGTGTATTAAAAGGTAACACATTTCGGCTCCAGTTCATCAAAGCAATTATGTAGAGCACATTAAAAAGTCGCAACGTTTTTACGCAACACTGAATTGGTGACACCTACTCATCAAATTCATGATGAACTACAGCATGCCTTACACCACAAATCCAACTGGAGTGAGATTTGTGGTGTATAGAGGCTCTTAGCATTTTCAGACACTTGGCTTGTGCCTCTTAACCCCTTCATGACCAGGGGATTTTCCGTTTTCAGTTTTTATTTTTTGCTCCCCTACCTCCGAGAGCTGTAAATTTTTCATTTTTCCATCAACCTTACCATATGAGGGCTTGTTTTTTGCCAGATGAGTTGTGCTTTTAAATGAAATCATAAGTTTTACCATATAGTTTACTGGAAAATGGCAAAAAAATTCCAAGTGCGGAAAAATAACAAAAAAAGTGCATGATTGTTTTTGGGATATTTTATTCACCGTGTTCCCTATATGGTAAATCGGACAGGTCTGTATGATGCCTCAGGTCGGCACAAGTTTGTAGACACCAAACATATTTAGGTTTACTTTTATCTTATGGGGATAAAAAATTTCAGAAGTTTGTCCAAAAAAAGTGGCACACTTTTTGTGCCTTTTCCCACGACCCATAGCGTTCTCATTTTTTGGATTATGGGACTCAATGACAGCTTATGTTTTGCGTCTCAAGCTGATGTTTTCAATGGTACCTTTTTTGTGCAAATGCTATGTTTTGATCACCTATTATTGCATTTTGCACAAAATTTGCAATGACCAAAAAACATAATTTTGGCATGTGGAATTTTTTTGCCGCTATGCTGTTTACCGATCAGATTAATTAATGTTATATTTTGATAGATCGGGCATTTCTGAACTCGGCGCTACCAAATGTGTATATATTTTTTATTCTTTTAACCCTTTGATTTCCAATGGGGCGAATGGGGGATAATTTTAACTTTTAGGGATTTTTTAATTTATTTATTATTTTACTAGTCCCCTTAGTAGGCTATAAGGATCAGCAGTCTGATTGCTCATTCATTTCTCCTGATCAGGGTAGCATTGCTCTGATCAGGTGAAATGCTGCATTGTTGTTACAGCTGGCGCTCTGCTACCCAGAGGCGTGGGTGGATCACGGACCCACCTGCACCTGTGAGGCACACATGTCTGCTGTACAAATCAGCAGACATGTGCGGGGATTACCCCCGGTTCACCGCAGCAGCCAGTGGTAATCACCCCTTATGATTTAGGCTGTACCGTTTCGTCCTCAGTCGTGAAGGGATTAATGAATCAGGCATCTCTGACTCCTGCATGCACCCTCAAAAATGCTCCCTGAACAACACTGGTCTTGCTGAATCAGGTCCTTCATTTTTAATGATCATTTTTAACAACATTTTGACCCAAACCAATCATCAAGAGTCAAGAAATTAAATTATAATAAAAATGGTAAAACCCAAAGTCAGATATGCCATTTTTAATTCAATAAGTGAATAGTATAATAAAAAGGTAACATACCGGTCAAATATACATGGCTGCTCCCCAAACATCACTTTCACACTGCTCCCTGCATTCAGGTTGGTTCCAGTGATTGTCACTTGTGTCCCTCCTGAGACTGGTCCCTGCACAGGCTCCAGTTTAGACAATGCCAAATTCTAAATACAAAAAAAAATGTCATGTAAGGGGAGATTGAACCCAAAGCTTTGGTGGTTTTTATGGGTTGGCATAGATTACACTGATTCCTATTATGTATATGTGACCAGCAAGGAGCATCATGTAGCTTTACTTCACACAATGCGTTAACCGTTGCCCCATAGCTGTCCTAGTAATAATCCATACATATATCTGCTAAAAGACAAATCCGCTTGAAGCTTTGTGCAACACTATTGTGGATTTAACCTTGCCACCACCAGCAAAACTATAAGCCCAGAGGGATTCATTTTTGTATTTATAACACAGTAACATATGATTACAATCTGATACTGAAGATCACAATGATACAAAAATAAACCATAAAAACGTCTGTTACAGGAATGAAAATGCAGAGTGTACACTTAGATTAGCATTTTAATGGAAAAACTCCTAAGGACCGCAGGAGAAGAGAACATCTGTATTCAAGTGATGAGTTAGGCAGAAGTGACGGGATATTCAAAAACAATGGACTTGGTGACGGTATGAAAGCTGAACTCGGTGCTCCGTGACTGTTCGTGAGTTACACCGATCTGATCTGGGAAATATCAAGTCAACTATAAATGCAAGTGTCAGTTTTAGTTCCTGTATGTACTTTATTAGTGGACTGTTACTACAATATGAAGGTCAGGTTTCGTAACGTGATATGTAGTTTTATAGCTTTGTAATGTTTAGCGTAGAGAACTATGCTTTTCTTCACATTATGCTGAATGACTGAGGATGTCTGGAATTTTGCTTTTCAGTTTAATTATACCATTGGATTTCAATCAGATAAAATTATATATTTATTGAACTTCTAGAAAAGTTTAGTTACTGGAGTCAGTTATTTATAGAGGCCCATTTTGTACACCAGGGAGTACATGCATGGTAACACGGTCATGGTAATGCTTTTCACACAATTGAAATCTGTTCTCATAAATATCTGCTAAATGTGAATTAGCTAAACAGTAGTAAATCTATGAGACATATTGCTGGATCATTGGATTTATACATTTGATATATTAAATCAAACAGAATAAGGGTGTGCGAAATTTAAGGGCAAGGATCAAAACTAGTCCAATGTAATAAGAGTGCATATGGCATCTTGAAATATATGCTGCTTGTTTTATAACGTATAACACAAATCCTAATACTTCATTCCCAATGTTAGAAGTCTAAATTATGGGTCTAGAATAGAGCAATGAACTATTTCTACCCCAGGGGTCTTTTACACAAACATTATACATAAAGCTGAACACTACAAGCACTTATTCCACAAGGTACAAATATTACATATACTACAGCAATGATGGTAAGTGCTTGGGAATGGTTGAATATTGAATTGGAAAGTAGAAGGGTTAGATACAAAGATATATCAATTATTCAAGCATATGACTATGAATATTTAAGTGACTGTTTGCAGTATGATCAGAGAGGGAGCTATCATGTATAATTGTTTAATCCATGCAAACAAGAGAAGACCTCGGAGAGTGATAATATGGAATCACAGGGAATATTTCTGTTCAAGTGTCAACTGTTAAAAGTTTATATGTCATCATTCACACACAAAAAAAAAATCTGACATTCAACACACATACTACATAGGAACACATCTCAACAATGCAAAGAAAGAAGACTTGCTGATCATGAACAAAATTGAAACACCAAGAAGTATGAATTGTGAAATTATAAAAATCACAGGATCAATAAATATGTTAACAATGTGCAAATAATGAAAAATGGAAACAAATGTAAAGCCAAACTTTTAGAACAACTGGAATGAAGGCTAACCGGGTTCCGATCACTATACATTATGTTAGGCAACACCATAATTCTGGATTAGGACAGTTATGATGTTCCCTCATGAAGACCTTCTCATAGCGTTACTCATGGAGGCTAGAAATGAGCAATGGAGACTGGGATGAAGGTCTGTCCTCTTCAATGATGAGTTCAGCTTTTGTCTTTGACACAATAGTATGGTATGGAGAACATGTGGGCAACACAATGAAGAGGCCATCAAAAGGGAATGTTACAATGGTCCTGCTCCTGGTAATATGGTTTGTGTGGCATAATGTAGGTTAGCCGGACCCTTCTAGTCTTCAATCCAGGTACACTAACAGCTAGGTGTTACAGTGATTTGGTCATAAGTAACAGTGGTACAGCTATTTCTACAAAGTGTCCCAGGAGCCATTTTTCAACACTACAATACTGAATCCCATGTTTCTTGTGCTACTTTTAGCACTACAGCCTGTGTAGTCTATACATGTTACCACAACAAGCAGCATCTTTGGACTTGTCTTTCCTCAAGCACATCTGGGACTTCATTGGTCATCAATTGCAAAGGGAGCTGTTAGCAGCAGATGTTGATGATTTGCATGTCCAAGTACATTCACTGTGCAAGAACATACCTCAGACAACCATTATTAACCTCATTGATAGCATGCCAAGGTGTATGTGTATTTCTGCACGTGACACTCATAGTCAATATTGAATAAATTTAAATGTTTCCAGAATTTTGTTTCATTTTTTCACCATTTGCATATCAATAACATGTCTACTGACCTGTGAATTTCAATCACATTTCTTTCTTGGTGCTGCAATTTCAATGTTAAGGCCTATCACACATGGCGAGTAATACAGAGTGAGTGGAATGCCATAAAAAAAAAATCGCATTCCACTCAGATTAATATTACTCTATTACTCTCAGCTGCAATCAAACCGAAAAAACAGTCGCAGCATGCTGTGGGTGCAATGCAAGCTTGTTTTACTCACACCCATTCAAGTCTATGGAGCATTCCATTGCTCTCGCGTTACACAGGTATAACGCGAGTGCAGTGCGATTGTCGCATCAGACGACAACGGAGGAGATATTGAGATAAATCCCTCCCTCTCCTCTGCAGCGCCGGCACTTTCCTCCTCAGCGCCGGCCCTCCCCTCCGCAACTGTGATCTGGTCGCACGATTGGACCACAGTCGCATGACACTCTCGCATGACACTCAGTTCCCGCTGTGCTGCGAGTGTGAGCCGAGTGTCATGTGAGCACTTACAGTAATCCCCGGGTGGCCTCAGCCTAAGGAGTGTATAAGCATGGGTAATATGAAGTTTTTCTGGATTACCAATGCGCCAGAAGATTGGATGCTGGAGTGAAAATGTATTCTTTGTAGTGATGAATCAGTGTTCACCACCTAGCATAAAAATATGGGTTTAGACAATGCTTTAGACCAGTGCTCCCCAACGTCAGTCCCCAGGAACCACCAACAGTGCATGTTTTCAGGATTTCCTTAGCATTGCACAGAATGGAATCATCACCTGTGCAGGTAATTAAAGAAGTGGTTCACCCATATTTATTATTGGCCACAATGATATTATGCTGAGAAACAAGGTTTCTCTCAAATACCTTGTGTTGCCAATAGTGCCTGTGAGTGGCGTTATTGTGGACCGCTCTTTTCCATTGCATGACCCCTGGGCACCATGAGCTCTGGGATCCGATGATGTCACGTCAACTTCTTATACACCTGACATCACCGCGGCCACCCCCAGTCTCCGTGAGTCACTAGGCTGTGAGCAGCGTTTCACAGCTCACCACAGCCCAGCATCCCTCCTGCATGCACGCTCTGCAGTTAAGGAGGAGGGAGCAGGGAGGTGCTGAGCTATGACGCTGGGCTTTGATGAGCAGTGAAACTGCACCCACAGCCCAGTCACTCACGGAGACCGGGGCCAGCCTCAGTTGACATAACATCACCGGATCCCAGAGGTCATGGAGCCAGGGGGTCATGCAAAGGGGATGAATAAGCCACAATAGCGCCACTCACAGGCACTATTGGCAACACAACGTATTTCAAACATTGTTTATCAACATAATATCGATGTGGCCAATAATGAAAAGGGATGAACCACCCCTTTAAATTATTAACTGTGCAATACTATGGAAACTTTGAAAACATGCACTGTTGGTGGGCCCTGGGGATTGAAGTTGGGGAACACTGCTTTAGACCATTGTTATATGGACTTATTGTATAAAAGTGACATCTGCTGCTCCCATATAATATTTACATATACTGCACAACAGACTGGATAAATCAATCAAATGCGGATAACAATTGAACTGAATAAAAATATGTAAAAAGACTATTGCCTCTTAAGTAACAAATAACAAGTTTATCTCACATCCAATAATAATATTCACTGGTGTCTAATAAGTATGTTTAAGATATTAGAATATCAAAAACTATCAATTTTAAACCCAGTAGTGATCCATGTATGTACTGATCTTGGTATAATTGCCTCCACTTTTTGTTCTGTGTTTATTGTGATTTCCACTATGAGCTGTATCAACAATGACTTCAGTTGACTGTTTAAAGAGACTAACTTCATGAGATTAACTTCACATTATTGTGTTTTAAGAATAGAATGAGAATGGTGCAAGATTGTAAGTATTTCCAAAGTTATAAGGAGAGCACCTGCCGGCAGCACTTACATGGCAAACTTGTGTTGTGTTCTAAAGTCCTTTTCCGGGTACAGGCATTGTATGATGCCTGTAGTTTTAAAAAGGACACAGACTGAAAACAATCTTACACATTGCAGAAAACACATGTTTCTTCTTCAGGGATAGTAATGGTCTGTGAATGGTCTTCTATCTCTAGAAATAATGGATATGGTTTCTCAAAACTCTTGATGCTAGAGTGTCCAAATCGAAAATCTATTGGGTCTCAATGTATGACATTCGTTTGATAAAGTCCACACGTTTCCACCTCCTCAATGGGTTTTATTGGCCATTAAATGCCAATAACTGGTTAGAATACTAATTGTAGCATTATTGGCATTTAATAACCATTAAAACCCATTAGAGAGGTGGGAATTTCATCAATCAAATGTAACGGAGTAAGAGCCAGTGGATTTCTGAATTGGACACACTGGCACTAAGAGGTTTCAATAATGAGATATAGCTGTTTGCGTTCTAATAGAATTTTTTCTTGTGCAAATATAAATATATATATATACATATATATATATATATATATATATATATATATATATATATATATATATATATGTATATATATATATATATATATATATATATATATATATACTGCTCAAAAAAATAAAGGGAACACTAAAATACCGCTGTGTTGTTTAAGTGTTACCTTTATTTTTTTGAGCAGTATATATACACATAAAGGTGTGGATTATACAGCAACCACATCTAGTATCACTATAAATCTGTGCCCATTCACAAATTAGGATCCCTGTGGATGGAGAACGTGTTTTTTCACTACAACATTACGTCCCGCAAAGCTGTACCTGCAACTGGATATTGAAACACAACATAAGTTTGCTGAGTGAATGCCACCAGCCGCAGCACTTGACTTCAATCTTGCGCCATTCTTCTTCTATTCCTAAAGCACAGTGATCTGAAGTTAATCTCTTCAAGTGCTCAACTGGAATCACAGATAACACGAGCTTCTAATGGACATCACGATACACAGAGAACAAAAAGTGGAGGTAAATAAATACACTGAGATGAGAACATTTGTTCCTTAAGCACCAAAAGTCTTTTTACACATTGTAATATGTAATTTGTTGGATGAGGAACCATTGGGTTGTCTATTTTGGTTTTGAATTGGGCATTTTATTTACTGTTTGATTATTGACATTCCACAGCATTGTGTTCTTCCAACTTCGTGGTAAAAGGCATTTTAGCATTAAAGGCTCATAAAAATGCTTTCTTTAGCGTATTCTGGAGGGATTTAAAGAGAACTTGTCACCACAATTTTGCAAGTTAAAGTAAAGACATGACCATAATGGCACTGTTATACAAATTACATTGATATTTTTGTGAAGAAATCAGCATTACTTAGTGGTTCTTCTTTAATTATCAACCCATTTCCCCCCCCCACACACACACACCCCCATACACCCCCACACCATTTTATTCAAGACCAACAGGTAAATCAATCTGCACACATGCCACCTGCAGCACTGACTTTGCTGGAGCAAAATTTGAAATAGGAGGCAGGTCACAGAAACAGCAGTGCCCTGTCACTCAAACACCAGAGGCAGGTGATGAAGACGCAGTATACAGTTCAGCTTCAGTGCACAAAATCTCATTACCAAAATTCTTCAAATGCAAATTAAAGAGAACCACAAAGTAGATTTATTTACCAAGAGGTATCAATTGAATCTGTATATTAGCTCCATTGGATCTCCACATAATTTGTGACATAAAATTGGACAAGGTATAGCTGTGAAAAACTGCCACAGTAGCCAATCTGATAAATTAGGGAGCGATGATGCCAGTTGTAGAATGAACACCTTATTCTCTGGTTAATGCATTGGTTTCTAGTGTGGATATTTTAATTTTGCAGCTACTAAGCTAAGGATTTTCTTGTTTTCAATATCCTTGTGCTGTAATTCCTTTTTGCATTACACACTTTAATACCAGACACAATCTTTGGACAGGCTTTGGAAACAAGGAGCCATGTTTTTCTAATCCTGGACAACTAATTTAAGGCTTGGGCCACACAAGCACTACAGTGAGTGCATCGCATGACACTCGCCTGCCACTCTGCTGTGAGTGTAAGCCAAGTGTCATGCCACTGTGATGTGATCCGACAATCACAGCACAGCCGGGGAGGAGGAGGCGCGCACTTCGTAGGTGTGAGAGGGATTAATCTCCCTATCTCCATTATCAGCTGATGCATTTATCACACTGCACTCCGGTGTCATATGAGTGCAGTGCGATATTTGTCTCGCACCCATAGACTTGTATGGATGTGAGTGAAAATGAATTGGATTCCACCTGCAGCATGCTGCAATTGTTTTCTCGGTCCAATTAGGGATGAGAAAAAAATTGCAGATGGGAATGGCCCCATATAGTAACATGGGTCCGGGTGGAATGTGATCCGTTTTACTCGCCATGTGTCCTTAGCCTAATACATCAACTATTTAAAATGGAGTTACAAATAGCGCTTTTTTTATATCGTCAATATGTTTCACACTACTTATGCAACCTGGCAAAAATTATGGAATCATCTGGCTCTGATGATGTTCTTTCAGTTGTTTACTTTTGTTTAAAAAAAAGCAGATCACAGACAATGCACAAAACTAAAGTAATTTCAAATGGCAACTTTCTGGCTTTAAGAAACACTAAAAAAATCATGAAAACATAATGTGCTAGCCAGTAACGGTTACTTTTCAAGACCAAACGGGGAAAAATTATGGAATCACTCAATTATGAGGAAAAAATTATGGAATCATGAAAAACAAACAATCAAAAGATCACTCCAATACATCACTACTTTTTTGTTGCACCACGTCTGGCTTCAATAACAGCTTTCAGTCTTTTGGGCATGGACTAAATGAGTGGCAAACAGTACTCATCATCAATCTGGCTCCAACTTTCTCTGATTGCTGTTGCCAGATCAGGTGTGCAGGTTGGAGCCTTGTCATGGACCATTTTCTTCAACTTCCACCAAAGATTTTCAATTGGATTGAGATCCGGACTATTTGCAGGCCATGTCATTGACCTTATTTGTCTTCTTTCAAGGAATGTTTTCACAATTTTTGCTGTATGGGAAGATGCATTATCATCTTGATAAAGGATTTCATTATCCCCAAACATCCTTTCAATTGATAAAATAAGAAAGGTGTACAAAATTTCAATGCTAACTTAAGCATTTATTGAAGATATAATGACAGCCTTCTCCCCAGTGCCTTTACCTGACATTCAGCCCCATACTATCAATGACTGTTGAAATTTACATATTCTCTTCAGGTAGTCATCGTTTTATTGTTTAGCTTTTCTGTATGTAAATCCCATTTCCTTTAGGCTGTTTCTTACAGTTTGGTCACAGACATTGACTCCAGTTTCCTCCCATTCGTTCCTCATTTGTTTTGTTGTACATTTCCTGTTTTGGAGACATATTGCTTTAAGTTTCCTGTCTTAATGCTTTGATGTCTTCCTTGGTCTACCAGTATGTTTGCCTTGAACAACTTTCCCATGTTGTTTGTATTTGGTCCAGATTTTAGACACAGCTGACTGTGAACAACCAACATCTTTTGCAACAATGCGTGATGATTTACCCTCTTTTAAGAGATTGACAATCCTCTGCTTTGTTTCAATTGACATCTCTCATGTTGGAGCCATGATTCATGTCAGTCCACTTGGTGCAACAGCTCTCCAAGGTGTGATCACTCCTTTTTAGATGCAGACTAACGAGCAGATCTTATTTGATGCAGAAGTTAGTTTTGGGTATGAAAATTTAGAGGTTGATTCCATAATTTTTTCCTCATAATTGAATGATTCCATAATTTTTCCCCCTGTTTGGGCTTGAAAATTAACCGTTGTTGGCTAGCACATTATGTTTTCATGATTTTTTTTGTGTTTCTTAAAGCCAGAAAGTTGCCATCTGAAATGACTTTAGTTTTGTGCCATGTCTGTGATTAGCTTTTTTTAAACAAAAGTAAACAACTGAATAAACATCCTCAGAGCCAGGTGATGTAATAATTTTTGTCAGGGGTTGAATATTGCAAGCAAAAATGTTCAAATCGCCATGCATAATGTGAAAATTCGAACGAAGTATCAGAGCAGAATAGCACAGATATTTTATTATACATGTTGCAATATTTCACTGTTTATTCCTTAATGTACATAATAATAATAATAATAATAAAGCTAATAAAGCTACTTTGTTTAGTCAACCACATTTATCGTTCTTATGACTTTGAAAAATAAATGTAGCAGAGCTTATTTTGTAATTTAGATCAATTATTTACTAAAAGCTCTGATAACAGTTAACCTGTCTTCCCACTATACACTAAGATCCAAGTCCCAATATTGGCATTGTTATATTGACAAAGTCTGTGCTACCTGTATCGGTCATTCAGCGTTCGCCTTATGATCTGTATACTCTGCATCCCTTGTAGGGAGGTTTATGTTCTGGCACTGCTAGAGTTAACATCCGCAGTAAATTCAAAGAAACATTGCTGAGCTCAGCGGGCACGTTGGGCGCCAATCCTGCTCCTGCTTAGTGCTATTCAGGAGGAAACGAATTACTCAAATCAAGTTGCATTACCCATCGCCATGAAGAGGCAGAGGCAAATTCTCCTAGAGATAAACTCTCTTTCCTAATGTGCCCTTTCCAGATGAAATAATTAAGGAAAGTGTGCAATGCAGTCAATTTTCAGTAACACTTCACTTCAAATGCTCCATCATTACAAACTCATTAGATGCTTGTGCAGATCTCGCATGCTTTTCCCTCAGGCATTTCATTGCAATTTGGTGTTAATGATGAACACTTAAAAACACTTCCGGATTAAGTTGTTGCAACAATAGATATGATGAACTATAAAGTTGCATTAAAAAAAATCAGTCTTCCATTCAGTATGTTTCACATATGCCCCAGATATACCAGAGATTAGAAAAGCCAAGCATGCAAATCTACAGAGCTGACACCGCAGAGACCTGTGTGGTTGTCAGATAATGGCCCGTACATTTATTTCATAGGTTTTGTTGAGATGTCTCCGGTCTTTCGTTCCATAAGCATTACAGTTCAACAGCTATTGAATGATGAATTATTGATCTATACAGTACGAGTCTAGAGATTTCCTGGCGTTGGCTGACCTAAGATTCTGTATCAACTAATATCTGAGTACGGGCAGCACGGGGAAACAGACTGTAGAAACCTTTTTACGTGATGGCTTGCTTCCACTGCTATGAATGATGATCTCCTGCAAATATTACAGTCAAAAACTTTTTTTTATAGCTAAGTATTAAAGTATAACTCCACAAAAGAAACCCCAAAAAACTTAAAACACTGCAGTGTTTCAGAGAAAAACATACTTGGCTACAATCATGCAACTAGGCTCTGATTCGTGTTGTCCGAGATCGGGCATTATGAATCTATTGACAGGTTCATTATGGTGGCCCAAAGACTAAAATGTTGTTGGGGATATCATGTCTGCATCACACATTAATGCTGGAATCACTGGGCATAGTGGCTTTTAATGTCTACGTCAGCAAGTCATTTATTGTCTGCAGTATGTATAAATGACATCACGACTGTATACAATCAATACTGAAGTAGTGATGGAGTGGACCAGGGTAGGAGTACATTCTGATAGTAATCATATACCTACACTCTTGGGACAATCCCTATGTTATAAAAGATACAAGTCTACAGCCTTAAAATTCTGATATGAAAACACCATCTACAATCACTGTAAACTAGTGAAGAGTGAGCGTGTCTGGCACTGCACGTTACTCAACTGAGCATCGGGGTGCTTGGCACGCTCTATACTTGGCCAAGTTTTGGGAATGCTTGAGCACTATACTCAAGTGCCCTCACTGCATGTTTCCTGGCTGTTTTTCAGGCTTCAAACTTGCAGGAGTAGCCTGGCAATCATGGTAATGCTGTAGCAATTTTAGATTTATTACTGTGATTACTAGCTGGCTGCATCATGTCCTCAGGTCATATGTGAAGCCTGGGCATGTGATGCTCGGCACAATGCAGTTCAGGGAGAGTTGATGTAGGAGGGAGAGCTTAAATTAGAGCAGGCATATAGGCAGTGTTTATATGCTTGTACACTTTAGTACCTTTCATGTGACACTACAAGGTGTTTTTAGGCTGGTTTAACACTTGATAACCAGCCAAGGTAAAGCAGACAGCTAGTTATTGGGCCCTCCCAGTTGTCCCAGATTTGGCATATCCATTAGTTGCACCAATTCTGGTGCTTCACCCTGACTCTTCCCATTTGCCCTGGTGCTTTGGCAATTGGGGTGATATTTTTGGGGGTTGATGTCAGCTGTGAATTGGTACCTAACATTAAACTCAGGGGTTAGTAAAGGAAAAGCATCAACCAGATACCCTCATTACTAACTGTTACGTCACCACCGGAGTCCGCTCCAGTGACTTCTGCTCCGATCGCCAGGCGACGCCGTGTTCCTGCCGTGGATGGTGCTGGTGATGGGAGAGGAGTCGATGCCAGCGGCACCGGTGGGCACAGGCTCCGATCATCCACTGGGCTGGGTTATCTTGGGATCTGCAGTACCACTGGCTGACTGTGGGTGGTGTGTGTCTTCCAGCTGAAGTTGCCAGCGTTCAGCTACAGCCAATGGGAAGACACCACACCCTTCTTAGTTCCCCTCCTGTCTGCTGACCTCTGCCAGAGATAGTTCTGATTTCCTGGCTCCTGATCCACCCTATTCTGTTTTGTGATTCCTGTGTGCTGACTTCTGCGTGTTTTCTGACTACCCTTATGCCTGCTGTTTTTGTACCTCGCTGCCCGATCCGGATTTGACCTTTGCTACGTTTTCTGATTACGTCCTTGCCTGCTGATTCTGTCCCTGTTCTGCTATTCCTGGTTTGACCCTGCCTGACGACTACTCTCATCGGACTGCAACCTTCCACAGGTAGTGATCTCCAGGGCTCTGTGTAATTCCAAATCCCTGTATAGGGGTTAAAGGGTTTCAGGGTTCTGGGGGTCCTGCTTGGTGAGTGGCTTCCCTTTAGCCTGTCCATTACATCCCATCTGTGTCTGTTGATCCAGGCAGGCGTTACACTAACCCAGTAACTGTAAAGTTTAACAATACGTTAACAGTCCTGAAGAAAAAGCTGGTGTTAGTTTTTAAAAGTGTAGAAAATAAACTACAGATGCTATTTATCCTCTTAGTCGTGGATTCATCCTTATTACATCAGAAGGGCAATGCAAAAAAGGTCAATATATGGCTCATTTTTTCCTGACACATCTCCTTTGACCATGCAGCTGTCCTGTATTATATGCATTATATGTGCTATTGTCACTCTCACCAGGTGAGCATTTACTTTTTTTCCTACCTTGCACCACTTGATAAGACCCTATGCACTCTGTCACTCCCCAGCCCCTCTTTCTCATGGTATTGCCAGGTAATACCTGTCTTTAGTGCTATGAGCAGCATTTATGTTTGAATAAATGCATTTTAACTTACCACAAAGTAGTACAGCAATGAGGATTTCACCATAAACCCATCTCGGCACTCTCCCACACAGACATCTACGAATCCTGCATGTTGGCTTTGCTGGGCACTACCCATTTCACATACAATTCTGGAAATAATGACAAGGATTAAATCAGTGTGTGCAATACATATGTATAAAAGAGCCAGTAATGTATTTTATGGGAAAATACTATAACTAACACTATAAGTTTAATAATTTGTATAATATGACATATATGTATCTAAACAACTTATTCATGATCTTTAATATATGTTCTCTACTTTATCAGCAAGTAGCACTGATCCTTTGAGACTTCAACACTATTTCAGCATCTTGCTGATCCATAAACACTATACATGGCCCTTATTGACCTGTATATAGCAGTGTATAGATCAGTATCCAGATAGTTCTGTATTATGGGACTGGGGAATCAATGTTCAGTAGTTAATAAAAGAATGTCTGATGAACTGTATCAGAAACTATTCATAAAACCAAGTAAAAGTCAAAGTGCATGGATGATTTAGGTTAGTGTATCAGTGCTCGCTTCTAAGAAACTATGGTTTATTATGACAAGTACAGACTGTCAACTTTTACATGAAAAAAATTAGTGATGTAATTCTATGAGATAAAGTAGAGATTCTGAAAACAATGATAAGATGAAACACAAAGTATATTACAAAGTTACCCAACTATGAGTTTTTAAAGCATTGGGCCCAATGAAAATCATATTTCATGCTGCATAGTCTCATGTAGATAAAGGCATCTTGGGCCAAGTTTGTCCCTAAAAACACTGAAAAAAGAACTTTAAACCTTGTCTGGTAACATGAAAAAAAATCACTAGTTGGACCAATCGGCATGGGGTCACATAGTGTTATGGGGGAGGAACTGAGAACAATGGTGGAAAAAGGGTTTTCATAAGCCGCGCCAAATGATCACTGGTTCAAGTAGTCCGATTAATTAGATTTGATGTTTTGTTATGCCTGACGGTCCCGAGGAAGGGAGCTGAGCCTCCAGAAATGCGTAGACCTGTGCTAAATAAAGATTCACTAATCGGACTACTTGAACCAGTGATCATTTGGCGCGGCTTATGAAAACCCTTTTTCCACCATTGTTCTCTGTTATCGGGTTGCTGCTGCCGTGATCCAATTTAGCCATGCCTTTACAGTAGTTGTGACTTTCACAACTACATCTGGTGAGTATTATTGCTCCCGGTCCTCCTCCCCATACATTATTGGGGTAAGACCCTATTGCGCTTGTTTTTCCACAGCTCTTCCTTTACGGGGGAGGAACTGACAGACCAGGGATTACTAAGCTGGCCCTAAGACTGGGGCCCCTATGCTCACCCTGGAGGTACCCTTGAAGGTAGGGCAGCCCGAGTCCCCAACTGGCCCTGTCTCCTGTCGAGCCCTGATCTTACTTCCTCAACCCTGGGAACAGGCCGGAAACCCAGAACCGAACCCCAAAGAAAAGACACAGACAAGGGAGAATGAAACCTCGTACACACTGCACTCGTGCTCAAAGGAAAGACATATGTGTACTTGGGGAATAAAGAAATGGGCAGGGAATAATCTCACAACAGGGGAACCTTCACAGCACGCAACAAAGCAACTGTTGTTCACCATGAATTTAGAACCACTGAGACCGGGTTCACTGATGCTATCTTCGGTGGCCTCCTGCTACACTCCCCAGCCTTAAATAGGAAGAGACCAGCTGGCGATGGTAATTAGCAGGGTGGCTCTAAGAAGAGTTGCACACTGCTCCAAAAAGGATTAACTCCTGCATGGCTGGAAGCAGTGAAAAAACCTCAGCCGACGCCTAACCGAGCTGAGCACGGAGACATGCACAAGAGAGTCCAATGCTGTAGTAGTAATCCGCGTGTGCGGAACCGGACAGCGCATGACACATTGACGCCATGGTACCAGATAGGGGTTAAGGAAACACCTAATCCCACATACAGTCCCCGATAAAGTAAGTTGTAGCATCTGCATGATAAAAAAGCATGAGCATGGGCGCATTAAAATACATTTTATTTTTATTCCATAGACTTGTTCTTTTAATAAATAACAAAATCAGTTTTACTTACCCCTTACCACTCCTGCACTCACTTTCTGCCTCTGCCTGTTGCCCTCAGGAACTGCTGACATGGTTATAGGCTCAGACATCTATCTACCTTGGCATCATTATTGAGTGGCTGATTGGTTGCAGTGGTCACATGCTATAGTTGTACCGTTACCACTGTAGTCACATCAGCAATGACTATGGGCAGCATTGGAAACAAAGCACGTTGATGGCAGAGGTTAAATTAGGCTGGTTTTGTTGTTTTTTTTTTTTTATTTTTAACAAAGCAACCCTATGGAATAAAAATATTGAAAGTGGAAAATCTCTACAAATGATGAAATATGTTTGATAGGACATACTAGATCTCTAGGTAAGCACAGGACAGCAAATAAAATTTTGGATGCTCAAACAAACAATTAGAAACGGTACAAGATATAGAATTTTGTGCGAAGATATCCATGATTATTAAATTGATATTTTCAGAAATATGTTCATAATTCTGAAAAGATCTTTGCAAGCACAACCATTTATAATTATAAAGCATGACTCACTGCTCTGCGGGAATATATTCCTCAATCAAAGGAGTACACTTGACTTCTGCAATCTTCACGTTATTCTGAATTTCCCAAAACTCCAAGCCCAAATTTTCTCCCCTAATTGTTACTTTTGTGCCTCCATCACGGGGACCGGTTACAGGAATTATCTAAAAGAAATAAAAAAAAAAATAACTTTTCACATTCAGAAAAATATTCCATGGTAGAAGAAGCTGTCAGCGAGTAACAATTCAATTTGCTATCATGACCTGACATGTCGGAGCTAATCATTTCATAACCTCTGCTGCCCTACAATACAGTGAATGCACAATTTGCCACACAATGGAATAATCTCTTGCAAACAGAATTAGTTATAAATGTGACACAGAAAATTAAAATTCCTATCTCATGATGAGGGAGCATACTGGTGGAAGTAGAGGCTGTGGAAAAGATGTAGATTTTGTAACATCATCTTTCCCTATTGCCTTAAGCCAAACACAAGCCCTTGTAGGTCTAAGCACAGAATGCATAATTAGCTCTCTGGTGGTAGTCTGCGGCCCCTGAGACTTGTGATAAGCTTTTATTGAGCTCTGTAGCCTCCAACTCCTCTGCAAGCATTGCTAACCTTTATGGGATGTTATTGAATACACTACACTTTGATGGATTGCTTCCCTACTTATGTTTTAATTAGTACAAGAGTGAAATGCTTTAAAGGAAACTACCATTAGCGTTTTAGTATATGTAACTTAACTTTGAATATTAGCTTCAGATTTCCTGTGCTCAGCACTTCTCACTTTAATATCAAGGTATGCTAAAACCCTTCCACACTTGGAACCTTTCGTTTGTACCAGGTGACCACAATTGAAAGACCGGCTCCATATTTAAAGGGAATCTGTCAGCAGGTTTTTGATACCTTATTTGAAAGCAGCATGTTGTAGGCAAAGAGATCCTGAATCCATTGATGTATTACTTAGATTACTGGGTGCAGTCGTTCTGACACAATCAGAATGTTTAGATTTAGCAATGCAGCAGAGCTGATAGAGCTATCCCGCCCACACCAGGCTCTCAATAAAGATTGTACATTGACAGTGAGGTGTCAATCAGAGGAGGGGGCGTACCGAGTCGCCATGAGTGTGACATTGTAGTCCGAGCTAAAGGCCACGTCTCACTAAGCGACATCGCTAGCGACATCGCTGCTGAGTCTCGGTTTTGGTGACGCAATAGCGATCTTGCTAGTGATGTCGCTGTGTGTGACATCCAGCAACGACCTGGCCCCTGCTGTGAGGTCGCTGATCGTTGTTGAATGTCCTGGACCATTTTTTGGTCGTTGCTCTCCCGCTGTGAAGCACACATCGCTGTGTTTGACTGCGGGAGCCAACGATCTGAATGTGCAGGGAGCAAGGAGCCGGCTTCTGCGGACGCTGGTAACCAAGGCAGCATACATCGGGTAACCAAGCAAAGCGCTTTGCTCGGTTACCCGATATTTACCTTGGTTATCAGCGTCCGCAGCTTCTAGAAGCCGGCTCCCTGCACACGTAGCCAAGGTACACATCGGGTAACTATAAGCAAAGCGCTTTGCTTAGTAACCCGATATGTACTATGGTTACCAAGCACAGCGTCGTTACACGGGTCGCTGGTGGCTGATCTGTGATCGCTGTGGAGATCTGCCTGATTGACAGCTCACCAGCGACCATGTAGCAATGCTCCAGTGATCCCTGCCAGGTCAGATCACTGGTGGGATCACTGGAGCGTCGCTAAGTGTGCCGGTACCTTAAGATAAGTCCTGATTGTTATACAAACATAGCAAATGAACAAAAGATCTGACCTTGACAAGACCGGCATCCCTGAATTCTATGTTTTAACCCTTGCAGCATGCTGTCTTCAGATTACATAGCAAAAACCTGCTGACAGATTCCCTTTAAATTAAGAACTATGGGAAAATATTTACATGTAGATTGGTCTATAGGAAAAAAAAAATAGAGCAATAGCTATGACATTTTTTTCACCCTGATATCTTCAGTAAATTAACTATTTTTCCTACATGCAAAGTTAAGCAACTTTCTAAATAGTCTTTATTACAATTGATTTTCCATTTTGATGCTGCATAATGTCTAAAAGTCCTTAAAGGGGTTGTTCCATGAACAAACTGCATATTAATCAATAGCTTGTGGAATAATATTAGGTTTAACATTTGGATGTGTTAAAAAAATGTTCCTATGCTGAGACAATCTTATATGTGTCCCTGCTATGTAATGTATTATGGCCGTGTCTGATCACACAGGAACAAGGTCTGATCATACCACTTCTCCTGGGCAGTGGAAGACAAAAATAGTATACAGTCAGGACAGCAGGGCATTGCAGCTGCTGGTTTCTGTGAGGTAAAACATGTTGAAAAACAGGTAAAGAAATGTTTTGCCTCACAGAAAGAATCAGCTGCAATCTCATTCTGTCCAGTCTGTATAGTCTTTTGTTTACTGCCCAGCCCAGGAGATGATATGATCTGGCCATGTTCCTGTACAGTCAGACATGGTCAGAGCTTCTTCACATTTCTGATCGTTCTCTCCTTTCTTACCCTCCCCTTTTTCAGTGTTAGAAATAACAGTAGTGAAGGTGTTACACATGGAGGAAAGCATCTGAAGTCTTAGAGAGGGCAGATAAAACAGGTTATAAAAAAAAGAGGAAAACACATGAGCAGGAAATAATGGATAAAAGCTAATATGTGACAGCAGCACCCTGGATACAAGCAGACCTTATAAACAGCCTATATTACTAAGAAGGACACTCCCGAAAAAGAAAAATCTGAAACTTGAAGCAGGTCACAAATGCATATTAAGGGGTCTGAAAATGAATGTTAGAGTATGAGAGTTAGGCGGGCTTTACACGTTGTGACATTGGTAACGATATATCGTCGGGGTCACGTCGTTAGTGACGCACATCCGGCACCGTTACCGACATCGCAGCATGTAAACCCTAGGAGTGACGATCACCGATCGCAAAAACGTCAAAAATCGTTGATTGGTGACACGTCGCTCCTTTTCATAATATGGCTGCTGCCGGTACGATGTTGTTTGTTGTTCCTGCAGCACCACACATCGCTGTGTGTGACACCGCTGGAACGACAAACATCTCCTTACCTGCCTCCACCGCCAATGCGGAAGGAAGGAGGTGGGCGGGAATTTTCCGCCCCTCCGCTTCTATTGTCCGGCCGCTTAGTGACGTCGCGGTGACGTCGCTGTGACACCAAACGCACCTCCCCCTTGAAGGAGATATTGTTCAGCAGTCACAGCAACATCGCCGACCAGGTATGTGCGTGTGAAGCTGCCGTAGCGATAATGTTCGCTACGGCAGCAACCACCACATATCGCATGTGCGACGGGGGCGGGTGCTATCGCGCTCGACATCGCTAGCAATTGCTAGCGATGTCGCAGCGTGTAAAGCCCGCCTTAGTGTGGTAACCACTAACATATCTGAAATCATTTTTCCATGTCAAATATGACAATAGCCTTTAAACTTTTGAGTAATTAGAGGGTTACAATGTAGTGCAATTGTGTTCTCAGCTATCTTCACTTTCTACACAGTAAAATAATAAGAAATCGCAATGGAATCTGGTTAATATTTATAGGTTTTTGGACATTAACAACTCTGTAATAGGGAATTTAGCTAATGATGGTAAGGCTAATTTTCACTATTTATAAGTGCTTATGTTAATTTGTGTTTAGGGATAAACTGGAACAGCAGCCCTTTGTTACCTCCTAGCTGACATACCATTGCTTTTCCCCCCAATTACTTACCATAATTCAGGACGAAAGGTCAGAGTGTGATGAACGTGGTTTAATATGGCTACTGAGATACCGCCATTTCAGAAGTCTACCGTGAAAGTGCAGTTTAATTAACAGACATTTCCATGCTAATGTCTCGCTAGCTCACTGATAATGTGGCATGTACGTTACAGTTTAATAATTAATGGGCCATGAGGAGGCTTATCCAATATCATATATAATTCAATAAACTAATTTGATTCATTCATAATCTATCTGAATAGAACTTTAGTTACATTAAGCATTTCATAAAACACACCATATTCCCCCATTTCATCCCATTCCAGACCATTTTTCATGCATTTGCCTGATATTAAGCAAAGTATAATTAATGGAGGCCTATTATATCAAATACATGCTAATAGGGAAATTAATTGGCATTCATTTTCTAATTATGAGTGAAAGTTGGAAAGCTACGTTTTCAGAATCTTCTACAAGGAGAATTTTGCCGTGCCGTAAACTTTGGAGCGACCATCGGAAATGGATGCACAACAGGATCTTCTGCTCACGAGAAGCTAACAATGCATGATCGCTGCTTGTTACAATAGGGCAAAAGGACTTGTTGTGCATATAACAGTCATAATAAGTCAGAATCACAACCAAGGTTAATGCATATAAAAAATCATTTTTATTATGAAATGTATAAAAACAGGTTGGATTTCCATACTATTCAATATAAATAATGTTTAGAAAGAACACAGGGAATCGAGGACAAGGTTGTAGCACATTCACCCAAACATGTGTAATATGACTTGCTAGAAATCAAAAACCCATGGAAGGAAGATTATGTATCAAGATGATAAACCATGGGAATGGCAGGGTATGCAAAAATGGCTGAGTAACCCCCAGGTGAGATAATTACAATCGCCAATCCAGGTGTGGAGAGCAAAAAGACACCCCGTGTCTATTAGGTATAAATGGCTATATTCATAAATGCCATATAGAAATCTAGACAGGGCGTCTAGAAGTAGAGAGATTAGACAATTGTATTTACCACTCACAAACTCTATAACAGTAGAACACTATGTGTCCACTGAATGTAATGGGCTGCATATGCATGCCATATAGAGTAAACAATCAACCGTTTTTAAAGTAAGAGGGAGGTTCAGCCAGAATTACTCACCCATATGTAAACTAGACTCAGGAGTTCATGCAGTGTGTGCCCCTACGCGTCTCGCCTCAAGCTTCATGAGGGGGAAGTGAGAAAGGTGAAGATGCACAACAAGTCCTTTTGCTCGGTTGTATTTGTGAAGCCCCTCCAGTGTTGTGTCGGTGCATTACCTTCAGGGACTCCACGCAGCTGGATCCTGTCACAGGTAGGAACTCTTCGATCTGGGATTGTCGTGACGCCACTCTCAGAATTGCGGTCAGTGAGGACCGCCACTGCAGGTTAAGGGATGCCTGGGGCTGATGGTGGGTGCAGTCAGTTGTAATAGCCTCCTGAGAGTGAGGCAAGCCCCAGGGCCCTGTGTAGATGTGTAGAACCACAAGGCGCAGAATAACTCCACACAAGCAGAAGGTCTTTCAGGGGTTTTACTCACAGAAGTTGGCAGAGTGAGTAACCCGGGCGTAGCTGGGATGAACCAGGCTGGAACCAGGTGTCCTTCAGGCTGACTGATGAGGGTGACTACCGACTCGCCTTCCTTAGCCCTTTGCGTTTTGGGGTAACCCCGACTTTTAGTCCCTATGGGGGTCACCCAGGGAAGTTGCTGAAGCCTCTCTCCCCTTCGTTTTGGCCCGTTTGCTTGTAGCCTGGACCAGGACACTCCGGCTGCTTGCCTCCTGTGAACTATGGGCCCTAACTGTGGCGACGTGGCTGCGGACTCTGTAGTGTGGTCTTGGGGGTATGAAGTGCCCCCTCATGCAGGTTTGGCAAGGAAAGGTGGATCTATCCCCGCACTGGGACCTGCTACCCGTTTGGGCCTGGTAACTCCCTATCAGTCTCCTTACTTCCCACTCCGTTGCTCTCTCTTTAGCTGAAGATGGATTTCGGGTAGCACTACTAGGTGACCGTTCTCCCCCGTCGGTAGTCACTGCGCGGACGCTGTTAGACTGTCACAGCCCCAGGGGTCTGCTCCTCACGTCTGCTCGCCCTGGACTGCACACTGAACCGGCTCACTGCTCCTCCTCTCCTGTTCTTGCCTACGCCACCTAGCAACCAGGCTCTCTACCACACCCCTTGAGTGGAGATGGAGGCTTTTTACCCCCTCCACTATTCCAGTGGAGGTGAAGGCTTTGCCCCCTCCTGGGATCCCCAGGGGTCCTCCCAAAGGTACATGTGTGAGACCTGATCACTATGCGCCTGTGTAGTCACACCTCGGTCAGCCTTCTGGATTACCTGTATTGTACTGTCCCCAGCATGGGTGCAGTACTCAGTGGTGCCTGACCAGGTCAGGGGCGCCACATATTCATTGTATGTTTCAGGGACGTGCATTGGCGGCCCTATGATTGCCGCATATGTGTTTCCACGACAGCGGTATTTTTTGTTTATGCTTGTTACAATAGGCTTTTAAAATTCCACTAAAAAATGTGCATTTTACTGTATGCATAAAAAAATATGATGGTGAGGGAGCAATTAGCATGAAAAATCTACTTGTCAATGTACTAAGGTGATTCATATACCCTAGGTTGAAGGTAATGAGCAAATAAATCATCAGTCTTTTATCACAATTTCACTGTAGAGCACTTTAGGTCAAGATATGAGAAGAATAATTAGCCTTAAGGAACATAAAGAGGGGTCCCAACATTCAGTTTTGAGAGGCAATGCCTAAACTAACCAACCATACATTTTATCTTGTATTAGCTTGCTAATCTTTTACCATTTTATGACGTCTCAGTGCCCTCAGATGGTGGTGCACTATTCCTTGAGTTGTTCGAAATAGTAGACCTACACATTACTGCTCTCAGTCTACATTATTCAGTCCTTACATCAGTGGCACCTAAGCATAATGACATAGGGGAATTCCTGAAAAATGTTTTTACTTCTGGACAACCCTTTATTACCCTCCTACTATATATAGGAGCAGGTAAAGAAGGCTTACTTGTCTCATCATTATAGTCTTCCAATTGTAAAAGTGAAAGATCTTGTTCCGATATCCTGGTGTTCATCATGGGAGCCCCTAATTAGTGCTGAATGAATTTCAGAATTCCTGCAAAACCATGGTTGGAAATACCTGACACCTGACCTATATAGTAGTTCACCCTAAACGTGTCCCTAATAGGACTTTGCTGATGTCATACCCATGTGACCAGAAGGGGCAGGACCTCAGCCAACAGAAAAATAATATTACTTCCTGGTATCAGCTATGTTGGCTGAGGCCCCCACTTCTGGTCACATGAGTATGACATCAGCAAGGTCCTTCTAGTCAGTTAGTAAAACAATTCCATAATAGAATTAGCATAAATAACAGGGGGAGGACGGACATGCAGGGGGACGGGAATCACTATGAATACCCACCCCAGCTATCAGCTGATCGGCAGCTGCTGTCACTCAAAAAACTACTCATTTTACAAACTTTACTTGCCTGTATTTCAAAACCTATACATCCAAGCTGGCAACTAAAGGTATGTATACAATCAGCATGATAGCGCCAGTATAGCACTGGCTTTAGGTTATATAGGAAAATCTTGATGATTGGTGAACTTTAAACTATGTTTGCACAATGTATAGATAAGTACATTGTTAGATAGTTAGGATATTTAGGATATTTCTTGCTATCTAGCCCTATTCCAGACACATATTCACAATTCCTGTCAACAGATTTTGATATCTTCCGTGTCATTAATATACTGTCCTGAGGAAGGGGGCAGAGAGATCTGAAATGCTTAGACCTGTGTATTATGCTTCAAATAAATGACTTGGAATAATATCCTTTATATGTCATTGGTGACACGCGTGGCAGTGATCCTTGGTTTCCTTTAATAACTCATCACCACAATTGCGGATCCGCAGCTGTCTCCACCAGCGAATATATGTTGTTAGGTGTTGTGACCTCTTCATAACATCTATAGGTGAGTGCACCTTGTATTTATTTACACCTTGATTTTATCGGTTAAGACCCTATGTGCCTGTCTTTCCTCCATAGTTTTGATACCTCTTATGTCATCTACACAGTGTCCTCCACTGAGCTCCTGTGCACGTGGACTTTTCTTTGCCTTACTGAGGGCAGAGCATAGCATTGTAGTGTACATTACAGTACTTTTCTCTGCCCTAAGCAGGGCAGAGAGAAGTGCGTGTCTGCAGGAGCACGAAATGGTGCCATGCATGCGCACTATAATGCATTGCTCTGCCCTCAGTAGGGCAGAAAGAAGTGCGTGTGCGCAGGAGCTCAATCGAGGACACTGTGTGGATGATGTAGGACATATCATCCGCACAAAGCAAGGATGAGGACAGCAATCGCAAGAAGAGAGGAGATGCCACATTAAGACCAAAGATGTCCATCAGACTGGACCGCCCTGTAGGTGAGTCCTCCACACAAAGCAGGGAAAGGAGGACAGCGATTGCAAGAAGAAAAGAGGTGCTGGATAAAGATAAGCAACACCCATCAGACCGGACCGCCCGGCAGGTGAGTATATTAAGAGATGTTTTTATTTTATACAGAATGGCTTGGGGACTTATATACAGTATGGTAGAATGCTGTATATAAGGGATCACTGGTGGTGGCCGCAGTTCATATGGGAAAAACCTGGTGACAGGTTCCCTTTAAAATCTTTACATGAATGTATAAAATACATCTTTATCCTAAGCTGACAAGTCTACATCTGGCACAGTTACATAAGCAAAATCTAGCATGGATGCAATGGTAAGAAATGGATGGCATATTTTTTAGTTACGGATACAAACATTTTCTTGCAACGAGTGTAGTGACTACTTGGATATGGACAAAATAAAATAGAAAAAATAGCACAGCTTCAACCCTATATGGGAAAAATGTTCAATTATTATAGGAAATGGAAAAAATATTGAGGCTTAAATGTTCAAGCCTGTACTCTAATTGAAAAGTGAATTACAGTTCAAACCCAGGGCTTATAATAGTAGGCGTCTACCAGCCACAGTGTGCCGAGGTGCTGTTGCGTGGAAATAAATACACCGGATCATAACAAGCTGTCAGACTTTACACCCGCTGCTAACAGCAGCATAATGTTACAGCTTTGCTTGTCATCTTCGGGAAGTAGTTTGCATCTGGGCAATTTTATAGTGCTCTAATTTCAAAGAGTGTCAATATAAATGTAGTCATCAGTAAATAACCTTGGCTGATAACATTTTTCTCTCCTCCCATTTCATTGCCCTGCATACAGTATTTCCACTAGAAGGAACCCAATAAAGAAACATTTATGTATCCAGACTTGTTAGCTGCAGAGTAGATAGTATATCAGTTTGATCACCTCCACTCTAATGGTGCAGAGAACATAACTACACACTTACACCCACTTCACAAAGCCTCACGCACATGCACTATACACTTAAAAGCATGAGAAAAAGCTCAGCAGTGCAGGAACTAATGCCCACAACCAAAATAAGTATAATATATACGATATACGTATATACGTACCTGTGTTATTCGGGGATTTTCACATTTTGCATGAGTTCCCGATAGTTCAAGCCAAGGTTTTTCTAGAGTTGAGCAGTGCTGCTTGAGTGTACATTTGGATTCTCCTGCACACCAACCACATTCAAAGTCGGGATCAGCCTTTAAGCATAGGCCACAGCTGGGTCTGGTAGCACCACACTTGTATAGATGCACTAAATTCAGAAGAAAACAGAAGGAAGGAAATAAAACTGCTACATTAGAATGTATTTTATTTTTTCACTTTAAAGGGAACCTGTCACTGGGTTTTTCCCATGTAAACTAGGGCCAACACCTATAAGCCCCCATGTACAGCATTCCTGAATGTTGTATATCTATCAAGCTACTCTGCATAACACAAAAAAGAACAAATATTCACTTACGAATCGGTCCAGTCTGATAGGTGTTGCTGGTCTTGATCTGATGTCTCGTCTCTTCTTGTGATTGCCGTCCTCCTTCCCTGTTTTGTGTGGATGACACATCCTAAATCATCCACTCAGTGTTCTCCATCATGCTCCTGTGCAGGTGCACTTCTCTCTGCCCTGCTAAGGGCAAAGCAAAGTACAGTTGGGCGCATGCGCAGAGAACATGCGCACTACAATACTTAGATTTACCCTCAGCAGGGCATAGAGAGGTGCACCTGCGTATGAGCACAATGGAAGATACTGTGTGGAAGACATAGGACATATCATGCGCACGAAGCAAGGATGAGGACGGCATCAAAATAAGAAGAGGGGAGGCGCTGCATCAAGGCCAAAGACATTCATCAGACCGGACTGCGCTGTAGGTGAGTTTAATAAAAGGTCTGTTTTGTGTTATGCAGGGTGGCTTGGGGACATATATACAGCATTCTAGAATGATGTACATGAGGTGCTGGCCCTATTTTATAAAGGAAACATATGGTAACAGGTTCCCTTTAACATTTAATTGGGCAAAATCTCTTATGTTGTAAGTATATGTCACAAGATCACAATGATAAAGTCTGTGATAATCAACCACAATTTCCAGAATGAAAGGTTTCTATCCAAGGTATTGCTCAAAGATTTCTGTTTCTGAAAATCTGATATGATCATATATACCATCCATTAAAGCATCAATTTGCTTAGCACTCAGTTCGATAAATAGGGTATAAGGTTTGGCACTACCTTTAATGGTGGTGCTATAATGGACCTTCCGCAATTATGATGGAAATTCAACTGGGACAGAGCGATTAGAATTTAATGGTAATGCTGGCAAAAGTATCTACTACGATATACCAGTCAAAATTGTAGGCACTGATCAAAAAGTAAAATCTATCTTCTTTATTATGCAGGCCAGAGAGGCATTGGCAGGCAACATCAATTGTAAGCCAGTTCACGCTGCCTACCTATGCCTTTCCGGCCTTCTGTTGTTTTAAAGTTTCTAACTGGGACCTCCAGCAACCAACAAGTGATCCCTTATTCCTTGCTAATTTTGAAAAAACCTTAATCATTTGCCAACATTCAGAAATACAGCAGGGACTATAGGGCATTACATTTTCTGCTTAGCAGACCTGCTGTTATACTATTTGCCAACATTCCCGATTCACAATATTTTTTTCTAACACCTTCACAACATTTTTTTTTGTTCTTTCAAAATCTGAAATGAGAAATGAATCAACTTTGCAAATAAGGTTACTTTTTAAAAGTATGGTTCAAAATATATAAAGTGGTTTACAACCGAAAATGTACAAAAAGTAGCAAATTGTGGGCCAGGAGTACAAGTAAAGGCCGTGGTTAACTTTTTGACAAATATATTAATCTGTCAGCAGGTTTTTGCTATGTAATCTGAAGAGAGCAGGAGATAGGGGCTGAGACACTGATTTCAGTCATGTGTAATTTATTAAGATGTGGGCTGTTGTTTACTTACAGCAGGGGTCTCAAACACGCGGCCCGCGGGCTGCATGCGGCCCTTCAGGTGGCTTCTTGCGGCCCGCTGGCCCGTGGACCCGGTAAAGATGGCGACCGGTGCAAGGGGCCACAGCCTCCAGCTGTCTATTTCAGCTTACAGTTTTGCCTTTGCCGCGCACAGTGACGTTCTCGCTGCAGAACGCAATAACAGCCGCCTGCCAATCAGAGGCAAGCACCTGCTGCATATGACCTCAGATGCTTACCTGTGATTGGCCAGTGGCTGTTGTGCAGTGAGAACTGCTCTGAGTGCTCTGCACGCGCCGGCAGAAAGTTCAGCAGTGACAGCAGCTGTGATCATTATCGGGTCCCCGTGCCTGCGTGCTCCCGAGCCGACGGAGGATAGGTGAGCAGAATGTATTTGTGTGTGTGTTTGTGTGTTTCTGTTGCTTGCTGAGGCTGCACAGGGTGTGTGTGTGTGTGTCGCGCTACCATAGCTAAGGCTGAACAGTGTCTGTTTTGCTAGCTGAGGCTGCAGAGGGGGAGTGTGTGGCAGCTGAGGGTGTGTGTGTGTGTGTGTGTGTGTGTGTGTGTGTGTGTGTTTTGCTAGCTGAGGCTGCACTGTGTGTGTCTGTTAGCTGAGGCTGCACAGGGTTTGTGTGTGTCTGTGTGTGTGTGTCTGTGTGTGTGTCAGCTGAGGCTGCACAGGCTGTGTGTCTGTGTGTGTCAGCTGAGGCTGCACAGGGTGTGTGTGTGTGTGTGTCAGCTGAGGCTGCACAGGATGTGTGTGTGTCAGCTGAGGCTGCACAGGGTGTGTGTGTGTGTGTGTGTGTGTGTCAGCTGGGGCTGCACAGGGTGTGTGTGTGTGTGTGTGTCAGCTGAGGCTGCACAGGGGGTGTGTGTGTGTGTGTCAGCTGAGGCTGCACAGGGTGTGTGTGTGTGTGTGTGTGTCAGCTGAGGCTGCACAGGGTGTGTGTGTGTCAGCTGAGGCTGCACAGGGTGTGTGTGTGTGTGTCAGCTGAGGCTGCACAGGGTGTGTGTGTGTCAGCTGAGGCTGCACAGGGTGTGTGTGTGTGTGTCAGCTGAGGCTGCACAGGGTGTGTGTGTGTGTGTGTGTGTGTGTGTCAGCTGAGGCTGCAAAGGGGCTGTGTGTGTGTGTGTGTCAGCTGAGGCTGCACTGGGGGTGTGTGTGTGTGTGTGTGTCAGCTGAGGCTGCACAGGGTGTGTGTGTGTGTGTCAGCGAGGCTGCACAGGGGGTGTGTGTGCGTGTGTGTGTCAGCTGAGGCTGCACAGGGGGTGTGTGTGTGTGTGTGTGTGTGTCAGCTGAGGCTGCACAGGGGGTGTGTGTCAGCTGAGGCGGCGCAGGGTGTGTGTCTGTGTCAGCTGAGGCGGCACAGGGTGTGTGTCTATGTCAGCTGAGGCTGCACAGGGTTTGTGTGTGTGTCTGTTAGCTGAAGCTGCACAGGGTTTGTGTGTGTGTGTGTGTGTGTGTGTCTGTTATCGGAAGCTGCACAGGGTGTGTGTGTGTGTGTTTACTACAAGAAGACAAGCATGGGGCACATTAATACAAGAAGGGGACCTACATGAAGCACATTACTATTGGAAGGGGACCTGCATATGGGGCACATTACCACAAGAAGGGGACCTGCATGGGGGCACATTATTATAAGAAGGGGACTTGCATGGGGGCACATTATTCTAAGAAGGGGACCTGCATGGGGGCACATTGCTATAAAAAGGAGTCCTGCATGGGGCACATTGCTACAAGGTGGGACCAGGATGGGCACATTACTACAAGAAGGAGTCCTGCATGGGGCACATTGCTACAAGGTGGGACCAGGATGGGCACATTACTACAAGAAGGAGTCCTGCATGGGGCACATTGCTACAAGGTGGGACCAGGATGGGCACATTACTACAAGAAGGAGTCCTGCATGGGGCACATTGCTACAAGGTGGAACCAGGATGGGCACATTACTACAAGAAGGAGTCCTGCATGGGGCACATTGCTACAAGGTGGGACCAGGATGGGCACATTACTACAAGAAGGAGTCCTGCATGGGGCACATTGCTAAAAGAAGGGGAGCTGCATGGAGGCATATTAATACAAGAAGAGGACCTGCATGGGGCACATTGCTACAAGGGGACAAGGATGAGCACATTTTTACAGAATGGGGAACAGGATGGGGCACATTACTACAAGATGTTGGCCAAAATTACTATGCGGTGCTAATTGTAAATAAAACTGTATTACTTACAAAAAAAAATGTGTGCGTTATATATATACATTATATATATAGTACCACTACCAATGTCACTTTGTCCTAAAAAGAATGCGGCTCCTCAAATTATTTTTTTTCTGTGTGCGGCCCATACACCCAGCCGAGTTTGAGACCCCTGACTTACAGTGAAGGTTTTATCACTAGGATATTGTCATTGCTGTGACTAGCTGCCTAGTGCCAAGTCATCAGACTACATCGCCTCCTCTGGTAAGCAGCTGTCAATAGAGAATATATACATAGAGAGGTGGTATGGGTAGGGTAAGCTTTCTGAACTCTGCTCCATTCTACAGTATATCTAAGAACATTGACTGTGTCACAGCTGCTGCATCCAGTAAACTAAGTGAAACATCATTGGAATCAGGGTCAGATGTTGTAAATTTTGGTACAAATCTGCACCTGTTTATGGAAGGTGTAGATCTCATATTATGGTATTAGGAGAGTCTAAAAAGTGCACTAAATGTGTTAATTGGCATGCACTTTTTAAGTATTCTGGCACAATTAACTCTAATGAGCTTTCATTTTTATACTGACATACAGTATAGAAGGCCAGTCTATGAGTTCCTATGGTAGTAAATAATAAACAAGCCATAGAAACATTATTTCTGGGGTCATATATATTTACATGTTAAACTTATTATATTCTAATATACATTTGGTGGGTTACCAAAAAGTAGGAAAAAGATAAAAAGAAATATGACTGCAAGATAAGACTACACAGAGATTGTTCCCTGCTGATTACCATAGAGAAGCATAAATCTCCATAGGTGCTATATACAGATTTATTTTTTTTAATCTAAATAATACAGTGTTGCTTCATTTCTCATTTTCAATGAATTTTTACATATAAAAAGCTGGACATAGCCTTAAGGTGTTATTCACAATTTCAGTTTTCTTCTAACACATCCAAATGTGATATAAAATAGACTATACTTACCTGTTAAATACTCCACCACTCCTGAGTTGTTACTCCTAGCTGATGTCTGCTTTTTTACATTATTACAGAAATTACATGCTAAACATACATATGACCACTGCAGCCAATCACTGACCTCAGCAGTCATGTGTATGTACAATATATTGTACATTAACAAGCAAAAGGGTAACAATGTTCTGAACTTTTGACTTCCAGACTCCATATGTCACCATGCACTACAGCTCTGAGTGTGAGGCTACCTGAAGGTAGATAGACAATCATCTTGGCTATCTCATACATAAATTTGACTTGCAACTATTTAGTATATGATTAGCTATGCAGATTCTTCTCATGTCACTGCACTCTTACTGTTTTGCTTCTAAAAATCTAAATGTTTATTTTTATCATTTTGAAAGTATTTTGTAAATCCAACTTTTACTTTCAACGCTGTCTGAATCCTACTGGGCATGCTCTCAATCAGATTCAAGCATGTCTCCACCAAAATCTGATCTTACGTCTCTTCTACACCTCCCAGTGTTGGTGCATACTGGTTTACTCTCTTGGGTATGTATACAGCTTTTTCTTCAACTCTAACCACAAGTGTTCGATTATGTTGAGGTCTGAGAACTGTAGGCGCCAATCCAGCACCTCTACTTCATTGTCATTGAACCATTTCTTCACCAATCTCAACATATGCCTTTGTCGTTCTCCTGTTTGAACACTATGTTGTCCTTTTCATACCCATAGTACTAGATTTCTTGTAGATTGTATGAAGTAACTCATCTTGTAGGATACTCAAATATAGCTCAACATTGAGACCATCATTGATTATGGTCAAGTATCCAACGCCTTTGACTGTGAAACAACTATAATATCATCAGGCTTCCTCCACCAAAACTTGACAGTTTCTTCAATTTCTCAATCTTTTAGCAATTCTTCTCCTTTTTTTTTCCAGACCCATTTGCAGTCCTCACAGATAGTCTATTGACTCCCATCCCATCACTCCAAATCACCCACTTCCATTTTTCTATATCCACTTTTTTGTACTTTTTTTGCAAATGCGTCGAGCCGACGCACTTATGACAATATTGAAGTCGAGGCTTCATCACCTTTTTTCGGGCAACAATTCCAGACTTGGGCATAGACCTCTGTGAGATCACTATTACGAAGCTTACGAGCCCACCTCCACTGCCATGTTTGTCGCACCCAAAATGACTGACCTTGTGCTGAGCTGGCTTATTGACTCCGATATTTTGCCTGAACATCCACCTCTTGACTTTTGAATTGATGGATGGACTTAATTTCATATTCTTCCAACTGTCATGGCACTCATATGATGTAGTTTGGCAATTTTCTTAACCAAGAGACCGCTATTGATGAACTAGATAATGCTGTTTCTCTTTTCTTGGGAAATCTTCTTCAAACAGTGAACTTTTGATTGGGAATCAACCTAATAACACACTGGAGCTACTACATAATCTGTGAATAGGTGGTAATTTGAAGTATAAAGGAATAAAAAGATTGTTCAAACTCCTAGAGCAAAACAGTAACAATGCAGAAACATGACAAGAATCTGCATACCTAATCATATGCTAGATAGTTGCAAGTCAAATTTATGGGTGAGATAGCCAAAATGATTTTCTATAAAATGAAGGTAGTCTCATATTCAAAGCTGTAGTGGATGGTGAGATACGGGGCCTGAAAGTCAAAATTTCAAAACATTGTTACCCTTTTGTCAGTGTATACAGATAAGTGAATTGATTTACAGGACTCTGTTTCAGTGGCCATATCAGTAGTATGTAACCGCTATGAAACACCCCTACCAGCCACATCCCTGACTCCTCTAGTGATTTCTAGTCTTCGCACGATGCCATTGTTCAGGCTTGACATCGCAGTAGGACCACAAATCAAAATAGGACTCAGGGGTGCATAGTGGTGGTATGCAGTTCACAGGGTTTCCGTCCTATGGTTACAGACTTCTGAAGTATTAATTTTCTCGTATCTAACGGCAGATGATAGCTTCAGTAAAGTAAATAAAGACTGGCAGAGACTCCAGAAGCAGTGATGCTGGAGTAGCAGGGGACGTAATAGGTAGGTATTGCTTATTTTTTTTATTTTCCCATATTAGGAAAAAAATCACAGATAACCACTTTAATAATAAAAATCCTAATCGTACATTCAGGAAAATGCTCTATTTTGAAACAGCCCTACAAAACCTGGTTAGTTTTAAGAGAAAAATGAGGGCTGCAAACCCCATGAAATGATGGCATTGATGATACCTACAGAGATCTTTATTATAATGTAGGCTGACACATGAAAAGCAGCGGCCAAACTGGATAATAGATATAATACAAAACCTCAAGCTTTGTCCTCGCAAAAGGAAATTAATTCTAAAAACATCCTTCAATGGCTATCAATCCCAAGAGAAGTGGACAGACTTATGGTCTGTGTGTTATTGGTACATGAAAACACACACGGCTTATAAAGTATCATCACAGCATTTTCTATAAATTTAAGATTTCACATAAATATATATTTTAAAAAATCCTGAATATTTAGCAGAAAATTGAGTGTTTTGATGGTGATGGATCTACTAACACTAGTTACAGAAAATAAATGATATGGAAATGTGTGACTGTGGAGTGATTCACTTTCAATGAGAATTATAAAAAAAGGAGTATTGAAAAGGTTAGGCATATGATACTTAACAGTAGATAAGTGATGTTGCTATGGAAACTATTTTCTAGCCCAAACTGAAGTTCCACTTTACCTTTGTTCAGTGCTGGATTGTCAATGCTGAAATCCCCATTCCATACCACGGTCAGCTCCACTGGGAGGCTGTCAATCTCCATGCCTTCATAGTCATACTTAAGGAGAAAAAAAGTAAATTTGGAGTTAAGAGGTCCTTGAGATGTATTTCTTATTTCATTAAGACTTCCATGTCTTAGAATAATGCTACACTGCTGTATGAGTCTATGCTTTTGGGAACATGTACCTAATATCTCACCTACCAAAGACATCAGAGTAAAGAATGTGAGGCTTTGATGTGAAGGATAATGGAAAGAAGCTCAATTTAGACATAAAACTCCCATTATAATATATGACCTTCTTTCCATGCTTCCCCATGCTATTTATTGATAATTATGGATAAGAAAATTCTATTTATTTAACCATTTAAATGCATTATTTTTCCGCTAACGATTTAGGCACTACTATCTTGCTCTAATTTTGAAAGGGCCTATAGCAATGTTTATCTTCAGCCGCCAAATACATAAATGTAATGCCATAAAACAGAACTGCCAAAATTATTGTTGCAAGAAAGAATTATAATCAAAATGTATATGTCATATAGGATTTGTGACAACCCTTAAGGCCAGTTTAATGGCTGCCATTAGTGGTTAGAAATGGCTGAACAAAACATATTCGAAATAATTTCTTAATCAGTAACCGTCGTTTTAATTTTTATTTCATAATTCAATACTACACATGAAAATAAGCAACTTTGTAATATATCTTATCAGACAAATCTACTTCTTTCTCTGACAGAATTGATCAGTCATTATCAAAATTCTCCATTCTGAGGTAAAAGCTGTATTCAGTGATGACTTTCCCATTACTGAGATAGGAGATGGCGGCTGTTACTGAGGAGATTCTATGTTGATAGAAGAGGGAGAAAAGGTGGAGCTCTTCCTATAACCGCTCCCTCTGCCTCTAGCTCCATCATCTATCTCTAGAAACTCCCTCTGCCTCTAGCCCCTCCCTCTGCCTCTAGCTCCATCCTCTATCTCTAGAAACTCCCTCTGCCTCTAGCCCTTCCCTCTGCCTCTAGCTCTCCCTTCTGCCTCTAACTCCTGCCTCTCTCATAACTCCTCCCTCTACCTCTAGCCCCTCCCTCTGCCCATAGCTTCTCCCTCCACCTCTAGCTCCTCCCTTTGCCTCTAGCTCTTCCCTCTGCCTCTAGCTTCTTCCTCTACCTGTAGATCATTCTGCCTAAAGCTGCTGCCTCTAGCCCCCCCTTTACCTCTAGCCTCTCCCCCTGCTTCTAGCTCCTGACTCTGCCTCAAGCCCCTCCCTCTGCCTTTAGCTCCTGCCTCTACCTCTAGCCCCTCCCTTTGCCTCTAGATCCTGCCTCTGCCTCTAGCTCCTTCCTCTACCTCTAGCAACTCAATCTTCCTCTGGCCCCCCCTGCCTCTAGCTCCTCTCTCAGCATCTAGCTCCTCCCTCTGCCTCTAGCTCCTACCTCCTCCCGTAACAACTGGCGGTTACACTTTAACTATGACTAACTTATAAATATCTTGTAATATGTTATTACTCTTTAAAATCCATGTTGTTTTTTATGGTTTAAGTTCTGAGACCCCCAACAATCACTGAAACCACAGGTCAAAAGTGCCCCAATGCGCAGGCCCCATTGAAAGTATCAGTTTATACACTGCTGTGTGCATGCTCATGCATTGGCTGAGATCTTCTGCCCGGTGATCTCAGAACTTGTGCCTTTTGGCTTGTATAATCAGTGGGCGCTTAAGCAAATGTACCCCACCCCCTCTGATTAACAGGGGTAGTAGTATAGCAAAAATAGTTTACAACTTTAGTTACACTCTACCACATTGCAAAGATACATATGTATCTGTTTATGTATAAAACAAATACTTGGATCAAAGGAAATGCTGGTGAATCATACTCAACAATCCTACGTGTTACAGCAAAGAAGCCTGCTTTAGGTTTTCTTACAATTCAACACCTAGGAGACTTTATATTATCCCTAATATACTCTAGTCGAGCAATTGTAGAAGAAATACAGGCTGAGCACAAAGCATGGAAGATAAGGCTAATCTCCAGAGGAACTATTTAACAATATATGTATTTTTTTTCCGTACTTTTCCGAACAGTTTTCTATGAGTTTCCTATGAACAAATGTGAAATACTTGTCAAGTAAATAAATCTGTGAAATATTGGGTTTGCGGTGAAAGGCTTTAAAAATAAATGACATCTAATACAATTATAGGCCTTCATAGGAACAAGAAGAACACATGTATGCCTAATGACAAGTAGTGTGCACACTAGTTTTTGCCGGAGGGCTGCCATTATCTCCTGCTCTGTTGTTTCATTCAGTCATTGTAAAGCCATGAAGACACATCAGCCCTGGAGAAAGTGAACATTTCAACCCATAGGACATATAAGCTATCTAACTGTGTTTTCAAAATGTCAAAAGGCTGCTCAAAAATGAGATGGAATGAAAAAATATCATTCTCTTTTTCATTATACGCCTTATAGCTTGGATCATATATATATATATATATATTAGATGCAGTAATAACATTATATAAATAAATTATGCTCCTCAACATTGAAATTTGAACACCAAATAGGAAAAGCCATGTACCTAAGAAAATTACAGGATTGATAGACAAGTTATTGATATGCAAATTATGAAAAAAATGAAATATATTTTTTTAAAACATGGGAATTTATTCAGTATTGTATAGGAGCGCTGCACTCAGAAATAAACAAACTTGTGTACATGACTGGGCATGCAATCAATTAGGTAATAATAGTTGTCAGAGGTATGGTCTAGCCAGTGAATGCACTTGGGCATGGAAATCATAAAGATCCACTGCTGGCACCTAGAAATGAGTGAACCCAAGGATTAAGGTTTGAGGTTCAGGTTCGGAAGCTGGCTACAAAAAAAACAAAGTTCGGGTTCGACATTCGAGTGAGTTACAAGTGCAAACCACTCAAGCGAGGAGCGCTGTGCTTGGGTATGATTGATGCTCAGCCCTGTGCAAGCCAAGTACAGTCTTTGAATGGCTCACACTGGGGGTAAAATCAGCGTGATCAGATGTAGTGTGCACACATAAAAAAATTGAAAAACTCCGCCCACCATCCCCCGGAAGTGTTCTGCTTTGACTGGCAGCATGTGGGTGGAGCCACGAACTGCCCAATTACAGACTTTCATTAGGGTTCATATCAAGTCAGGGTCACAAACCAAACCTTATCTGAAGTTTGACTATTCCCTCTGAACCAAACTTCAAAGGTTCGGTCATCTCTTCTGGCAGCTATCTTCGTAATTGTCAGATATGCTCAATGAGAGAGAAGTCTGGAAATGCTGTAGATCACGGTAGTACATTTAAGCCACACAAACAGCTTACAGTAGCATTAACAACTTGCAGCCTGGCATTGTTATGTTGAAAAAGGGCTCATAGGACACTTTGGAGTATGGCTAAACTACTGGTTCCATGATTGATCCATTCTGCACTGCAAATTAAATTTCCATGTTCACATACCAAGCCTAAGGCCTCATTGTCCACTCAAATCATCAGAATATGTTTGCAGAACTTAGGCTATGAGCCAGATGTCCAGCTACAGGTGCTCTATGGACCTCACACATATGCTCTCAAAGGCTAAAGTGATCTAGAGCAAGACAACGATGGAGGCTGCCATGGAGGTCTACCCTCTTCAGCTCTGAGTCCTTCTTTTGTTTTGGATGTAACGATAACTAGAGATGGCAAAAATATCCAGGAACGTCTAGTCTTTTTCCAGTTACACTAAGTGCTCGATGATCCATTGAATTGGTAGTGGAACCTGTAGTAATACCATTTAACTAAGGTGTGCCAGGAACCATTTTCAAAAACCTTCATCATGTTACATGTTGTTTGTACTATTGTGAGCAGTCTGTAGTGTCTTCAGACTTATGGATTGTTGAGAACATCTGTGACATTAATGGTAGGCAATTGCAGAGGGAATTACCAGCAGTGGATCTTCATGATATATGTGCCCAAGTGCATTCAGCGTAGCAGAATATTCCTCAGACAACCACTTATAACCTCATTGATAGCATGCCAAGGCCTGTAAGTGCGTGTATTTCTGCATATGGCTTGTATACTTGATAGTAATTACTATTTTGTAACAATTTTGTTTCCATTTCCCAGCATTTCCATATCATTACAATATCTATTAATGCTGTAATTTGCATATTTCCATGACTTTTCCTTTTTAATGTTATAATTTTAATGTTAAGGAGTGTCATTGCTATTAATCTATAGCTTTGAAGATGTTCACCTGAATTTATTTTTCAGCAAAATCTGAACTAGCATGGTTTAACTTCAGGCAAGTTACTTATCCTTATCTCTGCTGGCAGCACATTGCCTTGGATTGTCAAACGATCATTGACTTTAAAATGGAGATTTAAGATAGAAAATCTTTAGTGTCCTAGTTGTCTCAGCTAATTGTTTTTTTTTTACTTGTAGTAAACTAAGATAACTATAAGTTTCTAGAAATTTTTGAGATGTTATAATGACTTGTTTACACTTTAAATCAGTGAAGGGTCAGGTGCGGATACCCTAACCAGTCACTAAACTAAAAGAAAAGGGAGAAGCACTGAGCCTACTTAGCCAAGTCATGACCTCGGACTGAAGCAGTATACTTATAAAATTGCCATAACATTAAAACCTGATATTGTGTCATTCCCTATCATGCCTACAAAACAGCTCTGAAAAGTCAAAGCGTGGGTTTCACAAGACCTCTAAATATACTGTATCATGGGCTGTTTTCCAACAAACCATTAGCAAATGCAGTCCTGTAATTTGTTAGGTGAGGCTATCGATTGGACTTGTTTTTATGCACATTCTACAGATGATCGATCTGACCGATAGTGGTTACATTTTGTGAACTTATATCACGCTTTACAAAGGCTAGTAAGACGTAGTACAGCGTATTACCCACTAGGTGGCAGCAGAGTAGTGAAGGAGAGACAAAGAAACACTGTAACGGAAAGGCAGCTGAATATAGCAGAGTAACTTCAGCAGGCAGTTAACAGGCAAGTCACCAGGGGGCAACAGAGTAGTCAAACAGTCAGGGTCTAGCCAGCAATGTCAAGTCACTGCAAAGGGAGGATCAATATCAAGTCAGAAAACAGAATTGAGTAGAAAGCCGGGAGATCAGGTATGTAGAGGGAACCAGAAACAACAGACAGGAGAGGGAAGTCAGGGAGCGGGACAGGCAGACGAACGGGGGAGGGTACAAGTCAGATACAGTAGCAGGGAGACAGGACAGATCGGGAACACTCACCAGAGCCAGTATACACACTGCAAGGCAGAAATATCACTGGCACTGAGCCATAGGTAGAGAGGCAATATATAGTGTCCTGGGATCCAAAAGGCAAGGGAAGTTAACCCCTGAAATGACCAGGCCAGAGCTGGGTTTAACCAGCAGCAGGGAAAAACCGGCCTGGATCATGACATCTTATTTATATTCTTCAAACCATTTTTTTTTTTTTTTAACCAAAATGTTTTTATTAAAGATTTTATACATTACATAAAACATACAATTCAGGGTCAACATAACCCCTACAGTCCCTTCCCTCTCACCCCCCACTTGAGAAACCAAGAAGCAATAAACATATATTTGACCATTCCCCACATGTGATATATAGATGCCGCAGCTCTCCACAAAAAACCCCATGACCTATGGTATATTAAAGGATCTGGATCATCCATTTTCCTGTCTCAGTAACCGTCATGCATGTCTTCCAGCCAGACAAAGACAGGGAACGAGTTCATGGTAGGAGGTTACTGTTCCCACAGTCGTACTGCCTTTCATCTATTTATATCAAATATTAAAATAAGCCCAATCGGAACCTAAATAGTTCCCTAGATGCCAGATCAGAGTCGTCTATCCACGGGGCCCAGATCTTTTCAAATTTGGCCATACAATTTTTTTTTAAATAGATTCCCTTCTCCAGATTTACTATCCAGTTATTTCAAACCATTTTTGAACAATGTTTGCACAGGAAATACTTGGTCTGCAGAAATTCATTTTTTAGTAGAGGGTACTTGTCAAAGTGACATCATCAAGATTACCCAGACCTAAAATTTCCAAACTCAACCTTTCTCAAATCAACAGTTGGTGGTCAACTGCTCAGTTGGTTCTGCCTCTTGCCACAATGGATGCTTGTGCTGTCTCTTCCACAGATGAGTGAAGCAGATCCGCCTGGTAGTCTGCATCTGTAACACGTTGGATCTGCCATCCTATGGGACTGTAGCAGCTGGGAATGCTGAATAACATTTTATCAGTGTTGTGTCTGACACAACCACAGCAGATCATGGTGATGGTACCACTTGTTGCCTAATGCTGTAATCTGGATATCAAACTATTGCACTTTTATTTGTTCCCCCAGCTATTTTCTAATCTAAGAGAACATGGAATTGATATGGATTATTTATACATGGACTGAATACAGATGGTGTTAATACAAATTTTAGGCCAGACTGCAAAAAGCAGTTTTACATGAATCTATTTTCCTATCACATTCCAGTGCAATCTTTGTAGGAAGACTGAGAGATGAAAGAATGTGAGCATTGACTGTGTAGTTTTGTCGGTTCGAAGGGAGCCATACGTAACCTGCTCACAGTCTGATTTCTTGTCTTTAATGCTCACTGAGGCTTACATGGGGAATCTGCCGCCAGCTGCCTCTTTATATTAGCAAATTATTCATGTAACAAAAGGCACTTTTCAGGAGGTACAGCTGTTCAAGATGTTCAGGAAGAACCTCCAGGAGGGAACGCAGTACAGAGAGAATAACACACAGGTCTGACTTGGGTGCCATCCAAACTCTGAATCTACCTAAGGACCTATATATGTACTAGCAGAAGATTAAGGGTGAGATTATTATTCCTGAGGGTAGTTTCTTCCCACTAACATACAAGTGCAACAAACTGCGCTGTACACCGAGTGTAAAGGATTATGTTTCATTAACTCATAGGCTTTTTGGCTTATGTCATATTTCAAAATATAGCAAGAAATCTCTAATGTAGCAATGTTTCCTATCTACAGTGCTTTTAAATAGGAACAGGCTGATGAACAGGTCTAGTCACATACAGACGCAGAAACTGTAATACATACAGTCATATGAAAAAGTTTGGGCACCTCTATTAATGTTAACCTTTTTTCTTTATAACAATTTGGGGTTTTGGAACAGCTATTTCAGTTTCATATATCTAATAACTGATGGACTGAGTAATATTTCTGGATTGAAATGAGGTTTATTGTACTAACAGAAAATGTGCAATCCGCATTTAAACAAAATTTGACCGGTGCAAAAGTATGGGCACCCTTATCAATTTCTTGATTTGAACACTCCTAACTACTTTTTACTGACTTACTTAAGCACTAAATTGGTTTTGTAACCTCATTGAGCTTTGAACTTCATAGGCAGGTGTATCCAATCATGAGAAAAGGTATTTAAGGTGGCCACTTGCAAGTTGTTCTCCTATTTGAATCTCCTATGAAGAGTGGCAGCATGGGCTCCTCAAAACAACTCTCAAATGATCTGAAAACAAAGATTATTCAACATAGTTGTTCAGGGGAAGGATACAAAAAGTTGTCTCAGAGATTTAAACTGTCAGTTTCCACTGTGAGGAACATGGTAAGGAAATGGAAGAACAGAGGTACAGTTCTTGTTAAGCCCAGATGTGAAAGACCAAGATAAATATCAGAAAGGCAGAGAAGAAGAATGGTGAGAACAGTCAAAGACAATCCACAGACCACCTCCAAAGACCTGCAGCATCATCTTGCTGCAGATGGTGTCAATATGCATCGGTCAACAATACAGCGCACGTTGCACAAGGAGAAGCTGTATGGGAGAGTGATGCGAAAGAAGCCGTTTCTGCAAGCATGCCACAAACAGAGTCGCCTGAGGTATGCAAAAGCACATTTGGACAAGCCAGTTACATTTTGGAAGAAGGTCCTGTGGACTGATTAAACAAAGATTGGATTGTTTGGTCATACAAAAAGGCGTTATGCATGGAGGCAAAAAAACACGGCATTTCAAGAAAAGCACTTGCTACCCACAGTCAAATTTGGTGGAGGTTCCATCATGCTTTGGGGCTGTGTGGCCAATGCCGGCACCGGGAATCTTGTTAAAATTGACAGTCACATGGATTCAACTCAGTATCAGCAGATTCTTGACAATAATGTGCAAGAATCAGTGACGAAGTTGAAGTTACGCAGGGGATGGATATTTCAGCAAGACAATGATCCAAAACACCATTCCAAATCTACTCAGGCATTCATGCAGAGGAACAATTACAATGTTCTGGAATGGCCATCCCAGTCCCCAGACCTGAATATCATTGAACATCTGTGGGATGATTTGAAGCATGCTGTCCATGCTCGGCGAGCATCAAACGTAACTGAACTGGAATTGTTTTGTAAACAGGAATGGTCAAATATACCTTCATCCAGGAACTCATAAAAGCTACAGGAAGCGACTAGAGGCTGTGATTTTTGCAAAAGGAGGATCTACAAAATATTAATATCACTTTTATGTTGAGGTGCCCATACTTTTGCACCGGACAAATTTTGTTTAAATGCGGATTGCACATTTTCTGTTAGTACAATAAACCTCATTTCAATCCAGAAATATTACTCAGTCCATCCGTTATTAGATATATGAAACTGAAATAGCTGTTGCAAAAACCCAAATTGTTATAAAGAAAAAAGGTTAACATTAATGGGGGTGCCCAAACTTTTTCATATGACTGTATATATACGAAAGTGCCACAAAATTGTGTCCTAAAAACATTAACTATAAGAAAGAAAAAGTGGACAACTCCTTTAAGCATGTTAAACTCCACCCTGTATTATCTCATTATTTATTTCTTAAATTGTACAATCAGTAGGTTTTGAAGTGATGTGATAACCTGAAGATGAAAACGCAATATCAGAGTTCCCTTATTCAGTGTTAGCATTATAGAGTGCAGCTGTATGTGTTTTCTTGTTAAATTGTGTTTTCAGCTGGCACATGTTCACACCTGTTGAATGTGCAGGTTAGTGTTTTTGATATATTTGTAGTGCATTTCTTTCTGATTGAGCACTCCGCCCTGTAACTAGGCTGTGTTCAGTCCCCTTTATAGCAGGATCTTAGCTGCCCAGACATGTAGGTTTTTAACCCGGATAGAGGCATTTAATTTAGATATACCTTGTCGCTGGTTATCGGGCTCACATGCATCGGCCAATACGTAAGCTAAATATCTCTTTTTCAAATATTCCTATAGCAGTAATGCAATGCCAGAGTTCCCTTATTCATTGTTAGCATTTTAGAGTGCAGCTGTATGTGTTTTCTTGTTATATTGTGTTTTCAGCTATCACCTGTTCACACCTGTTGGATGTGGGGGGGGTGTAAGTCTTTTTGATATATTTATAACCTGAAGATGATTATGCGCTGGAATGTAGATAAGAAATTTCCTCCAATAAACTCAAACAGTGCCTCCTTAGCTACTCAATCCTGGGAAGTAAGGTATTGACAATGAAGACACCACAAGTCCCTTCTGTCATCAAGCAGCACCTCACCTTCAGTGTGGGCGATGATGTAGCAGATTGTTTCATATCCTGGGAATTGTGGTGCCATCAAGGCATGGAGTAGGCCCTTGCTATATAGAAACTCCTAGCATCTTGCCTCTAATTCCCAGTTACAGGTTTTACCTTACTCTAATTCTGCTGACTTGATCTTGTGTGTTATTCAGTTGTTGAGCTTGTATTGTTTGACCTTTGTCTATGATTCTGACTTGTTTTGTGACATCTGGTTTTGACCTGGCTTATACAACCCTTCTCTGTCAGCTCCACTGGTCATAAGCCACTCCACTGGGGCCTGATATACAGAGTGGCTATTGTAAAGACCTACTAAGAGCTGGAAAAACTACCTTGCTATCACAAACAGAGCTACTTTAAAATAAGGTAGATTTGGGAAGAAATTTGTTAGAAATACACATAAATAATACAAAGGATGCACAAATCCATAAATTTAAATAAGTACATGTTCCCTTCCTCCACTACAAGTTATAAAGCTATCCTTCCTACATCTGCGGAGAAATAACAAATGAATACGTAATCTACATTTGATGGGTTTCCTTGTCACAGAGAATCATAGCTCTTTGGCTGGAAATTCTGGGGTTGCTGCCTTTGAAGCCATAAATTGTCATGAAATTGAATTCTACAGACAACCCTCCCTGCAGTGAATTACTGTAAAGAGAAACAGACAAAACTGCAGCTTGATATTCTTCTTATACATGTATGATATCGAAATGTATGTGTTATATACTGCCAAGTAAAAGAACAAACTGGTTGTGTAACGGCAAGGTTTGAGGTGGGCAGCATTCTTCCTATATCTCAAAATGATATAGTATAGTAAGAATATAATGGACAATAAGGGTATAAGCCCATGCTCAGTGTTTGCAGTGTTTTGGAAGCAAAGTGTTTTGCCTATGTCCAAAATTCTGCATTGTACAGTATAAGTACAAAGGATGCAATTTATAGCAATCCTATGCCCACTGTGCTTCTTTTTATTGCTGCATAAACTGACATGCAGCGAGGGATTCTGAGCATCAGCGTGTCAATGTATTCTTGTGGAGATGTGAGTTTTCTGAGTGGGAGAACTCCACTTTGTATATAATCCTGATTGTGGGCACGGACAGTACATTCTCCCACACAGGACACTAACGTTTCTGCAAGAGAAATTATGCTGCGTCCAGAATGCCAGGAAGCCTGATCGTGGGCACATATCCTAAGGCTATGTGCGCACGTTGCGTAAATACATGCAGTTACGCTGCGCTTTGTAGCGCAGCGTAACTGCATGCGTCCTGCGTCCCCTGCACAGTCTATGGAGATTGTGCAGGGCCGTGCGCACGTGGCGTCTTAGAGCGCAGCGCTTCGGCTGCTGCCCGAAGCGCTGCGTTCTAGAAGTGACATGTCACTTCTTCCGTGCGCTTTGCCGGCAGCTCCTGCTCTGTCTATGGCAGGAGCTGCAGGCAGAGCGCATGGAATCGGTCGGCTTTTTTTTTTTTTTTCTCTACGGACATTTTCTGCAGCGATTTGAAGCGCACGTGTGCTCTTCAGAACGCTGCAGAAAATTCTGCAGTGACTGTACGCAACGTGCGCACATAGCCTAATAGTGTTAAAGCTGATATGAATTCATACTAGTCAGGGAAACTATCTTTTAAACCATCTTTATATATTATCTTACCTTAACTTTGTTTTGGAACTCAACAATGGTCGCAATCTCCAACTTAGGCACCCACTAATACATGGACATCAGGGGCTATGAGATTTGCTTAAAGGAAGTTGACTCAACAGGGAATGTAAAGGTTCCTTGTTTCTAGTCCTGATAGAGTTTTACAAATTAAACTATAATATTAAAAAATGCATAGAGTTTTGCTACTAAACATAGTACTTTATACAGTGAACACAGTTTAAAATGATAAAATGCCAAAAGAATTATCTAAATCATTTGTTTTAGGACTATTAGAAAAATGTTAAATAAAATATGCTTGACTATCACATTAGGTGAAGTGCTGCTACTGCTGATTTTTGTTGGTAAACATAATTTGTCTAACTGTGGATTGGTAGAATCCAAGCTCTTCAGAGAGCAACTCTTCTTCTTAAAGGGAACCAATCACCAGGATTTTCATATATATGAGCTAAAGCCAGTGCTATACTGGCACTATCAGGCTGATTCTATACATCCCTGTAGTGGTCAGCTCGAATGTTTAGGCTTTCAAATCCAAGAAAGTAAACTTTAAAGAAATCAGCAGCTTCTTGATTGGCATTTGCAACTGAGCAGATAATATATGGGTGGGTATTCAGATGTATTCCCTCCCCCTGCCTGTTGTTCCTCCCTCTCTGCTCACTATGGTATTATACAAACTATTCACTGTGTTAAAGGACCTGTGGTGAGGTCATTCCCATGTGACCAGAAGGGGCGGGTTCTCTGCCAACAAAGCTGGATACCAGGTCACATGGGTATGACCTCACCACAGCTCCTTAAGCAAAGTGAATACTTTGTATAATACCATAGTGAACAGAGAGGGAGAAAAAAAAGGCAGGGGGGAGGGAATCCTTCTAAATACCCATCCATATATTATCTGCTCTGTTGCAATTGTCACTCAAGAAGCTGATGATTTTTTAAAGTTTACTTTCTTGGATTTGAAAACCTAAACATCCGAGGTGACCACTAAGGCTAAGTTCACACATTGCGTTTTTTTGATGCTGCGTTTTTGTGCGTTTTTGGCCGCTAAAATCGCACAAAAACGCACCCGCGTCAAAAAACGCATGCGTTTTTACCGCGATTTGGTGCGTTTTTGGCTGCGTTTTGCTGCGTTTTTGATCTCTGCGTTTTTCTGCGGTTTTCCAATGCATTGCATGGGGGGAAAACGCAGAAAAACGCAGGAAAGAATTGACATGTCCATTTTTTTTTTTTAAGCTCAAAAACGCAGCTAACAAAAAAAGTTGTGTGCGGACAGCAAAATTGAAAACTCATAGACCATGCTGGGGAAGCAAAGTCATGCAGTTTTGAGGCCAAAAACGCACCCGAAAAACGCGCAAAACGCCGCAAAAAACGCACTGTGCGCACATAGCCTAAATGGTATATATAGAATCAGCCTGATAGTGCCAGTATAGCTCTGGCTTTAACTTATATACGAAAATACTGATGATTGGTTCCCTTTAAGTCATCACAGAAACGGCCTTTCTTCCTGCCATGATACACATCTTCAAATAAAATAGGTTATCCACTCTTCACCTGATTGTTATCCTATTGATTGAAAACACTAGACTCTAACTTCCTCTTTAAATTCTCTGATAATCTTATAGGTTTACATAATTATGCCACTCACAAAGTGATATTGTATCATTTTCCTCAACAAAATAATGACAAAGTCTAATATTGTTTATAGTGTTTGATTTGGTTCAGTTTATCAACTAAGTGAAAATCTGATGAAGTTTTTGATCAAATTTATGCAGAAATATAGACAATTGTAAAGGGTTCACAAAACTTTCCAATACCACTGTATAGTACTGGGATGATCTACAATTTATATGGCATCTTGTATGTTTTTTTTCTTATTGAATTGCCCTGTATTCACTAAAGGCTACTTTACACACTGCGATATCGGTCCCGATATCGCTAGTGTGGGTACCCGCCCCCATCTGTTGCGCGACACGGGCATATCGCTGCCCGTGCCGCACAACATCGCCCAGAGCCGTCACACATACTTACCTGTCCGGCGACGTCGCTGTGACGGGCGAACCGCCTCCTTTCTAAGGGGGCGGTCCATGCGGCGTCACAGCGACGTCACTGAAACGTCACTGAACCGCCGCCCAATCGCAGCGGAGGGGCGGAGATGAGCGGGACGTAACATCCCGCCCACCTCCTTCCTTCCGCATAGCGGCCGGGAGGCAGGTAGGGAGAGCTTCCTCGCTCCTGCGGCGTCACACGCAGCGATGTGTGCTGCCGCAGGAACGAGGAACAACCTCGTTACTGCTGAAGTAACGATAATTGGGAATGGACCCCCGTGTCGCCGATTAGCGATTTTTCACTGTTTTGCAACGATGCAAAATCGCTAATCGATGTCACACGCAACGGCATCGCTAATGCGGCCGGATGTGCGTCACGAATTCCGTGACCCCAACGACTCCGCATTAGCGATGTCGTAGCGTGTAAAGCCCGCTTTAGTGTACTAAAAACCAGACAAGATTACACAGAGTGAAACATAGCCTTCAGCTGGCATTTAGAATCAGGACAGAAAATTAAATAAAGGTCACCGAGAAATATGATGATTAGTAATTTATTATAGTTTTAGGAATTTTTAAAGATAACAAAATGCTGATTTAATCAATGTTATACTGAAATGGCGTGCTAAATAACGTAGTAATGCAGCTTATAAATCCTACCTTTTTCTTGATGCCTTTCATTTTCTGAAGTATGGACTTAGTGTTTCTAACATTAATCAGATAACTTGTGAAGGCTCTTTACTATTCTGAAGGAAAGGATCTAAGTAGCTTTCTGTTATGTAAAGTGATCAAATATTTTTCTTCCTCGTACGCTCATCCACAACAAAAAGGAAAAGTAATGGAATTATAAAAATACAGGATTGATAAAAATCTTAAAGGGAATCTGTCAGCAGGTTTTTTATATGTAAGCTGAGGACAGCATGATGTACTGGTGGCTTTATTATCATGTGATTAACATTAGAGAACTAAAAACCACGCCCCTTGCTGTGGTCAACACCTCACAGTCAATGCACACCTCCCAGGGCTTAACTATATGCCTAAGGCTATGTGCGCACATTGCGTAATTACATGCAGTTACGCTGCGCTTTGTAGCGCAGCGTAATTGCATGCGTCCTGCGTCCCCTGCACAGTCTATGAAGATTATGCAGGAGCCATGCGCACGTGGCGTCTTAGAGCGCAGTGCTTCGGCTGCTGCCTGAAGCGCGCGTTCTAAGAAGTGACATGTCACTTATTCCATACGCTCTGCATGCATCTCCTGCTCTGTCTATGGCAGGAGCTGCAGGCAGAGCGCATGGAATCTGCTTTTTTTTTTTTCACTACGGAAATTTTCTGCAGCGATTTGAAGCGCACATGTGCTCTTCAGATCGCTGCAGAAATTTCTGCAGTGACTGTACGCAACGTGCGCACATAGCCTAAAACTCAATTCTTTGATTATGTGAGAACGGTTGCACCCAGTAATCTATGTGATACACTGTTGGATTTAGAATCTCCTTGCTTACATTATGTTGCGGACACATGAGGTAGCAAAAACCTGCTGACAGATTCCCTTTAACGATACATAAATACTGAAAATGATGAAAACAATATTAACATGGCAACTAATATTAGCACCATGTGCAGAAATGTGTGCACTTACACACCTCAGCATTTTATGAATGAGGTTATTAATGGATGCCTGATAGCTGTTTTGCCACTTGGAATTCACTTGGCTATCAAGATTGGCTAGTGGCAGCTCCTTATACAATTGCCGACCAATGACGTAGCAGTTGTTCTCAATAAGAGACAATTCTGGAGACACTGCAATCCAGGGTAACTGGTTCTATGACAAAATCAATGTAATGTTGGGCTGTTAGCATACCTAGAATAAAGACTAGAGGAGTCTACCTTCCATACAATATGCCACCCCACACCATCCTACTGGGAGTAGGACCCTCATGTTGTTGTCCCTGTGCTTTGGTCAGATTTAAAAAATGGCAAATAATTAACTAATTCAATACTGCAGGTGAAATTAGATGTCTCCAAGTCATTAAACAGTGTCTTCACAAACTGTCAGTAGATGTTTGCATGACATTGGAGTATGAGCTGGACAACCATCTCCAGGTTTTGCATAGACCGCATGCCACCACTCTCAAAGGTAATCATGGTGCAGAGCAAGAAGGCAATGGAGGGTGAATTTGAGGTCTATACTCTTTAGCAATGAGCTCCATTTTTTTTTCCTGAATGCAATAATAGCCAGAGATTGGTTCTTAGATCACATGAGCATGGTTATGAAGGGGCCTTCATGAGGGGAACATGAAAGTGTCTTAGGATCCAGTTATCAACACAATATAGCCGGGTCACACATTGCTCATGTGTGGCCTAAACAATCTACTATGGTCTGCAACAGTAGCGGATCTTGATGCTCAAGTGCATTCAGTATGGAAAAACGTTCCTTAGATAACCTTATTGATAGCATGATAAGACATGTAAGTGCCCATATTTCTGTTTGGTTTTGATACTCAAAACTAAATAAATTGAGATGTTTTGAAAAATGTATTTTTATTTTTTCATCATTTTCACATCATTTACATGTTTATCAATCTTGTGATTTTCACAACTGCATACCTTGTCCTTCTAGGTGTTGCAGCTTCAATGTTGAAGAGTGTATAAGCGCTTTAACACTAGACGTCCCATAGAGGGGTCATTTGACATTTCTACAATTGGAACCCTATGGAGCTCGAAATTCCTGGGACTTCTAGTGTTAAGACTCTAACTGAAATATTGTAAACAATTCTTTTTGATATACCGGTACTCTGGTATTCACCAACAGAATCCAATATAGGGAACCTAACAGCTGGATTTACCCCTAGAATGTGTTAGGAGCTCTTTATTGGTTTAGTACCATTTGTAATGATCCCTATAGTATACCTAAACTCCCCATGTGTCCGTTAAAAATGATCTTTAGACCTCCATACCAGTTTGCATGCATGTAATGGACTAGTCTGAGACCGCTGTCAATCACTAATAGTGCACTTGTATCATGCACACATCATTGTGATTGACATGTGCAAAGAAAAAAGGTAGGAGGGACAGAGTGACTAATTTTAATTATGCCTGCTCTTCCTGCACTCTCTGGGATGGCAATTATGCCTTTGTGGGCATGATACCGGCACACTATTAATCCCAGACTAGTCCAGTACTTGCATGCAAGGAGAAGAGGGAGAATTAAATATTTACATTAATCAGGTTACGTTCCCAATATTAAAACCTAAGAAAATTATCCTAGAATAAGTCTTAATTCCAAGTGTGAAGCTATTTTGATATTTAAAGGGACTTTCCAAACATCCAAACACAGTATATTAAAGCATTGTAAAGCCTATGAGAAATTAAGAAACTACATAATTTACAAAGTGTTAAACTTCTGTTTTGTTCCTAGCATGTAACCTGTAGTCATGTGACCTCTACCGCCTTACTTCCTGCCATTGTCTATTTATCCACAGAATAGTGATTACGTCTCTGTGCTTTGAATTTAATGTAGTCTGCAAGTCATGCATAGCCGCCCCTGGCAGATATGCATACAGTGCATAGCAGCAGAAAACGTGGTCACTCTGGGGCCTGTGATTTGTGGGGGCTTGGTGTCTCTGCCTTCCGTCATAAAAAATTTCAGCAGTATCTGCATCCCAGCATGTGGATACCATTGATTAGAATGGTAGATCAGGGCGCTGGAGGCTCTGTGATCCACCATACAGCCTGTACTCGTGAGTCTGAGACTCCATGCACTGCAAGTCTGATGATGCCACCACACCTGTGCTGAAGCCTCACTACTTACACTGTACAGACTGAAGCAGCATGCCAGGGAAACTGGGCATTGTGAGTAGTGTTTTTTTTTAATGTTGGTAATTGTGGGGCCATCATACTGAATGGGTGAGTGATGGGGGCCGATCATACTGATTGGGGGGCTGGTAGGGGGATAATCATACTGAATGGGAGCTAGTGTGGGCATTATAGTGATTGGGGGCCTGATTGGGGCCATAATACCGTGTGGAGGACAGTTCGAGCCACAATATTGAGTCACAAACTAAGGGGCCCTCATTCTGTGTGGAGAAGCTCTGGGGGCACTCCTACTGTGTGAGGTACAGTGGTGCCCTCATATGGAGTAAGGAGCTCTGGGGGCCCTCATACTGAGTAAGAGACTGTGGGGGTCCTTATACTAAGTAGTGCCTGCAAAGTGGGGCCTCACACTCAGTGGGGGGCTATAGGGGCATCATACTGACAGGTCATCATACTGTGTCGATACCATGATATTGTATGCATGTGGGACTATGGGGATATTATATTATGGGGGGCACTTTAAGTGCACCATACTTTGGAGGTGTTGCTGGCAATATAGAGGTATCATGTTCTATAGTGTATGTGTAGGGTGAAACTGCAGTGGTGAGGATTCACTGTGGGAATACAATACTCAGTGTGTGGGGGTGGGCACATTTTTGGGAGCATCATACTTATAATGGCCATAAAAGGTCCTTCTCTAGGGTTTATAAAAGTTTGCAGATATGAACCCGCCATGTATATATATTTTATTTCCCTTGGGGGCGGGGGCAATTATAACTTTTGCTATGGGGCACTGTGATTTCTATGTATGCCACTGTGCACAACACTGTATGTAAGTGGCAGGATTTACCCAGATGCTGTCAACACAGTACATTCTGAATATGGATATCATGTGATGCATGGTCAGCGAATCTTGGCAAGTTATGAGCAACTAAGGATGTGTATAGGGAGGGAGACGAGAAGCAACGGAGGCACTGTAGACTCCACTGTCAAGAATAGTATGTTAATCAACTAGTGTCATTGGACAGAGTGGATGGTGCTAGGCATTCTAGAGTGCTACATTCCTTTGGAATACCTGAACACTCTGCTCTCGATAGCATTGATCTTCTTGCACTGAGATGTGTTGTGCCAGTGTCAGAGCTTTTCAAATTTGACTGCAGGGAAGAACATACTAGGTCCAGAGAGACCACTATAAGTAGGGGAAAAGGTGAGCAGAGACTGTGTGGACTCTATGGTGCTCTTTAGGTGGATTGAGCAGACACAGGACGCATTGAGCAGATATGCCTCTGCCTCTTAGAAATGTAGTCTGGAGGAAGAGCGGGAGAGGTGGTAGGAAATTCAGGATATAAACAATTACAGACCACAAGGTTGGATACAAGCGGGAATCGGAGCTAAACAAACGAAAATAAAGTTAAAAGGGGGTTTTGAGAGTCATTACAGGGACAGTCAGATATTTTTTTCGTGCTCCGAATACCTCTTTAAGTAGATCATCCATTAAACGTCCCTAAATAATAAGTACTCCAATAATACTGCACATAAAATCGATAAGCTAAGATGATCATCCGCTTTGTCTGGCAATTCTGTTCTGCCCACAAGCTTCGCTATGAAAACTGTGTAATTTGTACTTAATTTTTCAAACCATAAACCCCTATGACTTCCCACACAATGTTCATATTTCAATAACGTGTAATGTTACAGTGGCTTTTATTTTTTTATATTGCCATTTGTATCAGCTCATAAAGTTCTACGATTGTTTCTTAGCACAGATAATATGTCTACTGCGATATGATGCATATTTGAAAATAATTGTCTAAATATTTAAAGTCAATTTTAGATTTAATAATTGTTAATGAGCGCAAAAATAATGTAATAACAATAAAGCAATGATAACGGTATTAACGAAACAGTGAGCGTAATTTATGATAAAAAATAATACTGAAGAAAACAAAAAGGAGGGGGCGGTTGTGAGCCGGCACTGTGATGTGTTTTTTCTTCCATAACATCAAAATTAGACATTCATTTATTCTTATAAGCTATGATAGGAGACATTATTAAAGAGGAATATGTAACAAGTGTTAAATGGGTTTTCTGGTTAGAAATTTTATGTGGACATTGGGTTTTAGAACTATACAATGGCAATTACAGTTGTTTTTCTTCCTTCCTGAGTATAGCACTGCATCTCCGCCTATGCTCCAGTCTTTGTTGATCAGCTATAGTGATGACATCACGTCTACAGCGCACATCACCAACTGCTGCAACCAATCACAGGACAAGGCTATGATGCCATGAGTCGCTGATCAGAATGATTGGCAGCAGCAGTGATTTGCACTGTACAAGTGACATCATTGCTGACTAGAGCAACGACAGAAAGCTAACACTGCACTTGGGAACAGTGAGTGGAAACTGTAATTCTTATTTTATAGGTCTCTAATACTATGGCCACTACAATCTTACACCAGAAAACCACCTTAATAAAACTAGACAATGAGAAACCAAACATCCCATCCAGTACCAATGGATATAAATTAAAGGGAACCTGTCACCAGTTGTTTCAGTATTCAACAAAAAGTAGCACCATATGCAGCTCCTGGGCTGAATTCTAGGAAGGTGCACCTTGTGCCCTGACTCCGCTTGCAGACCCCACAGATACCTTAATTAAATCTGCCACCACATATGTTAATGAATCTTTCTGGTCAAATGGGCATCCTCTTTTTTGTCTCCTGTCCCTTCTTTTGCCACTGTTTGCCGTCTTCCTTTTATGATTGACGTGGATGACGCCTCCATCATCATCCACCTAGCTGGGCTGAATCTCGTGCCTGCACGGAGTAATTCCCGGCTCGCGCAGGCTCACTTTGCTCTGCCCCATCGCTGGCAGAGCCAAAAACATAGGTGCTCTTGTTCAAGCTGGTGAGCCGTCTGCGCGGGCACAAGATTGTGCTCGGCAATGTGGATGACGTCACCGGCTCGCACAAGTGCACCTATGTTTTCAGCTCTGTAAGGGATGGGGCAGAGTGAACTAAGCCTGTGCGAGCCAAGAATGACTCTGCGCAGGCGCGAGATTCAGCCCAGCTACATGGATAATGACAGAGGCGTCATCTACGTCAATCATGAAAGGAGGATAGCAAACAGCAGCAAAAGGAGGGACAGGAGATGATAAAAAGGACGATCATCCGACCAGAACAATTAATTGTGGCAGATTTTATAAAGGTATTTATGGGGTCTGCAAGGGGAGTCAAGGCACAAGGTGCACCTTCAAAGAATGCAGCCCAGGAGCTGCCGAAGGTGATACTTTTTGTTGAATACTGAAAAAACTGGTGACAGGTTCCCTTTAACCATACTCTATATGATAGTAAACAGTTTACAGTATGCTCATTAAACTGAGTATTGCATATACTACAAAGGATATTAAGGACCCATAGGTGTGTGACATTGTACCCATTAGTTCAACTTTATTTTACCATTTTATTGATAACCTAAGGGGCCTATCTTTGGAATATAAAATTGTATTCCATTGTCCCCCAAAAATTAAGAAACCACTGGTACAAATAGGGTGTGCTTACGAAAGAAGATTTCTTGCAGAAGCAAGATGCGATGAGGTTCATTTATTAAGACGTGTTTTAACATCGCACTAGTGTCTTTATCAAGTAAAAAAAAATGACAGACATATCAGGTATTATTACTTGATAAAGACACCGGTACGGCAATGAAACATGTTGTCTCAATAAAAGATCATTATCTCATCTTCTTGCAGCAAGAAATCTTCTTCCATCAGTGCAGCCTAATTGTATCAGTGATTTTTTTAAACTTTTTTGGATTAGTTACTTGAAGACCTTTCCCAGCCACGAGGCACCAGCATGTGGAACTCTTAAGAGGGGCACCTTACCATCCCTTAGATAACAATACCCTTTAATTCATTTTTTCTACGGTCACCCTATTGTGTGTGCTTTCCCCACCGCTTATACTACAAATTGTATACTTTTGGGAATAGAGTTAATCTTTTCTTCATAACCACTTGTACAAACAACAGAAGATTTAGATCAACATGTGAAACAAATCATATTGATACTGTATTGTTGTTTATGTCGCAGGTATTAAATACTGCCTCTGATAATTACTGTCTGTGTGTTTTATGAACATTTAAGTTGTTGCAGTTGTTTCAATAAACTTTGTGTAAACTAATAGTACTAGCAAATATAATAAACTTTGTACTGGATCTTATGAGAGTAATGTGTTTCTTCACTTATGATCCATTTCTCAGGCCTCCCCTAATCCCCCCATTTCCCCTCTGCCTGCCGTGTTAATTAAAGTAATATGGATTGCCAGCATAATGAGGTGTCAGGTTACAATTAAATTCAAGTCTATGGAGAGGGGAGGGAAGAGGTGATATGAGGATGAATCAGTATACGTGGAGTAGAAGGAAAGGGTTAACCCGCTCTGCCGTGTGGAATGAGGAGATCACTCAGGAAAGTATATCATCATGATTTTATTATTCAACGTGATTCAAAGTAAATAAAACTCCTTCTTCAGGATCAAAAACACTGATGTACATTAGTGATTTTGAGCCTGAAGAAGTTGTATTGACTCTGAATCATGTTGAATAATAAAATTACTAAAATATACTTTCCCGAGTGATCTCCTCATTCCACACGGCAGTGCGGGTTAACCCTTTCCTTCTACTCCGCGTATACTGCAACTGCTATGTACAGACGCTAGATAAGGGAAGGACAAAGCGCAACTCGTTAATAAGGATAATCCCATTACCCTGATGAAGGAGTTGGTAATCTGAAATGCATAGAGTAAAATCACATAAAATCACATATCAAAACTCAAGGACTCTTTGTTCATCACATGGCAGCACGGCTTTTAATTCCCTCCAAACCTCTATGTATAAAAGACATCATTGCAGCTAGTTTCCACCCAATAGTTCAGAGAGACATAAAAATGAGAGACAAAGATTGAAAAGGGGAAATCTACAGAACATAAGTCTCAATGTACATACAAGACAGCCAATTCTGGAAAGGTACCAGAAATGAGAGGTATGCCTTACATCTGTAGCAGCCAATCAGAATAAAATTTTCATTTTTGTAAATTAAAGAAAGCATAACCGATCCACTGTACCAAATGTAATATTTCTCTACTATAGTATTGGAATATGAATTGTCATCATGGGGTAAAAAAATGTATGAAAAATACAGTTAAATCCCCTCTCCCCGTGATCGTGTAGAGACTTACAGAGGTATTTTGGCACTGAACACTTGAGCTGTTGAACCGTAGAGCTGGAACCCTCTGCTCATTTCCTTGGATGCTGAGGATGCACTCATAGCCTTTCTGGCCTGATTGGGGCTGTGGTAAATTCTTTGCTTTTAAAGTGATGGGTTTTACGATATCAACTGGAATCAGGATCCTTTCAGTATGAAGAAGTTGAGGACATTCCTGGAAAAGAAGGAAAGTATAATGTAGTCCATTTTCTGGTTAATCAATACCATATCCTTCTATATAGTAATATAATTACCAGTTCACTAACTTTGAAAGCATACAGTAAAAAAAATATAGTTGTACCATTATGTGTACCTTCATTGCTTTTTCACAAATATATCATGATGTAGACTAATAACGTAAAGCAGCAAGAAGATTTAGAATAGCCGAAAACACGGTACTTGGATGAAATCCATTCATCTTCAGAAGTCGACATTCCCACCAAAGAACACATTGACCATCTCCAACTACATCTTGTTTCCACATAATTTGTAATTTAAATTTCTATTCTGCCAATCTTCATAGCGAATGTCTCTCACATCACATCCCAAACCATAATAACTATGCTGCTGTATTCAATAGATATATCTGCAACACTATGATTAGAGGTTCATCCGTCATGGAAAACAATTATAGCCAGCAAATCAAGAAGATAATTGGAACTCTCACTGCAACAATTATAACATTTTCACACATGTAGCCAAGCCATTCGATGCTCTTTTACCTATGGAAGATGTAATTAAACATTCTAAATGGAACATTATACCGTAGGAGAATGCATTTAACATAAGTTAGCATTACAAACTAGGAATGGCAAAGAGAGGAAAAATAGAATGAACTTATTACCAGCTACAGTTCATTTTATACCCTAGGAATGTTTATGAAGAAAAATACAAAAAGAGCTCAATTTCACCATATAACCCACTAAAATAATATTGACTAGATACTAGAAATCTATTCAAAGCAATTCCAATTTGTATAAAATTTTAGGAAATTCATTGGACACAGGGAATCCAAACAATTTGCAATTGAATTTGTGAAAATTGCCAAAAATTGGTGCTGTTATTATATAAAAGGCAAAATTTGCATCAGCCAAAGAAGGCTCATATGACTTTGGGTGCGACCCAGCGGGCTTCATCAATTGGGAACAGTTCGGGGGAGGGAAAATTTGCCAAAGCTGGCAAATTAAACTTTCAAAGGATTCAGTCATCTCTGAGTCATTTATCTGATTAAAGCAAAAAATCTGAGAGATTGGGTAGAAATCACGTAAGGGCAATGCCAACATATAGTTTTTGTGCTCTCTCTACATTTTGGTTTCATCCCACACTATAGCTAGGTTTAAACCACCGCATTTTATGACCACTATACCGACCAGAATACACAAACTGTCTACTGACTTGAACTTACAGCCTCATATATACTATGTATAAGTGATGGGAAATAAATACTATATACTGTATATAGACTATACATAATAATCCATTTTGGTATTGAGTTAGGATTAGCTATTTGAAATGTGTAAGTACTAAAATGCTCGGGTGCTTAGTCCTCAAGTCAAGCAAGTCCTGAGTAACGAGTATAATGGAAGTCGATGGATGATTGGGCAGGTTGGCTCTCCACCCACGTACAAAGCATTTTCGCGGGAAGGGAGGCTGTTTTTTTTTCATTTGATACACTACATCCAAAAACATTGTTTCAACCCCAGTGAGAGACATTCAGAGACTGCAACTGGTTCTCCCTGGGGTGCCTGCACATATCATTCAGTGAAACAAGTCTACGATTTGTGGTCATTGTTTCACATACAAGACTTTTGAGTATCTGGGTTAATTGTCCGAGCATCGCGAAAACCCGCGCACCCCAATGCTCGATCGATTATCTAGCAGTGGCGAGCATGGTTGCCCATCACTACTGGCTACAGAACTTCAGGCAACATCTAGATATAATGAGCTGAAAATAAATGTACATGTCTGACATGTCCAAACACACTTTGGAGCAGAACTAATACTGTTGTCTACCAAAAGGACAACAATATATAAAGTATATAAAAAACATTCAAACGGTGTGCCAAATCTATTACTGGGGCACTTGCTATTTGATAAATTTGGTACATCTTTGGAGCATGTTAGACTCCCTTTTACTTTTTATACTTTTGCTTGGTTGGGATACTTTAGATCAGTATTTTGAGGCTGATAAATCAGTTGATACCAATTTTCTGGCATAAAACTGTTTGCAATTTCACAAAGTTTATCGAGCCTCACGCAGAAAAAAAATTAGCAAGTTTTGGGTTTTTAAGCAATATTTTTAAAAGTGGCTGGGGTTTGGCCAGGGGAATGCTTGGCCGGGTATGCCAAACAAATTCAGCAAAATTTATTTTAAAAAAATGTGCATCACTATCTACCTTACATATATTATTGCTGTAGCAGCTGAAAGAAATGCCATAATAAATTAATAAAATTTGCTCATATTACTTCATTGTACAATTCATCAAGGCTGGCATACATAATGCCAGTTTGCATGAATTGGGGCCTTTGTGCCTAAAAAGTGACACATGCCAGTAAATAAAATGCATGTTGTAACTCAACAAAACCGCACTTGATTTTCTAAACTGTTTAGAAAAGTGTTGTACTTGTTGCAAACATCTATTAATTTTTATATAAACAATATAAAAGGACATTAAAGGGAATCTGTCACTAGGTTTTTGCCACCTAATCTGATAGTAAAATAATGTAGAGACAGAAACAATGATTTTATCAAAACTGCAGCAAACAGCCCAGTAAGTAATATATCATTGGAAACAGAGTCTCTGTCTCTATATCATACTGCTCTGAGCTAAGGCAGCAAACACCTGCTGACAGATTCCTTATAAATTTTCCCTGTTATAGAAAAAAGGAGAGTGACAAGTAGTAGTGATGAGTGGGCAATACAATGCTCGGATGCTCTGTACTTGTAACAAGTAGTGATGAGCGAGTAGTACCATGCTCGGGTGCTCTGTACTTGTAATGAGTAGTGATGAAAAAAAACACTACCATACTCGGCTGGTCGGTAATTGTAACGAGTAGTGATGAGCGAGCACTACCATGCTTGGGTGCTCTGTACTCGTAATGAGTAGTGATGAGCGAGTACGACCATGCTCGGGTGCTCTGCACTTGTAACGAGTAGTGATGAGCAAGCACTACCATGCTTGGGTGCTCTGTACATGTAATGAATAGTAATGAGTGTGCACTACCATGCTTGGGTGCTCAGTACTTGTAATGAGTATTGAGGAGGGAGTACTACCATGTTCGGGTGCTCGATACTCATTAAGATCAGTTGGATACTCAGGCACCCAAGTATAATAGAAGTCAATGGGGAACTTGAGCATTTTTCCGTAAGTTTTCCTGGAAGAATGCTTGGGGTACTCAAGCGTTTTTCCAGGAAAACTTATGGAAAAATGCTTAGGTCCCCTTTTGACTTCCATTATACTCAGGTGCCCAATTCGTGGCCAACCAAGCATCCAACTGCTCTGAACGAGTGCCGAGCACCTGAGCATGGTAGTACACGTTTATCCCTAATAACAGGCTGTTATACACTTCTGGTACTTCGTTACCATTTCACAACCTCTAGGCATCCATAGACATTAGGTTTTGGCAGGATCTGTGACTAACACCAGAATTTGCTTGGCACTAATTAAATAGCTTAACATCCAAAATACCGTATAAAACTACACGCTCTTTGGTGTCATTGACTTTCTGGTTCAACAAATACCTAATAAGCAACTCAGGATAAGCGTTAGTATTCATGTCACAAAAGAAACCAGAAACCAACTAGTAAAGCAAGTTTATCTGAATGTCAGAGGACTTTATATTGGAAAGCTGTGCAGCCTAATGAATCTGCACATTAGACGTATATTCTTACCTTGTACCCCTATAACTTTTCAATTTAAATGTAATTCTCGAGCTCACAGCTTGTGAGTGCACATTGTGATCTGGCTTCTTCTAAACATTATTTAATTTGCTTGAAATGTAGCTCTTTGTTGATATGTTCTAACAGAAGTCTGTGATATTGAACCAACCTGGTCTTGTATCCTCTGAGAGCAATTTAAGGGAAAGAAATAGAAAGCTGGCAGGAAGTCAGGTGATGGCCAAGCTCTCAGTCATGATTAGAGCTCAATATTCCTTGAGTAAAAGCTTTTTTTTTCCTACAAGGCTTTGCTCTCCTTTATTGATGGATCCTTTGAGCCAATTCTTTAAACTTAAGCAAAAAAGGTGACTTTTTTCTCAACCTTTGCAATAAAAAAAATCATAAACTGCAAAGAAATCCATTTTCTTAAAGGCAATTTTAAGAACTAAGCAGATAACAATGATCATAGCTCTTTGGTTAAAAAAAAATCCTCTTTTCTGGTAGGTAATAGTCAACATTATGGCTTACACGCTGTAGACTTAAAAAGGATTATTATCTGTTTGTGAGGCTACGACAATCCAATGTTCAGTAGAAGTGTTCCTTTCATGGTTTTGCACCGTTTTCCAGCTATATAATTGTGCTCCTAGATAAACTCCATTCTTTTTCATCGGCTATTCTTGACGGCATGGGGGGTATCTATATTTCAGACTAAAGCGGGCTTTACACGCTACAATATATCTAACGATGTGTCGGCGGGGTCACGTCGTAAGTGACACACATCCGGCATCGTTAGTGATATTGTAGTGTGTGAAACCTCCGTGCGATTGCGATTGAACGAATAAACGTTGATCGCATACACGTCATTCAAAACCTAAAAATTGAACGTCGGGTTGTTCAATGTTCCCGAGGCAGCACACATCGCAGTGTGTGACACCCCGGGAACGATGAACTGCAGCTTACCTGCGTCCCACGGCTCCCGCTGGCTATGTGGAAGGAAGGAGGTGGGCGGGATGTTTACGTCCCGCTCATCTCCACCCCTCTGCTTCTATTGGCCGGCTGCCGTGTGACGTCGCTGTGATGCCGAAAGTCCCTCCCACTCCAGGAAGTGGATGTTCGCCGCCCACATCAAGGTCGCATGGTAGGTAAGTACGTGTGACGGCAATTAATCGTTTGTGTGACACGGTCAACAAATTGAACGTGCCGCACATACGATGGGGGCATGTCACATCGCATACGATATCGTATGCGAAATTGTAAGGTGTAAAGCAGGCTTTACACTCAGAGATTGTGTTTAGCATTATGACAGTATCTTACTACTAAGATTGAAACGATCAAGTTATGTCACACTATAGTACTTTTGCACTAGGAAATGGATACTATGCCATTGTGTCACTAGGTAGGCCCTGTGGTATTGTTTAACTAGGCAAAGGACACAACTATGTATACAGAACTGGTAGGCATTACACTGAATTATTGAGGAGTGAGACACAATGTAATACTGTGCCATATATTAATGCAATATATATTGATTGCTGTTCTTTATTATGAATTATATCGAGATACCTTGCTTTTTTAGGTGCTTAAAAGGGTTGTCCACTACTTTCACAACCCCTTCTCATTCCCTTTGTTTGCAGCCATTAAAATAGAAAAAGCTTATCCTCACCTCCATTGCCGGTGCTATGCCTGAGGTGCCAGCACTCACGTTCCTGGGGATCACGTGAGGTTGTTATGCTCTGCAAGCCCCATGCCCAATCACCACCAGCTTTACTGTCTCAGCCTTCAGACATATAAGTAATTAACAGGAAGTGAGCCGTCAGCTGTAGAACTCACTTCCTGGTAATTACTTATGCTTCTAAAGTTGGGGAGAGAGAAGTCGGTAGTGATTGGGAACAGGGCTTGCACAGTATAACAACCTCACGTGAGCCTCAAGAACATGAGTTCTGACATCGCTGAAGCCATGCCAGTGTGACGCCCTGGACTAGCCAGGTAGTCACAGGTAGGCCCTTGCACAAACACCCTTCCCCCAATAAGGTAACAGCAGCTAACCTAAAAACCCTTGTCACCTCTCTCAGTGTTCAATGGTCACACCAGGGGGCAGAGCCAGGCGTTTGGCCACACCCACTGAGGAGTCCAGAGGGCCTGAGACAGGAAACAGTCAGTCAGGGTGAGCGGTTGAGTTTAGTCTAGAGTCTGTGGTGGAGTTCAAGTTTAAGTGCAGCAGGCCTGAGACGTCAGGTGTGCAGCGGCAACACTGACCGGTGCCGGGGTCGTAGCCCTGGTACCGCGGCAAGGAAGCAGACGGTGATTGCCACCTGCAGGAGCCGGGAAGACGGCTGGTGGAGCTGTAAGGGACTGGGACAGGGTAGTGGCCTGCCGGTACCGAACCGGGGAACCAACTGGAAACCGGAGCACCGGGAGGGGTACTCAGACCCAGAATGAGGTCCAGAAGCCACTGGACCACGTCAAATTCACTGATTGAGGTATGGACCTTAAGTCCTTTCCCGTCCCATGACCCGAAAGACGGCTAAAGCCCACCGAGGGGGATAGAAAGCCACCGCACAAGCAGAGAGATCCCACGGGCCAGCGCCTGTGGGCAAACGGGTTCCCCGACACACATAAAGCCGGGGAGCGGACTACCATTCCTGAAGCATAGGCAGTCAAGTTCTACAAAAAAAGGTGCAGGAGAAAGGCAGGAACCACCAACATGGTGGGGGACCAGACGCAGCCAGCTGCGGGCACCGACCACCATCCTTTTTGGTTTACCAGAGACTCTGGTGTATTTGTCAAAGTGAGTACAACAGTGCCCTTGGGCTGCGCACCGCACCACACTGCACTAACACGCCCGCACCTCACAACCACCGGGCCCCGGGACCATCACCCCCTACCCACGGAGGGGTCAACACCAGGCTACGCAACACCATCCCTGGGAGCCTAGTTAACGGCAGCGGTGGTGTCCACACTCACTACAACCCGTGGGTGGCGTCACGAACTTACATCCCTAAACACCACGGCCTCGGCCGTGAACCTCCCCCACCAAAATCCCCTCAGAAAGTGCCAGCCTCCCTTCAGAGCGATGTGACCCCCGGGTCCGGAGGCTCTCCAGCCACCCACCAACGAGCCCGGATTTGATCGGCTCGGCTGCATCCGAGCACGGGGCGGTACACCAGCATGGGAGGTAAGTGTAAGCTTTTATACTTTAATAGGGAAAAAAATGAGTTGTCCTAGCAGTTGACAACCCTTTATTGAGAGGTTTTTTTTCTATCTCTCCTTCTAAACAATACACTGGCTCCTTAGAGAGTGGGACATAGTGTAATGCTATATCCTATATTTGTACAATGTATAGCCAGTTTTTATTATAAGATATTTTGCTTTGTTAGGTCCTTAGTCAAAGTTTTTTGTTTATTCTGTCTCTCATTGTAAATATTACACTGGATCTTTAGACAGTGGGGCATAGTGTCCTATATTAGTGCAATATATTGGGAAAACTATTCTTTATTATAAGCTCTTAAACAGAGCTTTTTGTTTATTCTGTCTTTGCTATATTTTGAAGTAAAAAAAGTTGTAAAAAGTTACTGGCAATGGTGTTTGTTACAAAGCCACTGAAGTCCTTGACTGGTAGCAGCCATTGCATAGACAGATAGGTTTGTCATTGATGCAGCAAAATAACCTAAGACCAGCATGGTGTACCAGAGTGGCAATACCGATGTGGCAGGGTTTTATGTAAGTGAATGGTTCTTTAGACTTTTTTTTATAATCCTTGACCTCAGATATTTTACTTCTCATCTCAAGTCCTCATGCTGTCACAAATATATTTTGCTATCATATTTGCTTGACTCCACAGTAAGATTAAGATATATGTTATAATTCACAATACAATACAACCTTTAAAAGCTTAAAAACAAGTTTTAGAACATAAAATTCCTGGCAAGTGGCCATAGCCTTTTCTTGCACTCTATTCTAAGGATTAAGCTTGAATCAGAATGCTTATTTGATAAGATATAAATGCTTTGAGTTATTACAAAATTCAATACTGAAAATAGCATCAACTATGAAAGCAGACAACAAGGCTACTGCAGCCACGTGCCTAACAACTTCCGCCAAAGTTGATGGCTAACTAAATATATTGTAATTATTCTTATTACAATATGGTGATCAATGTGCTGATATTTACACATATGAACATTAAAATCTGGGTGAAAAATAGCTCAGCACTAATAAAGGAAACAACAGCTGAGCTTAACCCCTTAGGCTATTGTGCCGCCCCAGTGCCAGCAGCCGGGCTGCTCGGATCCGGAACCGCGGTGGCTCGAAGGGTCTCCGGACCCGGGGGTCGTGCGGCCACTCGATGAAAGGAAGACTATGTACAGGGGGATTAGAAGTTTGTGACGCCACCCATGGTGCGTGGTAAGTAAGGGTACCACCACTGCTGTTGGGGACACCCGGTGGCGGTGGTATGGCAACAAGGTGTTTTAACCCCTCCGTGGGTAGGGGGTTTTGCCCCGGGAGCCCGGTGATGGTGATGTAGGGGTGCCGTTGGGGTAGGAGAATGGGTTTTTCAGTGTACTCAGTCAGTTCAGAAATAATCATACCGACAGCTTGTAAACCAGAGTTCTGAGCACCACTGCAGCTGGGAGGGAGCACGCTTGGGTCCATGTCCTTGGTGTTGCAGTTAGTCTGTGACCCTTTCCTTGACACCTGTGTTTTCTTCTTTGGACCCTCAAGTCTGAAACTTTTCGTGTCCCGCTTACCCGTGTGGCTAACGGAGTGAGCTTGCGCTCAGGGTTCACGCGTAGGATTTCTTTGGACTGTATTGGGAAAGTCCTATCCCATCGGTGCGCTAGTACCTCGATTTTGGAGTGGGTTGGGGATGACACTTGAAGTCTTCACCCCCGTCGGGTGAATTACCAGGACGCATGAAGCTACTTCCCGGCTTAGGGTCCATGTACCCCGTCGTGCCCTGGCCCCTGCCCGGTGATAGCTCAAGGCCGCCAGCCGCCCTCCTCGGCAGTCCGTGCCCCCTGACACTATCCATTGTGACCGGGGTTCCAGCTCCTTCCAGGCCCAGACCAACGTCTGCCACGTAGTACTCAGGAGCCCTGCTCCACCTTTGACCTATCCTCTCGAGAGTCACTTCCTTCTCCTTCCACTGCCACTTCACTTCTCCACTCACTTTCTCACTCTCCCCTACCAACCCTCCATGTGGGCGGCCCTATTCTCTTCAGGCCTCGCAATGGTGTGTCTGGTGGGTACAGTGCAAAGTGTTCTTAGGGTTTTGCTTGGCTCAGCTGTTTGGAACACCAAAGGACCAGGACCCGTAACCAAGGAGGGTGGATACTATGCTGAAGGGCAGATTTCACAATACCCTGTGATGACCTGATAGGCCAGGGCGTCACACTATGTGCGCAAGTTACGTTCTGCCTTGACAAATATTCTGCAGCATTTTGTCACTACATGTGCGTTTCAAAACGCAGCCAAAACACTGCATTTTGGATGCATTTTGAATGCATTTTCAATGCAGAATGGATGCGTTCTGGATGCTTACTCTACCGTAGACAGAGAAGGAAAAGCATCCAAAACGCACAAAAGAAGTGACATGTTGCCTTTTTGAACGCATCGATTTTGTCAAATATTTGGCATCCAAAACGCTGCACTTAAAAATGCAACGTGCACATGGAATTTGCTGACTTCTCATAGACTTTACTGGGGAAGTAGAATGCATGCATTTACACTGCAGTTTAAAACGCTGCGTAAACGCATGAAAAAAACGCAACGTACGCACACAGCCTAAGTGACCACCAATTCAAATTAAAACTGAGATACAAGTGAATAGCATCCTCGACAGGTGAAAATGCAACAGGCATCCGCAGTACATAATAGCAGACACGTTGCTGCATCAGTCACAATCAGTGTTGGCACTGACCATGACTGTTTAACCCCTTAAATGCTACTGTCAATAGTGACTACAACATCTAGTTGGTTAACAGAGTGTGGGGAGCTCCCTATTTAATGCCATTGGCATCCTGAGATCATATTTGTGAGGTCCTGATGATTGTCATGACAATTCATAGTCAAATAATGGCCTTAGAGTCTGCCGGCTATAGGACTTGTTCAGACGTTAGCAACATTAAGGTGATTAAAATAATATTTTTCTTTCAGGTCATGCAACTCTACATAATTCCTGGAAAGCAGCTGAAGGGTTAATAAAAACCTAATAGCAGTTTTGAATATATTGAAAATTACTACTACTATTTTAAATCTCCTAACATCCTTACAAAATAAAAGAGGTAAATGGTATTTATTAACTAATTTGGGTGGTGTGACTATCAGGATTAAAGGGATCATCATTCAAAGTTTGAAAATTGCTAAATTTTTAGAACTTAGGGTGAGGGTGATTTAGAATTAGGGTGAGGACAGCAGACAATGGTAGCCATGTGTGCAGGAGTTAACCAGCCGCAGCGCAGCTGGTGGTTAACCAAATACCTGCCGGACCTCACTCCCCTTTCAGGGGATCTTCCCAGCTGTTCGCACCCCACTTCATTCATATGGCACTCCTGGGACATAGTTCTAAGGATCACATCTTTACTCCATGGTTTAAATAGAATAATAATGTTTATTGTATACACAGGGACTTTTAGGGCACCAACATTGGTCCCATAGGGGTTCTCCTTAATCTCCACATTCACGGATATACGGTACACATTGGTGGCTGGTTGCTTCCCTGGCACCCGGATACCTTCAGGCTCCACAACGCCCATCATTCCCCTGGTCAGCATCACATACGCAGAGTCCTGATCATTCCAGCTACTGATCCCCATCATCCCACCCACAAGGACTTACAATGTGCCTGACAGGGTCCACAGCGTCTTCTTCCCCAGGCTACTGCTCCTGGTGAGGACCAGACATACCCTACTCCAGAGGGATCAACTGACCTTCGGCTGCCAGGAGGGTTCTTCGGGTAATTGCAGCAGGGGAACAGTAGACTTGCCGACCGGCTGGATGAAACCTACAGCAGGGGACGTGGTTAGACTAATCCTACAGATCCAGGATCCCATGTTCCACCGGTCCAGGATTGACCCTTAGGGTCCAGCAATTCACTGTAAAACGGGGCTACATCTCCCACCTCCTACAGGTGTGGTGCATCTCTCCTCTCTGGGGGACTCTCCTGCCCTTGACTCACAACTCCTGGTTTTTGTGTGTGTTGCTCCACCATCTGTAACCCTTTCCTACCCCAGAGGACCAGGGAAGCAGCCGAGCACACTGAGGCAATCTTGTGGCCAATTACCAAAATACAGTTACACAATAAAACAATAATCGTACAGGTTACAAACAGTCTGCAGGTCTGGGGTGGGTCAAGCCCTCCACCCTCCTTACAACTTTAAAGTTTTTATAAAGTATAATGTGTCACAAAAAAACTGTCTCAAAATCATTGTGTTCTATTAAAACATTGCAGAGTTATTGGCACATAAAGGGACCCATCAGTTTTAAAAAAAAAACTGCAAGGTCACTAAGGGGCTAAAAGGTGTAATGTAGCAGTTCACAAACGTTGGTGAGCCAGGGGTTACCCTCAAGCTAGACTGCCTTTACCAGGGTGATAAGGGTGTGGGTGAGGGCACTGTATGGAATCTTTGCCCTTGGTGAACCCTAGTTACTACTTTGAATGCAGCCTTTTCTTCAGGGACAAAAGGTATCCAGAAATCCAAGTAGAATAAAAAAAAATATTTATTTCACAAATTGATAAAATACATAATAGATAAGGAAAACTATGAAAAGCAGATCAGATGATGCATTTTGGATCAGCAAGGATCCATACTCATATCTATTGTTCTGACCGATACTGTAATAAATGGTGGCTGGCTGTATTGTTATCCACATTAAAATCAGTCTTGATAAGAATCCACTTGTATAAAATTCATTAGCATGCTTTGATTGCAAACAAACTACATTGGAAAGAATAGACAAAATGTTTGAAAATCTTAAGAAGTTTGTGGTAGATAATTGAAGAGGCGAGCTTCATTAAAAATGTACATTTTCATTATGTTTCTATCTGATTAACCTAATGTTCTTCTAATTAAATCTTATGGGTAACTCTTTTAGATGATTTACCGCATGACAAATTCTTGGTCCTGCCCCATTTACCCTTAGAGAGCTAGGGGTATGTCTTCAGCTTTCATTTCAAAGCTTATGATAATTGCAATATGGCATAATACACAAAGATCTACTTTTCATACTCTTTGAAAATCAGTTTACGTTTGTCGGATCTGCAGGGAAAATAATAAGAAAACAATTAGTGGTTTTGTTCTAATTTACAAATTGCCTTCCAGGGAGTATAACGGTTGGCTGTTTCACATATCCCTCTACCTCGCTGCTTATGTGCTGACACACCTTTAATCTATTAAAATCACATAGCTTCCAGGAAGCAATCAAACCTCCTTATATTTTAATAGCAATTATACAGGCATCGATCACAATCCCTTGTTTGCTTTGTGTCAGCATCTGCTGTAACATCTTCATCTGCTTTAGATCAAAAACACAAATCGGCCATATTTTTAAGGCGGAGAACTAACAGCGTGAATGAACACTTATGGCTTGTATATACTGTACTATATATATATATATATATATATATATATATATATATATATCAGTGGAATACGCAGAATGTTGGTTTTTATGCAATGTCTAATTTTTGGAGGTTATATCTGTAGGGTTCTATAACTTCTATGGAAGAAGAAATTCCTATCTCTTACCAGTCAGACTTACTAGTAAAGCTTGAACTGGTAGGTTAAAAAGAACCACAAATATAACTACCCAAATACTATAAATCACAGCATTGATATCTAAATACAGAAAATATTTTCAAGCCACCACAAATCTCAAAAGCCGTGGGTGTAGAGTCTCAGCACAGGATTTTAGGAGGCGCTGCCCTTTGCCTTCTGACTACCTGCTTTCCCAGAGTGGTGCTTTTCAGATGATTGATAGCTCGGACCAGTGGCATCAATGAGCCATTGGCCTAAACTGTGTGCTCGCCAAAGCTTTGCCTCTATATCATCGAGGCGCTGAGATGGCTACTTCCAGCCATTATAGCAGCACTTATAAGTCTTATTGGAAAAAGTTTGTAAGTGCTGCACTCCTTGCCTGGGAGACTGGCCGCCACTAAACCTAGGCTTCAAAGCACTAAATTATAGAATTAAAATTTCTAATTAGAAGGTAAAAAGTTAAATAATAAGAGGTAAATTGCAGAAATGTGCTTGTTGTTATAAGCACTTTGCAATTTTAACCATTTATGATGGTCATGACGTCTCAGAGGAGATTTCATTTATCTGTATAAATACATGTGTGGTCAATATAAAGGACTGGCGCATGACTTATTCCTTCCAAAGATAATACTAAGGACCAGGGGGCATTCACTGCGAGTGAAAGAAAGGTGATTCCGTCAGCTAAATAGAAAAGAGTTCTTTATAGTTAGAGCAGTCAGACTGTGGAATGCCCTACCACAAGAGGTAGTAATGGCAGATACTATAACAGCTTTTAAAAAAGGCTGGATGATTTCCTCAGTACACACAACAGTGTTAGTTATAAGTGACTTAGTAACACAATAAGTAATTAGTGCAAGAAGGTTGAACTAGATAGACCTAGGTCTTTTTTCAACCTACGTAACTATGTAACTATGACCTCTGCTGGCCCATGAAGGGTTAAGTCTGGTGGGCGGGGTTTGCTCTGCTGTGCCTTGCTCCTGGACTCACGCTGCTTTATCTTGGCATGATCTCTCCTGGAGCGTTGCCAGTGATAGCTCCTGTTTACAGCGTTTGCTTCTCATTGTGTGAGTTCTTTGATCTGGCAAGCTACAAGCTGACCTTTCCCTGACCTCCGTTGCCTGTGTTCTGTTTGTCTCCTTTGTCCTTCTGACCTTGCTTCCATTCTCTGTCTCGGTCCCTGCCCCTCCATTGTTCTGACTGACCTCCCGGCTTCTGACCTCGGTAACATGGCCTGACTTGGTCTCAGCTTCCTGGTTTTGTATATACATGCTCTCCCAGCTCCCAACCTTTGTAAATGCTCCCAGCTTACGTTTTTGCTCTTTCCCTCTGTCCTGATTTGACCTCCAGGCATAGACTCGGCTTGCTGACTTCTTATTTGTCTGTATGTGTTTCCCCATGTGCTGTGCAACTACCTTTGGGTTAGTGTTGATCCTCTCTGCTTCTGCGCCCCCTAGTGGTCGCTTGCCTGTACACTCTGTCTGATACGCACCCCCTGGTGGTAGCTTGTCAGAACGCATAGTCTGACAGTACATATAACCTGGCAATAATGTTGCAAAAACCTTTAATTAAAGAATTCACTGTAACCACCTTATTTTTTTCACTTCATTGACTAAATGTACACTACTGGTATTGTGAAGAGATAGCTGATTCCTTTCATTCAGGTACACAATTACTAGAAAAGGTTCTAATGTTATTGCGTTGTAAGCCATATTACAAAAAGGAAATTGGTTCTCCAATTGTAGAAGGCTAGAAAATATCATACCATTACTATTGGAAATATCTGTCAGCAGTGGAAAGAGAGTCTTAACAATAAAGTTTTGCGGTATTAATGCCATTCCTAAGCAGTGGTACCTATGGAGTACAAAAATAATTACCTTGGTTGTGGGGATAATAGTAAGATAAAATAGTAATAGCAACTGTGAATAAATGAGCCATTTAAGATATTATATAATGGAACATTGCCTAATCAAGGGTTAATGAGTGGAAAAATATGTAAATTACCCAGAGACTTATAGAGAATATCACAAAAGTGAGTACACCCCTCACATTTGTCGAAATATTTTATTATATCTTTTCATGGGACAACCCTGAAGATCTGTCACTTTGATAAACTGTAATGTAGTCAATATTCAGCTTGTATAACAGTGTAAATTTGGTGCCCTCTAAATAACTCAACACACTGCCATTAATATTTTATAGTGTTCATTGTGTGGTGAAATGACCTGGCTACATGATTCTTCTGCATATAACATTTTGATAACTTTTATTTTATTTTTAGTTAGGGCCAAAAAACAGTATTTTGTTTCTTCTTTATAGTGTTTTCATATTTTTAGATTTTGATTGATTGTTCTTTTACAAATGAGATAATACCAAATATATTTTGTTTTCTTATTGTTTGTTTTTCTTTTTTGTTTATTAAGTACCATATTTTTGAATGGGGAAGCAGATGGGTGACTAAAAATTGTACATGTTTTTAAACTTTTATGACATTTTAACTTGTTTTTCTACTTTTCATTTTATTGTTTTAGTCTCACAGGGTACTTGCATCTGTGATTGGTTGTTAGTACTATATCCTGGAAAATGTAGGTGGGATTTATAGATGAACCAAGATGTCAGTGACAGAGACCTTCAAGAAAGCCAAGGCAACCTGTTGTAACTTCACAATCAGGTCAAAGAGGAGGCTATGAGTGTCCGAACAGATGTCCCACGAGGATCATGTCACTTAAATTCATCTGTCACAGACAGACAGTGGCATTAAAAGGGAATCTCTTCAGGAATTTTTAGCCCAAACTAATAGCTTGTATGTAAGTAAAAAGGAATCCCATGTACCATTGGGTATGGTTCTCTGCTTATCTCAGTTAAGTTTCCTACAACGTCCAATTTGCAATATGTCCAAAACAATCCAAGGCACCAAATTTATGCAACTTAGAGTCATTTATACAATACAGGTAATGAACTCCACCTCCTCCTCCTCTTCCTCCTCCTCCCCTGAGGAAGAAGTTGGGCTTGGAGGATAAGAAAGAGGTGGAGTCCATTACATGTATTGTATAAGTGACTCTCCAAGACAGTACTGTTTGCATAAGCTACATTTTATGTCCTCTGTATTTGCTTATAAATGGCCAGTTGAGTCCAAAATGTCACATTTTATGTTTTAAAGGATGAATTAAAAGCTTTTAAAAAATAGGACTACAAATCTGGTGCTTTGGATTCATTTTGACATATTGCTAATGGCATGTATGTAAAGGTGCTTTAATGCTTACGGAATCCTTGTCTTGTAGAATTGCATAAATACAGGTAAGAAGTAATTACATATTGAGACAATGATATTACATTTAACTATACAAAATCTGGCCACCCTATACAGTATGAAGTTTAGGAAATACAAAACCTTAAAATCACATATCAGATATTAACCCCTTCACACCATGAAATAGTAGGATATCATGAGTGGGTTCAGGTTTATGGAGTGATCTCAGAAGCTGAGCTTGTGCCACAAAGGGCAGATACCAGCTGCATTATACAGCCGGCATCTGCTTCTAACATCAGGGTTATGAACTAGGTGTGATCACTGCTTTTAATCAACTTGTCATCAGGGTTTATAATCCAAACTAATGGCATGTACTGTATGTAAAAGTACTTTAATGCTGAGTAAATCCTTATCTTGCTTGTGGAAGTCTGTACTTGAAACTGTATGCTAATGAATTGTAATTTCACATAAGGTGCCTAATTTTGGATCCCGATGTGTAATTTCTTCTGACCTGTATTTATGATATGGTAAGATATGAACTATATTTATAAAATGATAGTGTGTAAATGGTAAACTCTTTACATTTTAGACATATAAAGTATAGATACACTTTTTTTAGCTGTTGCCTCATCCAAACACATATACCATTGGATTGACTGAACATGCATGTGTTCTCAGTAGGGAATGGGGAATAAGCCACTGCCAGACTCCTCTAGGGATAGCCTATTTACCCTAATAAAAAGATTGGCCAAGATTCAGAATGCTAGATGTTTTTTTCCTGGACATTATCTATAAGGGGACAGCAGGTGGGCCTTGATACTCATTACATGGTTGGCTGGTCAGGCAGAAATCATCACGTTTGGATGAAATAATCTAATTCTATACAACCAGCTTCTGGGAGTAATAAGGGGATTTCTCTATCCTAATCATAACGTCATTTTAGTAATCTCTGCTTATACTGTACTTAACAACAATGCAATGGTTTTTTTCAGGTACAGCAATTAAAATATATTGCCTTTATTAGTTCATGTCAAGGCAATAGGATGTATGCATTATGAAACTAATAATTCTCAAAGCCACACACAAATGTACAAGCATGGTATCAGAGACGTTATTAAGTTGTAAAGCAGAACAGGTCAATGTAATCCAGGCAAAATTCCAAGCTCCATAAATTTCAGAACATATTTGTCTCACTCCCTGATGAAATTTACATAACCGTTACAAGCAATCAAACCGCTAGGACATGCAAGTGGCCAACAAATGCAGAATGCACCATATATTTTATCTCTGTTCCTGAACTTTACAATATCATTATATTGATAGATTGCACACAAATCTCCTGCTTTAGCTATAGGAGGTTATGACTAGAAACTCTTGCTAGAAAAAATCTCAGGGATTTATGGGGAGTGTGAGCTTTAGGAGAGATGAAAGCTAGTAATTGAATGGAAGTATATACAGCATGTGATATATACTGTACTTCAGTCATTGCCAAGTGCTCAGTGATGCCAACCGTCCAGAAATTCCAGGATGGTCAGTAAAAATAGGTATCATACTTTTTGTTTTATAAGACACACCAGATTATAAGATGCACCCACAAATTTAGAGGAAAAAAAGGGGGGGGAAATATGGGGACCGTCTTATTCCGGTGCTGTCTTACCGGAGGGGGAGCGGCAGTGGTGGTGGAGCAGGGTCACAGGAGGCAGATGGTGGAATAGGGCGATGCTGCAGGCAGTGCAGCAGGTGTCGTAGATGCTCGCTACGGGAACTGTAAGGCAGGAGGAGCATCCAGAAGCTATCAGTAGAGTGGGCATCAAAGAAATGGTGCCCAGAGTCGGCACGTGCACAGATGGAGATCTCGGCTTAATAACAAGCCTAGATCTCATCTGCGCACACACCACCTCCAGACACCATTTTCCTTCAGTCCGCTGCAGGGAATCAATGTGCCAGAGGCGGCGCGTGCGCAGATGAGATCTTGAGCTGAGAGCTCCATCTGCGCCAAGTCCGGAAGTCATTATTTGAAGCCCACACTGCCGACATTTTCAGAATGGCGGCCCCGCCCACAGCACAGCGTCCGCAGCACCGCACCCACCACTGCCCGCAGTAAGCCCGCAGCACAGCCCACTGCTGCACTAAGCTCGCAGCACAGCACCCGCTGCCCAGAGCATCTTCTCTGCCTCCTGTGACTTTTCTCCACCACCCCTGGTAAGCTTCGGATTATAAGACGCACCCCTCATTTGCCTCCCAAATTTTTGGGAGGAAAAATGCATCTTATAATCTGAAAAATATGGTACTTTTTTGCCCTGTCCCCTGTGATTTTTGTGAGACTGAAGAAACTTATACAGATTATGTTCACTGTACTTATCCCTTTACAGTTTACAGTGAATGTACTTGATGTCTCAATATCAGAACTATGGGCTGTAGACTTGCATGACTTATAAATATAATGATTTATTAAGGTTTTCCAATGTGCCCGTAAAAAATATTGCTTTGCCGTGATTTTTTAATAAGCTGTCCATAAAAATAAACAGTCAGCATCATGTCAGCAGGTAAGTAGCCCCCCATAGTGCATCATAAAATAGTACTTCTTTTGGCTTCAGAGCAAATATATAAGAAGAAACTATATGGTTAGAATTTCAAATATTTTATTTCATGCTGCGGATGGTCCTGTGGAGCTTATGAATAGTTCTACCACAGGGTTTACATTGTTTTCAATTCACAAATTAGGACAAAAAAACACGTGGATATTTTACTATGCTCAAAGAACAACCTTTCCAATGCTTTAATGTCTTCTAATTTGTATATCAAAGTGACCAGATGAAAGATCACATACAGCAAGAAATTGTCATAAAATCATCTAGTACAGTCATGGTCAAAAGTTTTGAGAACGACACAAATTATATTTTCACATGATCTGTTGCCCTCTGGTTTTTAATTGTGTTTGTCTGATGTTTACATCACATACAGAAATATAATTGCAATCATATTGTGAGTACCAAAAGGTTATATTGACAGTTAGAATGAGTTAATGCAGCAAGTCAATATTTGCAGTGTTGACCCTTCTTCTTCAGGACCTCTGCAATTCTCCCTGGCATGCTCTCAATCAACTTCTGGATCAAATCCTGACTGATAGCTGTCCATTCTTGCATAAGGAATGCTTGCATTTTGCCAGAATTTATTGGTTTTTGTTTGTCCACCCGTCTCTTGATGATTGCCCACAAGTTCTCAATGGGATTAAGATCTGGGGAGTTTCCAGGCCATGGACCCAAAATCTCTGTTTTGTTCCATGAGCCATTTAGTGATCACCTTTGCTTTATGGCAAGGTGCTCCATCATGCTGGAAAAGGCATTGTCGGGTACCAAACTGCTCTTGGACAGTTGGGAGAAGTTGCTCTTGGAGGACATTCTGGTACCTTTCTTTATTCATGGCTTTGTTTTTAGGCAAGACTGTGAGTGAGCCGATTCCCTTGGCTGAAAATCAACCCCACACATGAATCGTTTCAGGATGCTTAACAGTTGGCATGAGACAAGACTGGTGGTAGCACTCACCTCTTCTTCTCCTAATAAGCTGTTTTCCAGATGTCCCAAACAATCGAAAAGGGGATTCATCTGAGAAAATGACTTTACCCCAGTCCTCAGCAGTCCACTCCCTGTACCTTTTGCAGAATATCAGTCGGTCCCTGATGTTTTTTCTGGAGAGAAGTGGCTTCTTTGCTGCCCTCCTTGAAACCAGGCCTTGCTCAAAGAGTCTCCGCCTCACAGTGCGTGCAGAAGCACTCACACCAGCCTGCTGCCATTACTGAGCTAGCTGGGCACTGCTGGTAGTCTGATCCCGCAGCTGAAACAGTTTTAAGATACGGTCCTGGCGTTTGCCGGTCCTTCTTGGGCGCCCAGGAGCCTTTTTGGCAACAATGGAAGCTCTCTCCTTGAAGTTCTTGATGATGCGATATATTGTTGACTGAGGTGCAATCTTTGTAGCTGCGATACTCTTCCCTGTTAGGCCATTTTTGTGCAGAGCAATGATGGCTGCACGTGTTTCTTTAGAGATAACCATGGTTAACTGAAGAGAAACAATGATACCAAGCCCCAGCCTCCTTTTAAAGTGTCCAGTGGTGTTATTCTTTCTTAATCATGACTGATTGATCGCCAGCCCTGTCCTCATCAACACCCACACCTGTGTTAATGGAACAATCACTAAAACAATGTTAGCTGCTCCTTTTAAGGCAGGAATGCAATGATGTTGAAATGTGTTTTGGGGGTTAAAGTTCATCTTCTTAGCCAATATTGACTTTGCAAGTAATTGCTGTTAAGCTGATCACTCTTTATGACATTCTGGAGTATAAGCAAATTGCCATTAGAAAAACTTAAGCAGTAGACTTTGTAAAAATTAATATTTGTAGCATTCTCAAAACTTTTGGCCATGACTGTACATATCAAAGATAGCGAGTTCTATGTGTAACTGGCTCTATCATAAGAGTTGCCAAAACCTCTAGAACAGTCCATAAATATAGGGCCCTTTTTATGGCCAGTTTGTCAAAAAAATGTCAGGCGTCTGAGATTTTTTTTAAGCTGAAAAAGTTTTTGCAGATTATTTTGACTGTAATTATCATTATTTTACAACTCATAGTGAATAAGTCAAACCAACAAAAATGGAGTAACACATCCACTAAAATAAATCAATTATAAAAAAAATTCTTTAAAAATCATATAATCAAATAATAGTACAAAGGTCAAAATATAAGGAGCAATGTTCTAGACATAACTCCCACTGGTAGGGGAGGAACCGCCAGAAAGTCCAATTACATTCAAGAGGAGAATCGCTGACTACATAACATCAGTCTCAAGGTGGGATGAAATAGTGAGTATACATATCATATCACCGCTAAATTAGCCATAGTAGGTCTGCCCACATAAACAACCCACACAGTAGGATATAACAATGCTGGAATGTCAGCATACCCATATCGAATGAGGAGGACCTCCTAAGGAGTGCTGGCAACCCCGACGCACATTTTGTCTAGTGGCTTTCTCAAGGGAATGTGCCATAAAAAAATATTCTGTCCATGGTTTTTTGATACGTCATCCCAAAAAAAATAAAAAGTCAAATTAGCAACTCTATCAGTCTTATGCATGTGTCTATCAGCAAGGGTAAAAAAATCCTGGCTACCATGTATTGAGAAAAGAGTATTTAATGTTTAGGTGTTCTATTACTCCTTGCAGAGACAACCAACCTGGCATAGGGAGACATTTAGTCCAGGCAATATATCCTGGGAAACATATTTGCAAATAAGCTCTCTTTTAAAAGCCAAACCAGGATCTTATTCAAAAGGAGACTTCCACCTGCAGACAGCTATTTCTGGACTCTTTCTTCTTGTCAGTGCAGAGTCTGTTACTAATTGGCTGGGTGAAAGGCCTTAAATGAAGGCCTAGAGGATACAAAGATGTGGTTGGAAACACAATTTCATGATCGCTTGACAGTTAAATAAGAAATATTCACAGTGTTTTAACAATTTAGCAAGGTCTACATGTCAGTACGGTCAGCTATACCCATGCATCACTTCTTTTAATATATTCAGTGGTGCCAGTAAAAGTAGATGTTATCAATGATCTGGAACCTTAAAAATCTGGTTGAGAATTATATCAATGTTGTATCATCTCTTATGTATAAAATGAGCTGCAGAACCTATATGGGTCAATAAATCCAGCCAAAACAAAAAAATATTATAATATGTAGAACTAAAAAATCAATTACTAAAATAGAATTCTTAAGCCTTTTGGGTAAATGCTTTTTTACTTTTGGGTGTTTTTTTTTACTGTACTGCAAGTTTCACCTTATGCTCACTTCTATCCACTTGCAATTACTCTTCTATAACATTTGGTCATGATGGATGGAGAGGTGGCCTATGGTCACAGGGTATTGTGCAATCTGCCCTTCTGTGCCATATCCACCTCCTCCTTGGTTACGGGTCCCTAACCATTGGTGTTGCCAAGAACAGCTAATCAAAATCCTAGGAACACTCTGCACCACACCCACCAGACACACCAGTAGACGGCCTGAGTGAAATAGGGTCGCCCACTTGGGGGGTTGGTAAGGGAGGCTCAGGAGTGTCAGGAGACAGTCAGTTGAGCAGTGACTCTCGAGAGGAGAGGTCACAAGTCAGGAGTTGGGCTCCTTGAGACTACTAGGTGGCAGACTTTGGTCTGGGCCTGGTAGGAGCTGGACCCTGGTCGCAGGGGATCGTGACAAGGGGCACGGACTGTCGAGGAGGACAGCCTGCGGCCTTGTGCCATCACCGGGCAGGGTCCAGGGCACGACGGGGTACGTGGACCCTAGGTCAGGAAGAAGCTTCAGACGTCCTGACAATTTACCAGACGAGGACGAAGCCTTCAAGATCCGTTCTCCACCCACTCCAAAATCAGGGTACTAGTGCAACGAGGGGAATAGGACTTTCCACTCACACAGTCCAGAAAATCCAAAGTGTGAACCCTGAAAGCAAGCTCACCCAGTTAGCCACACTGGTGAGCGGGACCCGACCAGTTTTATAGTCAAGGGACCAACCAGAGAAACTAGGTGCCAAGGTAAAGGCCCCAGACTAACAGGCAACACCAAAGGGCATGGGATCCAGGTGTGCTCCCTCCAAGCAGCAGCGGTGTCCAGAACTTTGGTTTACCACAGTTGTCAGTGTCAGTGTTATTGGACTGAGTGAGAACACAAACGACCCCTTACCATCCCAACAGCACCTCCCCGTCGCCCTCATCGAGTCCTGGGGAGGGGTTAAACATCTGGCTGCCCGCATCATCGCCGCCGGGTACTCCCCATCGCAGCGGTGGTACTCCATCTTACCACGCACCCCGGGTGGCGTCATGGACTTACCATCCCCTGTAAATAACCCCCCTTTATTGCGAGTTGCCGCGCGACCCCGACCCCTAGGTCCGGAGATCCCTTGAGCCACCGCGGATCCGGATCCGAGCAGCCCGACGGCTGACGTGAGGGTTGCACAGGTCAAATTGCAATTTTCTTGTAAAAATTAGCAACTTTGCATCTTTAATCTTAAAAATCCTTTCTGTTGGAAATTGGAGGGATTTTTACTTTCATGACCTACTGCTCACTTCCTTGGTTAATGGCCACATCTCCAGACTATCAAATGTAGACGGTTTACAAGGCAAGGAGTCTGCTCTTGCAAACTGCTTGCTATACAGCTTGCAAAGCTCTAAAGTTGACTGGATGAATATTTCCATTCAGCTTCAGTGTCAGTGTTTCAGTGCCCCTGGGCTCCTTTGATATTGCAAAGTAAAGGTGCCTCTTTGCATCACAGGACTGGACACAATGCAATGGTGGTTTGGTGGCTCCAGGAGAATCAGTGTCTATTTTGTGATAGTTGTATTTCACTGGGGATGATGACACTGGTCTACACAGTCAATTTTGGGAAGCATGCCACACACCTAACAAGCAAAAAGCCAGTAGTTATAGGAGTGGCACTCTCTTGAAGGAAGCAGTGGACACAACCTTTTTAGGTGGCAAAAGGGCCTTTGAATCTTCACATACACCGGGACCTGAGTGTAGCTGTATCACTGCTCCCTGTGGAGCTACAAGGCCTCTGTTCAGTTCTATGTAACTTTTGAGACTGTTTGACAAGTAGGAAAAAAAGAAGTAACAGTGTATTCAGTTTCTTTGGTTGGAGTTACAGCCTTAAAAAACATCTAAACCTGAAAGGTATATTTGATAACATAGCGAATCGTGAATGGTAGCAGTTGCTATTCATTCCACATAATAGGTTATTTTCTCAACCAGTAAAAAGAGACATTCCTGCATATGAGAGACCTTTGGTAAATCCTTTTCCCCATTCTAGCCTTTGCTTGTAATCTTTCTCCAGATAATGTACTATACTAAGAAAGTGACATTCACTTTCTTAAATGTGCTTTTCCATCCAAGCAAATAGTGTTTATTCAACGTACAGTATAAAAGCGGAGTCTAAGAGGCTGACTTCACAAGTCTTCATGTTCAGCGCTCTTTCATGTTCACAGCTCTGTTTTCTTTAATGCCATTTTGTATTATTTTAAGTGGTACAATATAACAAATTCCACTTTTAAAGTTTAACATATGAGGACATCTTCACTAAATCCTCTTGCCGTGCTCATCTTTTTACCAGCTTTAATGTTCTCCATTATATTTTATGACTGGCTTATTCCGACCACAGGTTTGCATCTTTGTTCTACAACTTCCTTTGATTCTTTATCCTTTCAATATGGATTAGCCATTTAATGGCTCATAATGCACCGTATGTTAGCACCGTCATTTGAAAGATGCTGTGTCCACGAGGTACAAAAAGTTCCTTTTTTTTGATTTGTATCAATAAAGCCCTTGAGACCCTTTTACATGTTCAATGAGAACGCGAGTCCCTCCTATAGCCCTATGGACAAAGCAGCAGGAGTGTTGTCTGTCTCAGCGGGCTGCACAGAAATTAATCGTGGCTGCTTGTCTGCAGTCATACCTTACATGAGGAGCAGCTTTTAATCAACTTCTTACTATCCTCAATGAGACTCAACAGGGCTCTGTAATGGAGGGGTTTCTGCTAGCAGCTCTTCATTCTCACTATTATTGAAGAGGCTCAAAGTACAACAAAATGGACAAACAGAGCAGTGTGCAAAGTGCGCTTGTTTCTGAATATGCAAGATGATCTCTACCTGGACTACAGCTTTCCAGAATGGCTAGTCATTGACCTCGATCATCTGGTAAAATGTCACAATCCTTTCACAAGTTTGATATTCTTTTTTTTTGTTAAAAAAAAATATACTGTACAACAGAGTACTATTTTTGTATTATTTAGTATCTAAAACAATGGTGATTTGGTGAATGCAGGAGAATCGGGGACTATTTAATAATAGTTGTGTTTCATCCTGCCGCTGTCGAAGAACAGATAAAATTAGGGCAGAACACTTCATTTCAACCCCATTTTTATGTGAACTGTACTTGGAGTACGTAAAAACAGAAAGGGATGTCCATAGGCACCAACCAAAACTTAGCTGCTATTTATTAAATAGTATGGACAAAGAAAACAATGATTTTGATTGGTTAATTATTGGCCCTAAGACAATTTTGATACATGATGTCCATGATGTCTTAATCATACTATAGTGAAAAAGAAGGGACCAAATTAAAAGTATAAATTCAGCGGGTCCTCCTTCATTCTGGAAGAACTTTAAGAGTTGATCACTTTATCTTACACAGTTTGTTTCTTATTTCTAAAGTGGATTACTTCACTTTCTCAAAAACAAACTATCTACTTTAGTGTCAAAGTGCTTAATTTCAAGGAAGCTTTGCCTGGAACGTAACATGGAAGACTTGACAGAATATTCACAATGAGATGACCAAGTCAGCTGACAAGTAAAATAGTAGAATGCCTATTTACAAAAAGCAAGAAGGCTATGAATCAGCAACACCCAAAGACTTAAATCCCATAAGAGGTGTGAAACATAAAAAAAGTGACAAGTGACTAGCAAATCATAATACAAAAAAGATAGTAAAGTTATACAAACTGATTGTGATTCTATTGAGGAAGAGTCAACTAAATAATAGACTCAAAATTTTATAATTATCTCCTTTTCACCTTCCCACATGAACTGGAGCTATATACCATGAGTGCACTGGCTCAGTATGAGCCCATTTCCTGCCAGCCTCAGGCACTGTACGTTTTACTATACTATTGTCACTACTGCTGGGATATTACATACCCTCAAGGCATCACGTTAATGGTTGTAATGGAAATGTGCTAATTTAAAATTCACAATTTTTCCCCAACATATCACCAGCTACGAATGGTAAAACTAATATGTATGTGTGGTCGGAAACTTATGGCGCATACTGTCTCCCCCATGAGGTTTTTGCCTTCCTCTGGACAACATGTTAGGCTATGGGTTGAACGCGGTGGACTTAAGTTTACCTTCAACTTTAAAAACTCTGAAACAATTCTTAAAAGTTCTACCTAAATGTTCCGAAAGAGCACAAAATAGCGCATCTCAGAAATAAATATGATTTGTGATGAACATACAGGCTCTTTATGTCGCTATTTTAATTTTTTGGATACATCATTTTCATTTTTCTGCAATTTATTCTTTTAAACAATACCCAAGTTATAAACTCAGGACGATAAGAATCCAATATTACCAGTGCATGTTTAAGACACTTGTATTTCTCCAATCCAATATAACTTTTCTTGCTTCATTGCAACAAGCCTCTTGCAAACATTATTATCCATCCATTTTCTCTTCCCCAAACACAGTGGGAAGTCTGCAGGTTTCCATAACAACAGCACTTAGCTCTCATCACCCCTTTTAATGATAGACAGGTGCCAACATCAGTGGATAATAAAGAGGGGAAAATGAGATCTTAAGCCTGTAAAATTGTCAGTTCATTCATTGCCATAATGAACAACAGTAATATTTTAAAAAGCAGCAGCGTGGTCTAACATGGGTAGTATCTAACAGGCTCAGCAGGGTCGTTTTATCACCTAAAGCATCTGTCACGGGTAATGTTTTACAAGCATCTCTCTATGTTCAACACTGTTTGAATGATGGCTATTGCTCTGAATTGACATATTTTATTATCAACTGATATCTAAAAATATTCTGTTCTTAGTTTTACTCTATGCAACCTTAAACACTTGCTCAATGGTGATAAAGAATTTATTATTTTATTTTCTTTTTCCTAAATTTAACAAGCTTTATGGATTTCTTTTATAATTTTAGTATACTCAAAAGGTAGTTTTGATATTGTTTTGTTGTGTGTATACATTAATATAAAATGTTATTTTGCTGTGAGGGGATGCTGCAAGGAAAATGATGCATGACAGGAGGGTAAATACTCATTCCTCAATTATGTGACATGCAAGCATATTAGTGATTTCAATGAATACATGAAATTCAGAAAACAAATTGAATCCTTACTGTAAATTGAGCTTGAACTGGTGGCTAAAATGGAGAAACAATCATTCAATACCGTAACGACAGCCAATTATTTCATAACATTCGTATTACCGCTCCACACGGTCCATACTGGACAATCAGATGTGGCTGAACGTCTTGTTAATTTTTAATTTATTAGTCTTCCTATCATATATATATATTTATATTTTACTGTGTGGTTCAATGAATTTGTAGACAAAACCAACATTTTCTTGAAGTTATGTGTGGATTTGTACCAGTCAGCTTTCAGCTTCTTTGACACAGGGTGTATGTGACCCACCTTCACAGAGGTGTAGTGCGCATGATCGGAAGTGCAGGTAGCTTCCCATCATGAGAAGTGAGCGTCTTTGAAGCTGGAATGCATACATCTGGCATCAAAGAAGCTAAAAGCTGATGGGTAGAAAGCCGTGCGCATGCGCGGCTGTATATTGCGCTGCCATGAAGCTGGCTGTTGTAAAGAAGCATGTTAGCATGCCCACAGGGAGCTGACTAGCCATGAAACTAATGCCCCTGTGACTCGTCACAGTCCTCATTAGCATCTCATAAGCGATCTTTAGAAATACTTTTTCTTAAAATTTGTCTATGTGTGCTACTGGATACAGGGACTGATTGAAAGGGATTCAAGATATACACCTAGAACTGCTCGTGGTTCTGGGTGCACATGGGACCTGACAGGTTCCATTCAAATTTTCCCTTTACTCCTTAAATTAACTCCTTCACCATCTGGCAATTATCCATTTTAGATTTATCTTCCCTTTCTTTTAACAGCCATAGCTTTTTTATTTTTCTGCCAAAATAGCTATATGAAGTTTTTTTACAGGACGAGTTGGACTTTTGAATGATACCATAATTTTACTATATAGCGTACTAAAAAACAGGAAAAAATTTCAAGTGTGATGAATTTGCAAAAAAAATTGCAATTCCACAATTGTTTTTTTTATTTACCATGTTTACTATAAAACTGACCCACATTATGATTCTCAAGGTCAGTATGAGTGTGAAGACATTACACATGTATAGTTTTTTTATGTTTTTACTGATACCATTTTTGGGTAGATGTGATGCTTTGATCACCTCTTATTGTATTTTATTGTAATGTTGTGGTAGCGCAAAAAACGTAATTTTGGTGGTTTTCATTTTTTCCTGTTACACTGTTTATCGATCAAATTAATTTATTTTATATTTTGATAGATCAGACATTTCTAAACACAGAGATTTCAAATATGTGTATTTTTTTAATTGTTTTATTTTCAATGGGGCATATTGGGTGATTTCAACTTTTGTGTCTTCTTTCATATTTTTAAAAACTTTTTTATCACTATTTATTGTAATTTCTAGTCCCTTTAGGCCACTTGAAGCTGTGATTATCTGACTGCTTGTGCTGTACAGAGCAGTGCATCAGCACTGCTCGGTACAGCGGAAATGATGACTTCCTATGAATGCTGGCTTGCAGCTGGCGTTCACAGGAAGTTAGTCATGAGACAGACCCAGGGGTCATCTGCTGACCCCTCGCTGTCATGACTATCCGGCACCCCATGATCACATCACAGAGCCACCATTGCGAGCAGAGAATGACAGTCTCCCTGCCAGCGCATGTTATATCCCCCTAAGTGGGATTTAACTGGTGAAGTAAATTTGAATCAAACAGTAATTGGCTAAAGTTTCACACAAATTTTAAATTGTGCAATTTTTTTTACTAGCAATTTGATAGCATTAGGGTACATTTAAAAGAGTTAGGAAGGGTTGTCCTCACAGTTCTGGTCTTGAGGCATAACAGATCTTTGGCCTTTTTCACATGACCTGTCCAATATTTGGCATATTCAGAGCTGATTAGGTTTCATATTATATGGATTGTAATCATTATATTCAAATTAAGTCTTACACCTGTTCACACTTGTCTTATTCTGTTTGGGTTTGCTGGTGATTTTTTAATTTTTGTAGAACATTCCACTCTGACTGAGCACTCAACGGATTCAGCCTGAGGCTTTTTCAATTTAAGCTGGATCCTACCTGCCCATAAAATTGTAGGCTTTGAGCCAAAGTAGAGGTATATAAGCCTAGAGTCCCAACAAAGAGATATGCCTAGTTGCTGGCTGTTGGGCCCTCATGAATTGGCCAATTTGTGTGCTAATTGTGTCATTTTTTTAAGCATAGTTCAATACCAGTAATGCAGTTCCAAATTACTACATTTAATGTTTGCATGTCAGAGCATTTCAGTGTGCATTTCGGGGTGCAATGAATATTCATGAACATAATTACCCGGCCTGGAAGCATGAGACAGCATCACTGGATGCTGGTGACTATACAATGATTTCAAAGATACGTGTTTTTTCTGGTACATCTTACATGGATCACACCACTGTGTGGTCCGTGTGACATCAGTGATGCCGGAGAAAACTGGACTTGTCTCCATGCAGAGCACATGGACACGTGTGTGCACCGCACGGAAACACAGCCAGTGAGAAATCATTGATTTTAATGGGTCTGCATATGTGTAACGCCTGCATGGATCCACAGGCTCAGACTGGCTGTAATGGACAGGCTAGAGGAAAGCCGCTCACAAAGCAGGACCCCGAGAACCTGAAACCCTTTAACCACTATACAGGGATTTGGAATTACACAGGGCCCTGGAGATCACTACCTGTGGTAGGCAGCAGTCCAATGATAGTAGTAGCCAGGCAGGGTTGAACCGGGAAATGCAAAACAGGGATAGAATCAGGCAGGTAAGGATGTAATCAGAAAACAAAGCAGAGGTCAAATCCGGATCGGGCAGCGAGGTTCAAATATGGTTGGCAGGGGAGTAGTCAGAGAGCAGACCGGGGTCAAAGCAGGAATCAATAATCAGAGGAGGGGGAAACCAGAGTCTAGAGGGAATACAATCTGTATTTGCCAATGGTCAGCAGAAAGTAGAGGGGATAAAAAGTGTGTGGTGTGTTCCCATTGGCTGAAGCTGAATTGTGGCAACCACAGCTGGAAGACACACACCACCTACACTCAGCCAGTGGTACTGCAGGCACCAGGAAAACTCAGCCTAGTGGATGAGCGGAGTCTGCGCCCATCAGAGCCACCGGCAACGACACCTCCCCGATCACCAGTACAGTCCACAGCAGGAATACGGCGGCGCCTGGTGACTGAAGCAGAAGTCGCAGGAGTGGATTCTGGTGAGGATGTGACAGTATGTCTGTGATTTTGGTATGTGTAAAAACAGTAACATATGTACCATAATCACTGACGTGTAAAGGGGGCCTAATACATATATCTTAGACATTTATATTCATATGTATAAATACAGGTCATTAGTCCATGTACCAAATGGTATCTATAGATATCAATGTTGTTTTCTATTTTCTAACTAGAAATTTTGCAGATTCGCTAATCCTTAACAGAAACCGACCCTTTTTTCACACTTAGCCAAAAAGTGTGACTTTAGAGCTTCGCTGTTAAAAACAACCCCTGATTACATTTCTTGTGAGGGCATTTTAAGCTGCTATTTAAGGGTCCTTATGTTTCTACTTGTGTGCAGATTTCTTTATTGAAAAAAAGCCGAGTGAAAGTCATTGTTACACAAAGGATGCCTGCTGATTTCAATGGGTGTCTGTTATGATCAAAATGTCTTAGTTGAACCTAAAACATACAAAATAAAAGGTATTTATAAAGCTTTATATGTTAGCAAAGTATTTATTATGTCCTAAACTGTATTGATTGCAATAAATATAAAGGTAAAATATCTTTACTGTTGTGCTTTTGCATTAAGTGCCTACGTATGATAGCTGTATGATAGCTATTCACTAAGAAAATCCTAATGATATTATTAAGCTAATAGCAGCACTTTATAATGAAAAAAATCTATTAATCCTTAGGGAAAAACCATACAACAATTACTCCATGACATTCCCAGCATTCGGTCTTTATAAATATGTCAACCATTGTATACTGGACAAATAGAGGCCGTAAGTTGGCTCCAATTTGTTACATTGTTTTGTTTTCTATCTGATCCATTTACAGTTGATAATAATAATGAATCTGAGAGCGTGACCCTACCGCAGGGACTATTATACCTATGCTGAGGACCCAAAAATGTTACCATGACAACTTGTTCGGGTGACAAAACTAAAAGCTACAAAGAAAGAATTAAAAGAAGAAAAAAAAAAAAAACTGTGCTGAAAGTTGTTTTTTTTTCTGCTTATCTTTTTTTTGTGCTTCAGTTTATGATGGCAATAATAGCTTCCTCGGAGAATCATTTTAGGCAGCGATAGAGCACAACAGCGCTGTTATCACATAGATAATAGACATTTAGAACTTGGCAATATTGCATTGTCATTATTTCACAACACACATCTGCTGCGACGAGTCTCTGTCTGAACATATTACCACCATTTTTTACACTTTCTACGCCAGAGAAGAAAAATACCATTGTGCCAAACGGGAAGGAAATGGAGGCACATCTACAAGCAATGAGTCTCGGCTGACATTTTCTTTTGGTGACAAGCTGCATGTTTCTTATATAACCTGTCTTTTAAATGATAAACCATTGGCTTCCCACTATGTTTCTAGTCAATTCAAATCAGTCACAAAGGCCATTTCTTGCTCTGAGATATTTTCAATGTCCAATTTATCATGTGTCGCGGATTGACATATGTGCCAATAAGAAGTATTAACAAAGACATGTCACTTTATCTGAGACAGCACTGACATTATCATCTGGACATATTTATTCCTGGCTGGAACATTTATACAACCATAAGAAAGTATCCAGGTAAACTAGAAAAAGCAGAGCATCCTAAAACAGAATATGTTTATTCAATGCCTTGGAAATCTACTAAAGAAGATTAAATTAAAAATGAGTTAGATTAGGAATAGTTCTTGAAATCTTGCTGATATGTCGAGACCAGTTCCTCAAAACCATTGGTGATCAGCTGTTATCACAAGGGAAGACCAAACTAGTCAGAATAGTCATACAGTATAGGGATGGCTACAGGGAACAGTAGCATTACATGCTTCTGCCAAAGAGTCCAAGAAAGTGCAAACTAAGCAATGCATGAGGTGGCCTAGTCCTCCAGATTGTCTATTAGTAAGTAGAGATTAGTGAACCCGAGGTTCAGTGTTTGTACCAAACACAGACTTTGCACAAAAAGCAAAGTTCAGGTTCGGAGTTCGGGTGCCAAACGTGTGCAAACCACTAGCCGAGCATCACTGGGCTCTTGTACACTCGGTGCTCAGCCCAGTGTGAGCTGCTTGTAGTGTTTGATCGGCTTTCACTGGAGGTAACAACAGCATTATCGGATGTAGTGTGCACCAAACAAAAAGAATGGAAAAACACTGCTCTCCCACCCCTGGACGTGATCTGTTTATGGCTGGCTGCATGTGGGTGGAGACCCAAACTGCCCAATTTGTGACTTCCATTAGAATTCAGGTCAAGTCCAGGTTTAGAACAGAATTTTATCTAAAGTCCGGTTAAACTCGCTGAGCCGAACTTCCACTAGTCTGCTTATCTCTATTAGCAAGCTTCTCTATGGCTCATACAATAGTTCCAAGTGAGAATTCCCTCTGTATGACTATGTGTATTATAAAGTCACATAGCAGGCGATAACGAAATTTCTGTCTTTACTAAAAAGGAATCGTGCACACCCAGCTTCAAGCAAGTTTCTTTATTTCCTGGCCAGCCAGGGAGACAAGTCTCTTAGCCTATAAGCAAATTGTCTGTCATCCTACATCGTGATCTACTTTATAAGAGTTTAACATGCTTGCCTGACCACAGAATATAACATTTTTCTGTTGTAACTTTCTTACATTCAGTTAGTGGTTATTTCTTTCTTAGAATTTTAGCTACAACCTTAACCATAGATTTTAAAACACTTTACATAGGAAATGGCAGATTTTATTTCTTAACAAAATGTTAAGCTTCAGGTCATTAATTGATTATATGCATTAATATAATGGACAAATTCTATATATTAAAAACTTCAATAATAGGAAGGGTTTGTCTTTATAATATAACCTATTTCAATTACCGTATATAAAATCTTCAACATTGAAATTGCAGCACCAAGAAGGAAAAGTTGTGGAATTATAGAAATCGCAGCATCAATAGACATGTTAATGGTATAAAATTTATGAAAAATGGAAGCTACATTTTGGAAACATTAAGCTGCAAGTGAAGGTAGAATATATATGATGCATAAGCTGCTCACAGTAGCATGAGCAACTTGCAACCTGGTGTTCTCATTGGAAAAATGGCCGTACTACCGGTTGCACAATCGAGCAATTCTGTACTGCAAATTTAACTCGACGTTATATACCAAGGCATCTATACAGCCCAAAAACAGGTGTTTGCATGACATTGAGCTATGTGCCAAATATCCGGCTATTAATTTCACCTCACACCACACAAGATGACAATGGAAGCTGGAATGGAGGTCTATTCTCAGTGATAAGTCACGTTTTTGTATTGGATAAAATGATAGCTAAAGATTTATCTAGAGATCATATGGGCAACACCATGCAGAGGACTTCACAAGGGAACGGCCCACCAATCCTACTCTCCAGATTACAATTTAGTGTGGCATAATGTATTGTATTGGATCACTCTACTCTTCATTACAGGTACTCTAAAAACTTAGCGTTACAATAATTTGGTCTTGGAACCAGTGGTATGACCAATTATTTAAAGTGTCCTTGGAGCCATTTTTCAACTCCACAATGCCAGGCCACATGTTTTGCATACCATGTAGCCTAATCCTGCTACAATGGCTTGTAGTGTCTCCGGATTCATTGCTTATCAAGCTCATCTTGGATAATATTTGTCGGAAATTGTAAAGTGAGCTGTCAGAAGCAGATCTTGATGATTTCCCTGCCAAGTGCATTCAGCCTGGCAGTATATTCCTCAGACAACCAATAATAACCTCACCGATAGCAGCCACAGCATATGGGTGTATGCATTTTTGTGCTTAGTACTCATACTCCATACTAAAAAAATTGAGATGTTTTTAACATTTTGCTTCCATTGTTTGATAACTTTCATATCATTAACAAGTCTAGTGATCCTGTGATTTTCATAATTCCATGAATCTCCATTTTTGTTGTTACAATTTCAATGTTGAGGAGTGTATAATATGTAGGGATAAGTATTTGTTCATCATATTATTGCATTATGTCAGTAAGGATTGTGGGATTTCAGCTCTGAAGTGTAAAGAACTATGAATGCACTTCACTGTAGTAGAGTCGACAACTCAGAATTAGTCTAAGATTGCTATGCAATATACCAAGTCAATTAACTTTTTATGTAGATGAATAAAGGAGACATGGTTGACACGCTTGATGATCAGAGCATAAACTGACATTAATTAGCAAATTTAGCACTTTGTAACATTATATTGAATAAAGGTGCTGTAGGCCACTAATATTTCAGTTGAAATAGCCAATTATAACAGGTGCCCCCCACTATAACCGGCCATAGACTACATTACATCTTTTTTATTTTCTTAATTTTATTTTTAGCTATCGGGCAGTACTCGTAAAATGTAAAATTTCATTCTTCTGGCTATAGTACTGAACTTTAAAGCAAATCAAAATCATGTAATTGTTCATAAAAACTATATAGTTATCAAGCTACCTACTGGAACGACATTGATATTATAGTATAGACTAAATATTTTTAATATTTGCTAAAGAAAATGTAAGGACATAAAACAGAATGATTACCTCTGGCATCTTGACTCTTCCTTCCTGAAAGGAACATGTCTGTGGATCATGGGTACACACATGTCGATATTTACACCAATGGCACTCATATGGGCTTTCTACACAAGATAGGCACCTGAGGATATGAAGGTGATATGATATTTAATATAAAAATATATAAATGCAGCTTTTACTTAATGCTCAAACACTATTGATCAGATAGTAACAGAGAAAGCAAACTTAAATAGGTCTATTATGTCTAACAAGAAATAGCACAGCACATGCGGCACCACCCGGCTGCCATGGGTTTCACTTACTGCGATCACGGCTGCTCTGCAGGAATTGCTGAATTAGACTAGAGGTGCTCTGCTTGTCAAAACCAGTGATAAGTGAATTGGTAATCCAAGAATACAGATGAACAGTGGCACACTTCAATCGTAAAAGTTTTCTTCTTTTTGCACCCATGGTCCCGTAGAAGCGCCAATCGGCGTGAAACGGCCGACGTCCAGCTCAGTGCTACTGTTTGTACCCTCTCCCCCTGTTTTCACAATTATCGTGGTTTCTATTTTTTCACATACCTGGATTATTAAAACAAGAAAACTTTCACGATTGAAGTGTGCTGCAGTTCGTCTGTATTCTTGGTTATACAGGTCTATTAGCTTATGTATAATTGTTTTATAATGTTTATAGGTTGGACATTTGATAATTTTATATATACTGTTTAATATATGGAAGGGGGTAGTCAATCCATTTAGATTACTCAAAAACAGTTGTTCATGTAGTTAAAAAATTTGTTCTCTAAATCTCTCCAAATGTTTTTCGGTTATCGCATGTGGCTTCACTGAGCATATATAATGTCTTCTTGCAACTTACCGTAATATAAAACACATGAAAATATAACGGCTATTCTGAGTCAGTAGGAGGAGGTGGAAGCCTCCTTGATAAAACACGTCTAATAGATGTAGATGCAATGGAATACATGTTATTCAAATTGATAACAAGCACTCACTCTGATAAATCAAATTAAAAATGCATACTGTATCATATTGTGTCAAGTCATAACATAGTCGGCTATGAATATTTAATCTTTTTTCTTAAATCTTTATTTCTGTCAGAGTATATGAAAGCAGAAGCATAGAACTGTTTGTAGTGAATTTATTACTGTGCAGTCTTGTATGGTGTCGCTATCCAGAGAAAAATGGAGAAATGTTCACTACAATTCCAAGCATACAATTATGGTCATTGGCGTGTCTAATGTTCTCTATTTCAAGATATGAATGGTATTAGCTTACAAGAGATTATTTGCTACTGCCAGCTATTCCTTAATAATGTTGTAATGAACCTCTCCAGTATTAGGGTTAATATCATTGTGTGGCCATGCAAGCAGGAGCATAATGATCTCTGTGACCATAACCAGGCCTGGGGGTGGAGGGAATCCGCTGGAACCAGTGCATATTTCAGCTGAACGTGCGTCCTCAGTCACACATTCAGTTGAAATGTCTAGAAGCAGAGAAACTTGCTGGGTCCCTGCACAGAAATACAAACTGTCGGCCAATCAGAGGCCAGCAGCTGACATCGGTGCACCTGTTACTGGGGGCACATGGCAGTGACATCATGTGCTGCCTGTGGCTTACACACTGAAGTCTTGTGATGGCTAAAGAAGAGGACACCGTGTGACAGGGGAACGGTGGGAAGGTGAGTAAAATCATTTAATTTTTTTATGTATTAAAAAAAAGCTGCAGAATGGTAGGCATATATACCAGGATGGGGAACGTATACACCAGGATAGGGTGACATATAAACCTGGATGTGGGATATATAAGCCAGGATGGGGGACATATATACTAGGATTGGGGACATATATACCAGGATGGACCCAGGATGGAGGACATATATACCAGGATGGGGAACATATACACTAGTATAGGTGACATATATACCAGGATGTGGGACATATATGCCAGGATGGGGGACATATATACCAGGATGGGGGACATATATGCCAGAATAGGACTAGGATCAAGAACATATATCCCAGGATAGGCCCTCAATGGGGAATATATACACCAGGATGGGCCATATATATACCAGGATGTGCCCGGTATGGGGAACATTTACCAGGATGTGAAACATATATACCAGGATGGGCACAGGATGAGGAACATAGATACTAGGATGAGGAACATATGCACCAGGATGAGCCCATAATGTGGGACATTAGTAAAGGATCGGAGATATTACTACGTAATGAGGTAGGAGGGGCAACTCATATTTCTTTATAGGTTTTAGAATGCAGCAAGGGCCCATACATCTGACCAACATGCAGGAGGGGCCCAGGTTAAAATTTTGTACTAGGGCCCATCGGACACAAATTACACCACTGCATTCAAACATTTTTAACAGGTTGTTTATTATTGACTAATAAAAGGGTTTTTACAAGGATAATTTAAAAAAAAATCAAAATCCACTATTGTTGAAGTTTATCATTTCCTCCCGTTAAAATGACTTTACAAATCCACTGATTTGGATTCCTGTCATTTCACGTGTTTCTTCAATTGTGCAAGTGATGAATGTCATGTGCTCTATATCCAACACATGATCTTGGCTAATGGCTTAATGCTTCCCCATTTGGATGTCATCAGCACCAAATCTACATTCATCGATCTGCTTTTCTGCGGTTTCCTAATAGTGTACGCTAAGAATGTACACAATGCACGTGTGCAGTTCTGCACAATGTTAAGACACCTATCTTGTCATGCTTTGACATAAAATTGATTTTTTTTGTATATGTCTGTGATAAATCTGATGAATTTTTCATCAGTATGTTAAGAGATCATAGTGACTTGGTTTTCAGATTTCTCGTGGCCACCTCTTGGCCAGATTAGCAGTTGGCCTGATATTCCTAACTTAGGAAATCCTAGACCAGGCTACTTCATTAGTAAAGTTTTCCAACCACATTTTGAGTAAGAAAAATTAGGGCCTTAGCATACGTTGTGGTTTAGTGGCATTTTAGTGTATTTTTTCTGTGCAGGTTTGTCAGAAAACCTGAAGGGTTTCCTAATGCCAGCAAAGTGAATGAGAATATTTAAGTTTCATGCACACGTTGAGTATTTTCTTCTTGCAGATTTGGTGCAGATTTTAATCCATAGTATGTCAATTCTTTCAGCGTTTTTACTGCAGATTTCACCCATACTAATGAGTGGGGAAGAATCTACACCAAAAACACAGGGAAATAAACGCATAAAAAATGCAGCAAAAATGTATCAAAAACATGCATATATTATACTGCATTTTTCCTGCCAAGAGATGCAGAAATAGGGCAGACATGTCTGCACTAAGTACTGAAAGTGCACATACCCTAAAAGTGATTAACATATTTTATGTTCTTTGATTGTTAGGGGACGGACCCAATTCCAACTCAGCACACAGAAGGATGTTCTGACTCTTTTACTGCAGTAAAGAGATATAACAGTACTCATTCATATTGCCTCAGCAACATCTCACTAATCTTGTCTGAGTTGCAATAACTTCTCATAAGTGTAAATGATGCAGTAAAGGGTCCGCAGCTACCTTTATCCTACTTGGATAGAGGACCTGAGGGCTCAGACAGCTTTGCTTACACATTGATGACCTATTGTCGCCCACCACCGTGCGGAGCTGCCGCCCCACCACCGCGCAGAGCTGCCGCCCAACCTACACCCCACCTACTGTTCCTCCCCAAAATCCTATAGAATGTAAGCCCTCAAGGGCAGGGTCCTCTTCCCTCTGTACTAGTCTGTCTGTTGTAACTTATATATGTATTCTGTATGTAACCCCCTTCTCATGTACAGCACCATGGCATCAATGGTGCTCTATAAATAAATAATAATAATAATAATAATTGGCAAGTTTGTATTCAGACATCTCACATTCTCCTAGCAGCTGAGATGAGCTCAAGTTCAATGCAGTTAGCTTATCAAACTGATAAGTATTGTACATGGCTAGGTTTACATGTATCAGTTGTACCGTATTTTTCCTTTATTAAGATGCACCGGATTATAAGGCGCACCTCAAATTTAAAGGAGGAAAATAGGGAAAAAATAATTTTTACTGTTAAAATGAGGGTCCATCTTATAATCCTAGTGCGTCTCATATTAGCTCACCAGGGGGGAGTGGCGGTGGTAGAGTGGCTCAGAAAGGACACAGGAGACAGGGTAGGCAATGCTGCGGGCTCGGAGGAGGGGGTGTCGTGACCCAGGAGGGTTGGCAATGCTGCGGGCTTGGAAAAGGGAGTGTCGCGGCTCAAAAGGGTCAGTGCGCGGAGGGTCTGCGATACTGCGGGCTCATGGGGTGTCATGGCGGTGGGCGCCATTGATCAGCTGCCGGGCTCAGAGGAGGCAATATCACGGATCCAGAGGGTCAGTGTGTGGCAGCGGAGGATCATCAATACTGTGGGCTTGTTGGGTGTCGCAGCAGCGAGCTCCATTGATCTGCCGACAGACTGTGGGCTCCTTTGAATTGCTGGCCATTGATGCAATGGACTTCAAGAAAATGGCCGCGGAGGCGGCGTGTGTGCAGATTGGCCTTCCGCGGCCATTTTCTTGAAGTCCATTGCGTCAACCGCAGGCGATTCAAAACAGCCTGCAGATCAATAGCACCCGCCACCACAACACCCCACATGCCTGCAGTATCGCTGACCATCCACTGTAGGACACTGACCCTTTTGAGCTGTGACATCCCCTCCTCTGAGCCCACCGACAGATTAATGGCACCAACTGCCGTGACACCCCATGAGCCCCCAGTATCGCCAACCCTCCGCTGCCGCACACTGACCCTCCTGAGCTGCTCCACTGCACTGACACCCCCCGAGCCCTCCGTATTGCCGATCCTGCACCACCACTGCTGCTCTGGTAAGCCATATGCAGTTTGTAAGACGTACTTCCATTTTTCCCCCAGTTTTAGGGGAAAAAAGTACAACTTACAAACCAGAAAATACTGTATTTTACTAGATGCTTTATTTCTGAGCCAGGTACAACTGATAAAGTGTGGTACAGTTTTCACCACTTCACTAATCCTAGATGAACAGAGAAATGGTGCTTGCCATGTTTTTCTGTCTGGATCTGGGAGAAATCTTATGTAACATCCGGTGCCACCATACAACATTTTCATAAAATTAATGGTTGGAAGTTATCTTTCATCAACAGGATAAGAGAGAAGTTCCTGATTTCTGGGGTCAGACAGCTACCAATCCCGAAGAATGTAAATGGAGCAGAGGTCAATCAGGCGCACTGCCGTTAAATTAATTCTTATGGGAGTGCCAAAGACCAGTCGAGAGCAGCACTCAGTTATCTCATAATGAATGCAGCAGCGGAGCGCATGATAACCAGCACTCCTGTCATCAGAGCCCCAGTAATCGGGTTCGGTGAGGTTACCAACTGTCGGCTCCCGGCAGTCAGGAAGAGTTTTGTTATCTAATGGTTAGGGGATAGCTTACAATATCAAGATTACCTTTAAAGCCATTTACATTATGTTTTATAATTTTTTACATGAAAACTTCAATTACATCCCTTTAAAACAAGTCTGTCCACATGTAATTTTCATTTGATTACATTTCTTTATTCGTACATAAAAATAAATAAAAAAAAAAAGTGTACAAAGCCAGCCATCTTTGGAAATATGAACCTACTATGAATCCAGTAATTTTCCACTACTACTTATAGTAGATGCTACTATGGTAATTCTAGGTGTACCTTAGAATATAAAACGTTCCATTGGGTACTCAAACAAATTTGAATCTTGCTTCATAAATACTAGTACTAGGGCGTAAACTCAATGTGTTTTCTCTTTCATTTGTGCAAATGCTACTAACATGAAAAAGAAAATTGCCCACGAATGAAAAAAGGACACAGATGAAAAAAAAAAACCAATGAAACAGTAATATTTATAATATCTTTGTAGAATTTGTCATGAATGGGCATAACGTTGGTCAGTTACACAGAAAAGTCGATTCCAGGGTTGCTACACTCTCTAAACAGCACAGTGAAGATGTACAAGGACACATATAAAAAGAGGCTTGTAAAATTTGGCAAAAGGGTGTTGGAGGTGGTATTTACTCTCTGTATAAGATATTTATGGAATATCCTTTCTGTATACTAGAGATAAGTTAATTATTTATGGTACAATCAAAAAGTGTTCAGTTTTGAACATATTACAATATCTAACTAGCAACCTCCTTCCAGCCAAGTATTTAATCAAGGTAACATTAAACACAGTCTTAGGTCAGTGTTTATTGGTAATTATCAGTAGACATGAGCAGACCCGTGAAAGATCGGTTCAGCGAGTTTAGCCGGACTTTAGATAGACTTCAGTTCTGGACCTGGATTTTACCTGAACCTCATTGGAAGTCACTGATTGGGCAGTTCAGCTCTCCTCCCAGAGGCAGCCAGCCATAGACAGAATACTTCTGGCAAAGGGCCGGGTTTTTTCATTTTTTTTTGGTACACCCTACATTTGATAAAGCTGTTGATACCCCTAGTGTGAGCCATTCAAACACTGCATGCAGCTTGCACTGTTCCGAGCACCACGTGTACCCAAGCACAGTGATGCTCGCTCAAGTACTCTGTTTATGTAAAGCACCTGAACTCCAAACTCAAATTCTGTTTTTTTTGTAAAGTCTGTGTTCGGTACAAACACCGAACTTTAAAGTTCTGGTTCACTCATCTCTAGTTATCAGTAGAGATGAGCAAAAATGAGGTTCAATGTTCGGGTTCGGAAAACTTCCAAAAAAACAAACAAAGTTCGAGTTCGAAGTTCGAGTGACTTATGAGTGCAAGCTACTCAAGCAAGCAGCGCTGTGCTTGGGTATGATTGATGCTCAGCCCTGTGCGAGCTACGTGCAGTGTTTGAACTGCTCGAACATGGGATTAATTCAGTACAATCAGATGCAGTGTGAACACACAAAACAAAAAAAAAATTGAAAAACTCTGCCCCCGGAAGAGTTCTGCCATTAGGCTAGCAGAATGTGGATGGAGCCACAAACTGCCCAATTCCACTGAGGTTGGAAGTCAGGATCACAAACCAAACTTTTTTTAAGGTTCGAACGAACCTGGCGAACCGAACTTCCAAAGGTTCCCTCATCCCTAGTTATCAGCATTGGACATGCAACTTTGTAATTTTAGGGATTTTTGTGCTCTTAGGTGCTATGTAATATATACATGAAAAATTATTTTCAAGCTCACATAGAAATTGATGTTATGGTACCAGCACACAACTATACTATGGAAGCCTGTTCCAATCCAAAATTGTCATCCATGACCAGCTGGGGGCATATACAGTCTGTGTCTTCGATGTTACTTGCAAGCACACAGACCTTTTTCTTTTTTTTACACATTCTACTTTATATGCTGCTTTAAGGTGGAACAGTTGTTTCCAGAAGGTCTGTTTTCTAAAAAAAAAAAGGCAATATTATCTGCAAATTGCCTTTGATTGATGACAGAGCTCTGACTTGCCATTTATCAATATTTTACCATTGGAAAAAATGTATTTAAAGTAAATTCTTATAGGCAATGCTCTAATTTATGTAAGACGTTTTCCAGGCTGTCCATTTTACTTACAGAATATCATATATAATATATAACAATGTTAGAATAAAATATTTTATTTTACCTAAAATGTGCATGGTTAAAATCAGTGGAGAAACTTCATTGCTAAGGATTCATTTGTACGCCATACAGAACCTGTCTATATTAGATAAGATGCAAACTGCTGGGGATAACCAAAATGGCATACAATGCTTTGGCTCCTGCAATAAAGGCCAGCTGAGAACATGAATGGAGCAGTAGGAAGAGGAGCTGTGCTCAGGGCATATGGGTAGGACGTCAGACACAACAATTCCTTTTAGGTTTCTGATTGTCATGGAAACCCGAACAATACAAGGAAAAGACACAAAATAAAAACAGTATGAAAAAGGAGAGTGAATTATTCATTGTCTCATTGGCCTACGACTACATATAGAATCTGATCTATATTCAATGCATGAAAAGACTACAGCATATACTGCCCCGTTACATATATATATTACACAAGATACTTACGAGTTATGAACGCTGCAGTTATAGAAAACAAAGTTTGTGCTGGCAAATGTCATCCCAGTTTCTTTGGACTTAAGTTGGAGCTGGACAATATGATGGTCACCTAGAAAGGAGAAATAGGAATTACTCAAGTGAAGAAAAATCCCATACAATTCATCATTTAAATGGAAGCAGATGAGGAAAAAACAAACTATTCATAATGGGAATGGGTCATCAGAAATTGACCTATTGCTTAAATCAGGTTTTTGTGTTTGAAAAGAAAAAAAGATTTGATTTCCATACCCAATCGTTATAGATAAAAAATAGTAATCTTGCATTTTTCCCACTGGGACTTTAAAGGGAACTTGTCACGTGGAAAAATGCTATTAACCTGGGGATATGGGGTTAATCTGCAGGTTAATAGCATTCTGAACCTGCCCGGTGCCTGCATATTAAACTTCACCAGGGAGGATATGAAGTTTAATACTCCCGGCATTGCTCCGGTTTCAGCCATAGGGCGGCACTGGCGCGTTCACTCATCTGCGCATGGAGAGAGGTGTCAAGGTTGCGCCCCCTACACTGACTGACAGCTTCCTCTAATGCTGACTGGCTGTCAGTCAGTGAAGGGGGTGGGGTTTACAGCTGCTGCTCTCTATACACAGGGCAGTGATTTTACCCATGCCGGAGCCGCCTTCATGACTGAAACCCGAACACTGGTAGAAGGCTTAAAGTTAATTTCCTTCCGATAGTGTGGGATTAATGTGCAGGTGCCGGGCAGGTTCAGCATGCTACTAACCTGCAGATTAACTCCAAATCTGCAGGTTAATAACATTTATCCACATGACAGGTTCCCTTTAGGACTTTAGATGTCCAATATTTTAAGTAATCCACATGTACTTTAGCAGCAATTAATAAACTCGGACTCTATCTTATGTATTAAAGCATCTATTGAGAGAGTGAAAATGTCATTGTGAAAAGAGGGAGCAGGGTCAGCTGTGAGGTCGCCTATTGTGACTGATGGATCCTGTGTTATTATCAGCTGTGCATAGAGAACAATTCTATGTGGGGTGAATTGGTGAAAAAAAAATCAATTATGCTATGTTTTTTCTTTTCTTTTACTTTTTCCAGCATAGATTGTGTAAAAATCTAAGCACTGAAATATCTGACATGTGTCACTATTAGGGATGATCGAATACCTCAAATATTCGGCAATGCCCATATTCGCCGAATAGGTCGCCGCTAATCGACTATTTGCGAATATTCGATGTGCAATGTAAGTCTATGGGAAGCCCGAATAGTTGATATTCGGCAACTATTCGGGCTTCCCATAGATTTACATTGCGCATCGAATATTCGCGGCGATCTATTCGTCGGATATTCGCGAAGCCGAATAATGCCGAATATTTGTGATATTCAATCATCCCTAGTCACTATCTTCTGAGACCCAACAATTCTTTATTTTTCTGTCAATAGATCTGTATGAGGCCTTTTTTTTGTCTGATAAGTTATTATTTATATTTTGATAAACTGGACACATATGCCAAATATGCTTTTCTAATTTTGTACTTTAGCCATTTTTTATTCAACTGTAATATTTTTTTAATATTTAATTTTCATTTTAATCACCCTAGAAGATGTTTACCTGTTTTTATTTGATCACTTGCCCTCCAAACTGCAATCCTATGCTTCATTGGAGCACCACGATAGTGGCAATGGGGCCTTTAGTAGGTCACCAGCTGCCATGCAGTGCATTATATCACCCTCCATTTTTTCTGGGGGCTACCAGTAAATCAAATGTTTAAAAGGGATTAAACTTTTAAAATATTTAAATTTATTGAAATATTAAACAAGTTTCAATGTTGTCCCATCTTTCCCTTTATTACTTCTATGTAAATTGATGGTGTTGTCGTAAACCAATATAATCTTATATACACTTGATAGCTGAGAAGTGCATTATTGTTGAAGATCCAACTGCTGTGACTCCCACTGATCTCACCTTGTGGGATTAAAGCATTGAGCATGTGCGACTTTTGCTCCATCAACTGTCCAATTATTGTAATAGTTGATGTCGAGTAATGGAGGGAGCTTAGTAAAGCCTCATTCACAAAGAGCACTTAGGGCTGCTTGTACTCTGGATCAATGATTATAGAATAATCAGCTCCTTTGTGGAAAAGTGTTATATATTGTTAATGGAACAATCCTTTTAAGTGGGCCTGTTAGCCGTGACCAGGTTTTATTCTTATTCTACTCCCACTGATCCCCTAAGCATTCTTTTCTTTGAGTTTTTATTTTATTTTTTTAATTTGCCAAATGGTCTAGAGATAAGGTGGTGTCACACACAGCGACAACGACAATGACGTCGCTGCTACGTCACCATTTTCTGTGACGTTGCAGCGACGTCCCGTCGCTGTCGCTGTGTGTGACATCCAGCAACGACCTGGCCCCTGCTGTGAGGTCACCGGTCGTTGCTGAATGTCCAGCTTCATTTTTTGGTCGTCGCTCTCCCGCTGTGACGCACACATCGCTGTGTGTGACAGCGAGAGAGCGACGAAATGAAGCAAGCAGGGAGCAGGAGCCGGCGTCTGGCAGCTGCGGTAAGCTGTAACCAGGGTAAACATCGGGTAACCAAGGGAAGACCTTTCCCTGGTTACCCGATATTTACCTTCGTTACCAGCGTCCGCTCTTGCTGCCAGTGCCGGCTCCCTGCTCTCTGCACATGTAGCTGCAGTGCACATGTAGCTGCAGTACACATCGGGTGATTAACCCGATGTATACTGTAGCAAGGAGAGCAGGGAGCCAGCGCTAAGCGGTGTGCGCGGCTCCCTGCTCTCTGGACATGTAGCTGCAGTACACTGTAGCTAGGAGTGCAGGGAGACAGTGCTAAGCGCGGCTCCCTGCTCTCTGCACATGTAGCACAGCGTCGTTATGATCGCTGCTGCTTCTGCTGTGTTTGACAGCTAAGCAGCGATCATAACAGCAACTTACAAGGTTGCTGTTACGTCACAGAAAATGGTGACGTAACAGCGACGTCATTGTCGCTGTCGCTATGTGTGATCCCAGCTATATGGGACTCTTATTAGGTGCTAAGTTTTATGGTGTTTACAAGGGAGTGGTGCTCAGAGACATCTCTGGGGCGTGTCATAAAGGTACCGTCACACATAACGAGATCGCTAGCGAGATCGCAGCTGAGTCACGGTTTCCGTGACGCTGTAGCGATCCCGTTAGCGATCTTGTTATGTGTGACACCTACCAGCGATCAGGCCCCTGCTGTGAGATCGCTAGTCATTGTAGAATGGTCCAGGCCATTTTCTTCAAAGGCGGTGTCCTGCTGGGCAGGACAAATCGCTGTGTTTGACACTGTGTGACAAGGTCCCAGTGACTGCTGAGATCGTTATACAAGTCGCTACAAGTCGCTACTGTGACCTGTATTGTTCCTGCATCGCTGGTAAGATCTGACAGTGTGACATCTCACCTGCGACCTCCCAGCGACTTACCTGCGATCCCTATCAGGTTGCATCGTTTTCGGGATCGCTGGTAAGTCGTTGTGTGTGACTGGGCCTTAGGCTGCTATGTTTTATTACCATAAAGCTGGGTTTACACACTGAGACTTTCTAGCGATCCAACCTGCGATCTCAACCTAGCCGGGATCGCTACAAAGTCTCTGGTGAGCTGTCAAACAGGCAGACCTGGCCAACGACCTAACAGCGATCCGGACCTGCAGAGCGACTAGCTGGTCGTTGGGGACGTGTCAAAAAAGCAGGTGAACTTCACCCGACTTCATGCCGCGCGGCTCTGTGTGCCGTGTAAATAAATAAATAATTAAAAAATCCAGCGTGCGGTCCCCCCCTATTTTAATACCAGCCAGATAAAGCCATACGGCTGCAGGCTGGTATTCTCAGGATGGGGAGGCCCACGTTATGGGGAGCCCCCCAGCCTAACAATATCAGTCAGCAGCCGCCCAGAATTGCCGCATACATTATATGCGACAGTTCTGGGACTGTACCCGGCTCTTCCCGATTTGCCCTGGTGCGTTGGCAAATCGGGGTAATAAGGAGTTATTGGCAGCCCATAGCTGCCAATAAGTCCAAGATTAATCATGTCAGGCGTCTCCCCGAGATTCCTTCCATGATTAATCTGTAAATTACAGTTAAAAAACACACACCCAAAAAATCCTTTATTAGAAATAAAAAACACAAACACATTCCCTCATTACCAATTTATTACCCACAACAAAGCCCTCCTTGTCCGGCGTAATCCACGGTCCTCCAGCGTCGCATCCAGCTCTGCTGCATGCAGGTGACAGGAGCAGCAGAAGACACAGCCGCTCCTGTCACCTGCACGCAGCTAATGAAGAGAGCCGTGTGATCGGCTGAGCTGTCACTGAGGTTACCTGGATCCAGCGGTGGATGCAGCGGTGGCCGCGGGTAACCTCAGTGACAGTTCAGCTGATCGCGTTACTCACCTCATTTGCTGGTGATTTCCCCCCCTCTCTCATACTCACCGATCCCCGATCACCGGCGCTGCACGGCGTTCACACTGCTCCGGCGGCTTTTCCTTTTTTGAAAAAGCCGGCCGCTCATTAAACAATCTCGTATTCCCTGCTTTCCCCGCCCACCGGCAAATGTGATTGGTTGCAGTGAGACACGCCCACACGCTGAGTGACAGCTGTGTCACTGCACCCAATCACAGCAGCCGGTGGGCGTGTCTATACTGTGCAGTAAAATAAATAAATAAATAATTAAAAAATCCGGCGTGAGGTCCCCCCCAATTTTAATACCAGCCAGATAAAGCCATACGGCTAAAGGCTGGTATTCTCAGGATGGGGAGCTCCACGTTATGGGGAGCCCCCCAGCCTAACAATATCAGTCAGCAGCCGCCCAGAATTGCCGCATACATTAGATGCGACAGATCTGGGACTGTACCCGGCTCTTCCCGATTTGCTCTGGTGCGTTGGCAAATCGGGGTAATAAGGAGTTATTGGCAGCCCATAGCTGCCAATAAGTCCTAGATTAATCATGTCAGGCGTCTATGAGACACCCTCCATGATTAATCTGTAAATTACAGTTAAAAAACACACACCCAAAAAATCCTTTATTAGAAATAAAAAACACTAACAAATTCCCTCATTACCAATTTATTACCCACAACAAAGCCCTCCTTGTCCGGCGTACTCCACGGTCCTCCAGCGTTGCATCCAGCTCTGCTGCATGCAGGTGACAAGAGCTGCAGAAGACACAGCCGCTCCTGTCACCTGCACGCAGCTAATGAAGAGAGCCGTGTGATCGGCTGAGCTGTCACTGAGGTTACCTGGATCCAGCAGTGGATGCAGCGGTGGCCACGGGTAACCTCAGTGACAGCTCAGCTGATCGCGCTACTCACCTCATTTGCTGCGTGGAGCTGACCGGAGCGGCGGTGAGTAGCGCGATCAGCTGAGCTGTCACTGAGGTTACCCGCGGCCACCGCTGCATCCACCACTGGATCCAGGTAACCTCAGTGACAGCTCAGCCGATCACACGGCTCTCTTCATTAGCTGCGTGCAGGTGACAGGAGCGGCTGTGTCTTCTGCTGCTCCTGTCACCTGCATGCAGCAGAGCTGGATGCGACGCTGGAGGACCGTGGAGTACGCCGGACAAGGAGGGCTTTGTTGTGGGTAATAAATTGGTAATGAGGGTATATGTTTGTGTTTTTTATTTCTAATAAAGGATTTTTCAGGTGTGTGTTTTTTAACTGTAATTTACAGATTAATCAAGGAGGGTGTCTCATAGACGCCTGACATGATTAATCTAGGACTTATTGGCAGCTATGGGCTGCCAATAACTCCTTATTACCCCGATTTGCCAACGCACCAGGGCAAATTGGGAAGAGCCGGGTACAGTCCCAGAACTGTCGCATATAATGTATGCGTCAATTCTGGGCGGCTGCCTGACTGATATTGTTAGGCTGGGGGCTCCCCATAACGTGGAGCTCCCCATCCTGAGAATACCAGCCTTTAGCCATATGGCTTTATCTGGCTGGTATTAAAATTGGGGGGGACCTCACGCCGGATTTTTTAATTATTTATTTATTTATTTTACTGCACAGTATAGACACGCCCACCGGCTGCTGTGATTGGGTGCAGTGACACATCTGTCACTCAGCGTGTGGGCGTGTCTCACTGCAACCAATCATATTTGCCGGTAGGCGGGGAAAAGCAGGGAATACGAGATTGTTTAATGAGCGGCCGGCTTTTTCAAAAAAGGAAAAGCCGCTGGAGCAGAGTGAACGCCGTGCAGCGCCGGTGATCGGGGATCGGTGAGTATGACAGAGGGGGGGACACTTCAGTCACTCGGGGGATTAGCGGTCACCGGTGAATCCTTCACCGGTGACCGCTAATCAGGGCGCTACACAGACAGAGCCGCGGAGTCGCTGTAAAGTCCCCTTTACACACTGAAACTTGCTAGCGATGCATGCTGCACAGCGGGAAACAAAGGACCTAGGAATGGTCCTGAACGACACACTGCAATGTCGCTGGGGAGGTCGCTGTAACGTCACAAAACCAGTGACGTTACAGCGATGTCGTTTGCGATGTTGCAGTGTGTAAACCCAGCTTAAGAGTAATGCCTGCTTGGTAAAGGCCATAAAAAATAGCCCTGAATAAAAGGCCTATTGTTCTTGAACCAAATGGGGACTTGAAAAAAGATAACAAATCACTTTGATGAAAAGAATTAGAGGAAAACTGACCATTTCTCAAAACCTCGAAGTCTCTGTTGATAAGTTTTCTGTTTAAAGGCCCAGTCACACACGACTGTCACACAGTCAGATCTTACCAGCGATGCAGGAACAATACAGGTCGCAGCAGCGACCTGTATAACGATCTCAGCAGTCACTGTGACCCTGTCACACAGTGTCAAACACAGCAATGTGTCCTGCCCAGCAGGACATCGCCTTTGAAGAAAATGGCCTGGGCCATTCTGCAATGACTAGAGATCTCACAGCAGGGGCCTGATCGCAGGTAGGTGTTACACATAACAAGATCGCTAACGGGATCGCTACTGCGTCACAGAAACCGTGACTCCGCTGCGATCTCGCTAGCGATCTCGTTATGTGTGACAGTACCTTAAGACATTGCACTAATTTATAGCCTGTTATTGGATACCACATGATATCAAAGACAATTACATGCATAGCCTGTTATTGGATACCACATGATATCAAAGACAATTACATGCTGTTGTAAAAGCATTTAAACGTTGAGTTGGCATCAACAACAGGGAGTCAGGGCCCATAAGGGACCATTTTGAAAGTAAGAATAATAAAGAGGTTGGCCACTACTTTTACATTGATGACCTATACTTAGGGCGGCTTTGCACACTACGACATCGCAGGTGCGATGTCGGTGAGGTCAAATCGAAAGTGACGCACATCCGGCGTCACTTGCGATGTCGTAGTGTGTAAATCCTAGATGATACGATGAACGAGCGCAAAAGTATCGTTATCGTATCATCGGTGCAGGCTCCGACATTTCCATAATGCCAGTGCCGCGACAGTTACGATGTAGTACCTCGTTCCTGCGGCAGCACACATCGCTGTGTGTGAAGCTGCAGGAGCGAGGAACATCTCCTTACCTGCCGCCAGCGGCTACACGGAAGGAAGGAGGTGGGCTGGATGTTTACATCCTGCTCATCTCCGCCCCTCCGCCGCCATTGGCCACCTGCCGTGTGACATCGCTGTGACGCCTCACAACTCGCCCCCTTAGGAAGAAGGCGGGTCGCCGGCCAGAGCGACGGTCGCAGGGCAGGTGAGTGCATGAGAAGCTGGTGTAGCGATAATCATCGCTACGCCAGGTATCACAAGATATCGTACCTGCGACAGGGGCGGGACTATCGCGTGTGACATCGCAGCATTGGCTTGCGATGTCGCAACGTGCAAAGCCCGCCTTAGAATAGCCCTTTCACCCGGAATGCCGCCAGTGATAGTTCCTGCTTGGCAGTGTGTGTTCTGGTTCCCATGAGTTTGTTCTGATCTTGTCCTGCTACCTTGTTCCTCGTTCCCTATTCCCTCTCCTCCCCTGCTGTGATTTAACTCCCTGCCTCCCTGACCTTCGGCTTGCTTCGTGACTCCAGCTCTGCTCTCTCCTTTGTTAGTTACATGGCCTCTTGGTTTCTGACCCCAGCTTATACTCTGACCTCGGCTCTGCTCCACTTCTGTATTTGACGCTACTTCCTGGCTTACTGATCCTCAGCTCACTCATGACTTCGGCTTCTCTCGCGCCCTCTGTACTGATGTGACCTCCTGGCTTCAGACTCGTGGCTTGGTTGACTACGCTCCTGATCTTCCCCACTAGAGTACTAGCGACCTCTAGCAAGCAGCCTCCTCATTACACCTAGGTGCTTTACATCCCATCTGGTGCACTTGCAACTCCTAGTGGTGTAACGTCACAACACCCCTCCCCCCATCTATCAGATATTCTTGGTGACAGTGGCAGCAGGCAGCTGGAAATGCTCAGATCTGGAGCTGCTCCATGTTCTGATAGCGGCCGTTGCTGGGTACTGCACATCTGCCTTCTATTGACTTAAATGGGAGGCAGATATGTAGTACCCGGCCGTGGCTGCTATGAAAAGATGGAGCAGCTTGGAAACTGAGCATTTCCGGCTGCCTGCTGCTGCCACTGTTACCAACAACTACTGATTAGATTTGGTGAGGTGTGTCGTACTCCGGCCTATCAGACATTGATGACCTATTCTAAGGATAAGCCATCAAAAGTACTGGACAACCTCTTTAAATTAATAATTTATCTATGTCAATTTAAATTGTTACAAATCCCCCTTTAATTATGTCCTTTGACGAAAAAAGTATATATTATATACATATAAAAAAACCTTTTAGCATAGATTCATCCAAATCCTAATTTACTATGAAAAGGCTATTTAGATCTAAAAAAAATATATGAAAAATGAACAATTCACAAAATTATGTCAAATAAGTAATAGGTTTATAACCCAATGCACCAAAAATGAGTAATACAGTATAGAACATAGCCTGGTCCTTTATTGTGATATACAGTGTGACTTGTTCCTTCGTTGTAGTATAGATATAGAGTATTTTCCTTAGTGGACTTTATTCTTCCCGACCACCTTTTACATAGATAATTACAGCATGTCTCTCCAACATAAATAAGCGCGATTCCCATTTTTATCACTAATGGTAATATTCAGTTTGTATAATAGAATCTTCTTTTGTAATTTTCTACACACAAATATATTCATTGCATTAAGTATTTCCCAAATCCCCTACAGTGGGATACTGTATCCACGCACCTCCAGCACCCTGCTATGAATGAGGAGATTCAATATTTTACGCATTCAGCAGGATCATTAAATCCAACGCAATTTCACTTCAGCTGAATGCTTCATATTTTTAGAATAATTATTGCTTTGGGGAAGAGTCTCAAACTATTTATACATGTAGCGGCTCATTGCAAGATTTTACTAGAAAGCACACGACATACTGCCATCCTCCATATTTCTCACCAAAGTCATTAGAATTCCAAAATGTGAAATTATTTTTAACTGTACTGTATGTCTTGGGATGCTTTGAAAGACCAGTGACCTAGTAATTTCATTTTTATATAGTTTGTATCTAACTGTTTTATTAACTTTGCCATCTCTAGACAATCAGTTGAACATATTCGTGCCTAGTCCTGCAGGGCACAGACCTCTTTTTCCAGGGGTACTCTGCTGCTCTTCCTATAGATCGGATCTAGATTAGACACCCACTTTTATGATGATCATGTGGCCTAATAGGGTAGCTGTACTGGTCAACATACCTGTGCAGCCACACAAGGGCCCAGAAGGGAAGAGTGCCCATTTCTACAACCAAAGTCAGTAGAATTGTACACTTTGATGTCTTATTGACCTACAGTGCCCAATTACAAGAGCCCTTTTCCATCTGTGTCCACCAGAAAGTAGATGAACTGAGGTCATTGACTTTGGACAATTCTTCTTAAAGGGAATCTGTCACCAGGTTTTTTTTCCCCCATTTGAAAGCAGCATAATGTAGAGGCAGAGACCCTGATTCCAGCGATGTGTCACTTACTGAGCTGTTTGCTGTCATATTGATAAAATCACTATTTCTCTGCTGCAGATCTAGCAGTTATACAGACCTTATGAATATGCTGGACTATCTGGTAGTATGCCAAGTAGTTCTCTAATGAAAATCTACTTATCCAAACTACACTAAGGAGCCCAGTAAGTGACACATCACTGGAATCAGGGTCACTGCCCCTACATTACGCTGCTCTCAGATCAGGTAGCAAAAACCTGGTGACAGATTCCCTTTAATGCCTTTATTTATGCCTTATTCTGTAATCTGTTTTAATCTATCTGCTTTTCGAAAAATATTGAGTATCTAAGTCTAACTAAACATGATAAGGGAGAAGTGAGTCTAAACATAATTAATTTGATCTTAAAGAAAACAAATGGGATCATTTTCCAGTCATATCACATGTGAGTGTTTTAGCCAATCACTGCACATATTGGGTATATGCTGTCCCCCATGAAAAGAAATCCAACGGACTCTACAAGGAGAGAACAGTGAGTCAATATAGGTCATGCAAAGAAATGAATACTGCATGATTTAAGTTTTTTCGATGACAGTTTATGGTTGACTATATGGCTTGTATTGTAGATGTAAACCTTGATCCCACAAGGAAAAAAGGAAAAATCAATTCCTTCTATATGGCCATTTATATAAACTGAATGAAGGGAAGAAAGAAGATATGAAAACTACTACTTGGGCTATGTTCACATGTCCAGTAATAATTCGTTAGAATGGATCAAGCAACAATTCATTGGCGAAAACGTTGCGTAGACACAACTTTTTGTCTATTTTTACAAAAAGTTATTTCAACTGAATGCTTTATTTAACACTGAAGTCTATCTATGTCAAACAGTTCCGTTAATTAGCCATCCATTATCTTCCACTTGAAACTGATCCAATAAGCAAAAAAACAGATCCTTTTCAAATGAAAGGAAAATGGATGGCTAATAATGATGAGCGAGTGTGGAAATACTCGAATTCGTGATGCTTGTAACGAGTACTGTCTAATACTCGCGTATGCATTCCAAATAGTGTATGCAATGCAAGTCAATGGGGAAAACTCGCAATGTAATGGGCAAACCGAATGCCGTACTTTTTGTGCGAGTAGCAAATAGTACGACATTCAGGTTACTCATTACATTGCGAGTTTTCCCCATTGACTTGCATTGCACACTATTCAGAATACATACACGAGTATCAGACACTACTAAGGGCGGCATGGTGGCTCAGTGGTTAGCACTGCAGTCTTGCAGCGCTGGGGTCCTGGGTTCAAATCCCACCGAGGACACAATCTGCAAGGAGTTTGTATGTTCTCCCAATGTTTGCATGGGGGTACTCCAGTTTCCTCCCACATTCCAAAAACATACTCATAGGGAACCTAGAATGTTAGCCCCAATGGGGACAGTGTTGCCATTGTATGTAAAGAGCTGTGGATTTAACATCGCTATATAAATGAATAAATAATATTATACTATCATAATATATTATTAATAATATAATATATAATATATACAGAACAGACCAAAAGTTTGGACACACCTTCTAATCTCTAGAACAACTGTTAAGAGGAGACTTTGTGCAGCAGGCCTTCATGGTAAAATAGCTGCTAGGAAACCACTGCTAATGACAGACAACAAGCAGAAGAGACTTGTTTGGGCTAAAGAACACAAGGAATGGACATTAGACCAGTGGAAATCTGTGCTTTGGTCTGATGAGTCCAAATTTGAGATCTTTGGATCCAACCACCATGTCTTTTTAGAAAAGGTGAACGGATGGACTCTACATGCATTGTTCCCACCATGAAGCATGGAGGAGGAGGTGTGATGGTGTGGGGGTGCTTTGTTGGTGACACTGTTGGGGATTTATTCAAAATTGAAGGCATACTGAACCAGCATGGCTACCACAGCATCTTGCAGCGGTGTTCTATTCCATCTGGTTTGCGTTTAGTTGCACCATCATTTATTTTTCAACAGGACAATGACCCCAAACACACCTCCAGGCTGTGTAAGGGCTATTTAACTAAGCAGAAGAGTGATGGGGTGCTACGCCAAATGACCTGGTCTCCACAGTCACCAGACCTGAACCCAATCAAGATGGTTTGGGGTGAGCTGGACCGCAGAGTGAAGGCAGAAGGGCCAACAAGTGCTAAGCATTTCTGGGAACTTCTTCAAGACTGTTGGAAAACCCTTTCCGGTGACTACCTCTTGAAGCTCATCAAGAGAATGCCAAGAGTGTGCAAAGGAGTAATGAAGCAAAAGGTGGCTACTTTGAAGAACCTAGAATATAAGACATATTTTCAGTTGTTTCAAACTTTTTTAAGTATTTTATTCAACATGTGATAATTCATAGTTTTGATGCCTTCAATGTGAATCTACAATTTTCAGAGTCCTGAAAATAAAGAAAACTCTTTGAATGAGAAGGTGTGTCCAAACTTTTGGTCTGTACTGTATATATAATATAATATATTATTAATAATATATTAATATTATATTATTAAATATTATATACTTGTTTCGAGTATCGCGAATCAGAGTATTTTGAAACTCGCTCATCATTAATGGCTAAATAACGATCCATAGACTTCAACGTTAGAAAAACAGATCCAGCTGAAATCAGTTTTTTTTTCTTTTTTTAAAAAAAGAACTGTTTTTCCAACGGATTGTGGCTGGATCGATCCTAACAGATGATTACTGGATATGTGAACATAACCTAAGCAGAAAAAAATGTTTTTTGTTTTTAGTGAACTCAAAATCCACTGCCGCATTAACGAACATACGGTTCTCAGATCACCATGCAAAGTTTTAGTTTATTTGTTTGTTGAGGAAGATGATAAAAGCATAGTAGAGACTTGCATATGGGATGCACATGGGTGAATAAAAGTTTTATTGTCATTATTTTTAGAATTAAACTGACAAACAAAGAAGAGTTGGGATAAACATGATCCCACATTCTGTACATGTGGAAATGCTTAGCTTAATTAAAACAAAATAACGCAAACTTAGTTTTGATATTGTAAAATAGTTTTAAAGGCTTAAAAGTTCTTGTGATGTTCCTTTTGAGTAATCTCTCTTTTCTATTGTTTACATTATGTACTGATTGTAAAGTGAACTATAAAAAAGACCAATATATGAATGCACAAGCAATATATTCAATGCTTTGCAACAAATGTCCTCAGACGGGTTACTCCGAGGCGGTGCAATCCATGAAGATAATGGTAATGGATGTCTTGTTCTGTAGCAGGCACCTGTACAGTGATACCAGATTTACAGCTCTGAACTGTACCTTATGCATTATTTAACCGGTATTGGCAAGTCAGCACCCATACTCGGGGGCAAGAATAATGGCATTTTACAGTTAAGTTGGCAAGCTAAATGAATAAAAATAATCCATCTATCAAACACATGGAAGGCGCCTTAGTTGTCTGCAATTTATTCCGCACACATATTATTCTGTATCCTTTGCTATGTGAGCAACCGCTCCTCTTACCACAGGGAACTGAAACTCTGTACTTGCCAACTTTCTGTCATTATCAGACACTGACCCTGCACTTGGTATCTCCTCCCGGGAGACTTTGCCGGATTCTTTAGAAAGACATCTTAACAAAACACTAAGGGCAGCCAAGTGTGAGACCTCCATATGATGAATAGTTATTCAGTCCAAGCACACAGTGTGACTTTAAATGAATTAACCACTGCCCCTAAAATCTATTTCCAATTTCACCGATTTAAGCAATTAAAGAAAAACTATACAAAAACATTTGCACATTAGTGGGTATCATAAAAAATACAATTTCATTAAAGATTCAATGCAAAATACAAGGAAACAACACAAATTGTTAAAAACACAAACGAATACCATTGCTATACACACACACAAAAAAAATCTAAATTGGTTCATCATAAGAGGGAAGAACTAACCCCTACCTCCTGCAAATAAGGGTCCTTGGACCAGAGAGGAAAGTATAAAAGTATGAATGTGCCACGAAAAAAAATCTAAACTAACCCCTATATCCTGCAAATAAGGGTCCTTGGGCCAGAGAGGAAAGTACCGTATATAAGTACAAATGGGCTACACAAAAAAATCAAAACTGGTTCACCATGATAAGATGGAAGAACTAACCCCTACCTCCTGCAAAAAAGGGTCCTTGGACCAGAGAGGAAAGTACCATATATAAGTACGAATGGGCTACAAAAAAAAATCAAAACTAACCCCTATATCCTACAAATAAGGGTCCTTGGACCAGAGAGGAAAGTACCGTATATAAGTTTAAATGGGCTACACAAAAAAATCTAAACTAACCCCTATATCCTGCAAATAAGGGTCCTTGGGCCAGAGTGGAAAGTACTGTATATAAGTACAAATGTGCCACACAAAAAAATCAAAACTAACCCCTATATCCCACAAATAAGGATTCATGGCCAGAGAGGAAAGTAAATAAGTACAAATGTGCTACACAAAAAAATAAAAACTGGTTCACCATGATAAGAGGGAAGAACTAACCCCAACCTCCTGCAAATAAGGTTCCTTGGGCCAGAGAGGAAAGTATATAAGGAAGAATGTGCTACACAAAAAAATCAAAACTAACCCTTTTATACTGAAAACAAGGGTCCTTGGCAAGTGAAAAAGAACCACACAACATAAAGTCCAATTATGTAACAGGATTAATGCTGATTTACCAACACCAGAAATAATATAAAATTCAATATCAAGCAATAAAGTGTGTTAGTCCAAAAAAATACCTTATTAGACCACAAGCACCCAAGGGGAAGTAGCGCAGTGTTGCTTTTTTAAAAATATTCTCAACCATTTGTATTTGTTCACTTAGTTTTACATTGAAATTTTATAAAATTGTATTTTCTTGTGCTAAAGCTCTTGGTGTTTTCTTTTGGTACAAAACTAGAAACAGCAATTCAGACCGACAGTGACTATGTTAATCAATTGGATTTATGTATTTTATTTATGTAGTTATTTTTTTATTATTTTAGTATTTCAAAAAGTGTGTCCATATTAAGTCACTATAGACGTTTGAGGGGCATTTTCAGCTTAATATTTGAATACATCTTTATTATTGCTAATTTCTACTGTTAAAGGCCTCTTTCACACATTCGTGAAAAACCACGCACTTTTTTCACGGATGTGTCAGAGGTGCGTTTTGTCCCTCCATGAGCCGTGTTTATGGGCTACGTGTGTTATCCGTGTGTTATCCGTGATAACACATGGAGAACGGGAACTTTCTACTCACTTGTCCTTGGTGTCGCTGTCTGTGGTGCTGATCTTAGGTCTCCAGTCTTGCTGACTCCCCGATGCTGCTGCTTCCGGCCGCAGTGAAGTGAATACGTGCGTGTCACATGGAAAACATCCATGTGGTCCGTTTGCATTCCATGTGACACGTTTGCGTTCCATGTGGCACCCATGATGCCGGAGAGAAAATGGACATGGCATGAGAAACACACGGACACACGTGAGTATGGAACGGACACATGTTCCATGCGCAAATACTTACGTGTGTCCAAAACCATAGGAATAGCTAGGTCTACGTGTGTACGTGTCTCTGGTACGTGAGAAAACTGCCAAACACGTACCGGAGGTACGTACGTGTGAAAAAGGCCAAAGGGACTAGCATATTAGCCCCAAATTTAGCCTCCTTCTTGAAATGCAGAGCTAATCTGTGTCTGCTAAGTCCCTACAGCTTATGGTCACACTCAGCACCAAACAATAACATCAACAACATCATTAGGACTGGAGGAAGTGATGTTAGTGGTTCCTTTACGATAGGTACAGATCTTGTAGAGTACTGTGCATACAGCAATCAGGAAGGCAGAAGTGATAAGTAGAGATGAGCGAACCGGTCCCGGTTCGGCTCGAGGTCGGTTCGCCGAACGGAGGTCCCGTTCGAGTTCGGCTCGTCGAACGTTCGACGAACCGAACTCGAACTGCATAGGAAACAATGGCAGGCAATCACAAACACATAAAAACACCTAGAAAACACCCTCAAAGATGTCCAAAAGGTGACAAACAACTCAAACACATGGGAAAGTGACAAGGACATATACTCATGCGAAAACAAAAGAGCTGGACAAGGAAAAAGAGGAGGACACACAGATATATGAGTATATGCAAGGAAACATTGATTCCATTATTGTGCAACTTGAGCCCTGCTCATTTTAGGCTTCCAATCTGGATAAATTGCCTGAGCTCGCCACGTACGCCTTGGGGATCTTGTCGTGTCCTGCAGCCAGCGTTCTCTCGGAACCTGTCTTCAGTGCTGCTGGGGGTCTGCTGGCAGATAAGCACACGTGTCTGTCCACTGACAATGTGGACATGGCTCTCAGAGGACTTTTCTTCCCCTGGGTCATCCAGGGGAGGCGAAAGGCACGCGTATTTTTCAGAGTGCTTCATCCAAAGCATCTGTTTCATTTTGAAAAAGGGGATCAAGTGATGCCAGTCAAGTGGGGTGTGTGTGGCCCAATTAGTGGAAACGAGGGAGACTGTGGTTGGAGTCCCCTCGCTTTTGAAAAAAGAACCAAGATGAACAAGTCATGGCTCTCAGAGGACTTTTCTTCCCCTGGGTCAGCCAGGGGACGGGAAAGGCACGCGTATTTTTGAGAGTGCTTCATGCAAAGCATCTTTTTCTTTTTCAAAAGGGGGGTCAACCGATGCCAGTCAAGTGGGGTGTGTGTGGCCCAGTTAGTGGCAACGAGGGAGACTGTGGTTGGAGTCCCCTCGCTGTGTTTCTAAAAGAACCAAGATGAACAAGTCATGGCTCTCAGAGGACTTTTCTTCCCCTGGGTCAGCCAGGGGACGGGAAAGGCACGCATATTTTTGAGAGTGCTTCATGCAAAGCATCTTTTTCTTTTTCAAAAGGGGGGGTCAACCGATGCCAGTCAAAGTGGGGTGTGTGTGGCCCAGTTAGTGGCAACGAGGGAGACTGTGGTTGGAGTCCCCTCGCTGTGTTTCTAAAAGAACCAAGATGAACAAGTCATGGCTCTCAGAGGACTTTTCTTCCCCTGGGTCAGCCAGGGGACGGGAAAGGCACGCGTATTTTTGAGAGTGCTTCATGCAAAGCATCTTTTTCTTTTTCAAAAGGGGGGGTCAACCGATGCCAGTCAAGTGGGGTGTGTGTGGCCCAGTTAGTGGCAATGAGGGAGACTGTGGTTGGAGTCCCCTCACTATGTTTTACATGATTTTCGAAGGGCATGACATGCCTAAGAGGTTGAGTTTCATCATCTGCAACTTGTTGGCAACAGAAAGGCTGCCTTTACACCCTTTTGAGACCAAGGATTTTCGAGACCTTATGCCCATTGCAGTGCCCCAAGAGCCGATGGCCAGTCGTCACTCCTTCTCCAAGAAAGGCGTGCCCGCGCTACCACAGTAGGTCACACACAACCTCACCGATTCCTTGAGAAACTCTGTGTGTGACAGGGTGCATTTCAACACAGATACTTGGACCAGTAAGCATGGACAGGGGAGTTACATGTTGCTGACTGGGCACTGGGTAACTATGGTGAGGGATGGAGAAGGGTTTGCTGTACAAGTCTTGCCGTCCCCACGACTTGTGTGTCAATCCTTCCTCTGTATGTACAAGTTCCTCCACTGCTTCTGCCTCCTCAACCTCGTGTGGGTCCTCCACCTCGGCCCAAACCCTGTGTGGTCAGGCCACCCTTCCTTGTAACTGCGCCCAAGGAATCCCACACACCTCCTTACTATGCTGGCAGCAGAGCTCAAGGCCATCAGGCGGTCAAATGTTTACTTTGAAATGTAGGGGAAATGTGAGACACCGCTGAGGAATTGTGGACGGTTAGCTCTGGAGAGTGAGACCGAGTTTCATCAATGGTTGTCTACAGTCAACCAGCAGTCAGGGAAGGTCGGGTGCGACAATGATGCAAACCAGTCTGCGACCCTTCTTCAGGGCAATGTGACACACGTGCCTTGTATGGCTCATGTGTTGAACCTGGTTGTCCAGCAATTTTTAAAACACTATCCCTGACTACATGGCCTTCTGCAGAGGGCACGGTGTAACGCCTGCCTGGATCGACACACTCAGATGGGCTGTAAAGGATAGGCTAGAGGCAAGCCACTCACCAAGCTGGACACTCAGAACCCTGAAACCCTTTAACCCCTATACAGTGATTTGGAATTACACAGGGCCCAAGTTGATCAATACCTGTGGAAGGCTGCAGTTCCAGAGAATAGTAGTCATGCAGGGTCAAAAACATTAATTGAGGAAGAGGAACAGAATGGGATGGCCAGGACTTAATCAGAAAACAAGCAGAGGTGAAGTGCGGATCGGCCAACGAGGTACATAAACAGCAAGCAGGAAACGTAGTCAGGTAACAAGCACACAAACTCATAAAACTGAACTGGGGGTAACAGTAACAAGAGGTTCATAGCTTTGTCTGGCAGTGGTCTGCAGACAGGAGGGGCCTAAAAAAGGGTGTGGTGTCTTCCCATTGGGACCAGAGTACAAATTGATTGAGTGGACTACGTTGGTGACTTAACAGCCATGTGCGGCAATGATGCAAACCTGTCTGCGGCCCTTCGTCAGGGCAATGTGACACACGGGCCTTGTATGGCTCACGTGTTGAATCTGATTCTCCAGCAATTTTTAAAATACCATCCCGGCCTACATGGCCTTGTGCAGCGGGCACGCTGCTATGTGCTCATTTTCATCCTTCGCACCCAGCAGCTCAACAACTTTCATCGCTCCGGAAGTCTTAGGGTATGGCGGTTAAACGCCGGAAATGCGATGTTCCGACACGCAGGAATTGGAATCTGCACATGTTGCAGCATGTGTGGCAGCACCGCAGTGCCCTGCTGAAATACGGTATGACGTATACCCTGGGCTAACTTGATCCAGAGGTGGTGCAGATCACGCTGCTGGAGTGGTGTCAGATCAAGGACCTATGCACCCTTCTACACAGTTTCCAAATGTCGACGAAGATGTTTAGCACTGGCAATGCCATTCTCAGCGTGACAATTCTGGTCATCTACATGATGGAGCACACTGTAAGCATTATTCGGAGTCAGGTATTGGTCCAAGAGGAAGGTGAGGAAGTACAGGAGGAGTCATATGCAGAAGGCATAATAAGATCTACAAGGTCCATACGGTAAGTGGCACCTAGGCAGCAGTTATGGTGGGGGATAGGGATTAACAAGGGCGCATAGTATCAGCAAAAATTGTTGAGGAAGGTGCAGGAGCCATGAAGAAATGGAGGACGAACTTGCGATGGGCATGGAAGACTCAGCAGATGAGTGAGAGCTTGCTCACATTTCGGTTGTGTGAGGTTGGGGGGAGAGGGCAGAGGAAGGAGGCACGATTCTCACCTCTCTGCCACCAACACACCAAGGACTTGGTCCTCCTGGATGCACAAGACACATGAGCGTCTTCTTGCTGCACTACCTACAACATGACCCTCGGATTGTACGAATTCGAAGTAATGCTAACTACTGGGTTGCCACACTGTTAGATCCCCGGAACAAGACAAAATTTGGCGAAAAAATTCATGCCATATAAAGGGACGCACGTGTACAGGAGTATCTTCAGAAGGTGTTACGCAATCTTCGATCTGCTTTTCCACTAAACACCAGTGCTGCACAGAGTGAATCTCAACGGTTTGTCATGGATAGGAGGAAATGGTCTTTTACTTGTCCACATCTGAGGGACCGTGGGCTGGCTGTTGTGCTGAGATGCCATTGAGTACGGTGTCCCTGCAGAGTTGCACTTTTAGTCATATACAAAATAAGTTGAAAAAGGACAGATGCGGGTGAAAAGGGGAACAGGTGTGTTGGAAAGGGGAAAAAAGTTTTGGTCCGTGGGTTTGGTGGTTAAGCAAAAGTAACATTTGATGAAGAAACACCATCTGTTACGGTGGGACTGGCAGATTTGGATAAGGTGGTATATACTATGTTACCACTATATAACGAAAATTAATAAGAAAAGAAAGAGAAAGGTATATATCCCCATCAGCAGTCAGTGTCCACCGTGCTCCCAGATGGAAAAGGAGAGGTTGGAAACTGGAAGGTTAGGTGGAGGATACAGAGCTGTGTGGCTATGAAACTAATAGTAGCCTGAACCAAGTTAGACGCCACTCGGATCTTGAGACTGGGAGCCCTGTTAGCGTCACAGGGTCCACACGCCCACCCAGCCCAGGAACTCCCTGTTAACATCACAGGGGCCATTCAGTACGCTGACCGTGTGCATTGGGGCCACACCGTGAACAGCAGGCGCATCAGCAGCAGCAGGCCTGTTAATGCCACTGGGAGGCACAAGCAGGACTTGTAGGACAGGAGCTGGTCTTAACCGTTCTGCGTTACCAACTGTGGTGGTGGCCTGCATCGACGCCCTATCCCTGCCTACCTCTGGCCTAAAGCCGCAATGGGTTCAACACATGGAGGTGTGCTCTTTCGGAGCATAATAGAAGACTACGCACCTCCTTGTTGTCTCCAGCCCCTTCTATAACCTGGGTCCGCCCCAAACCAGGGTGGACCACAATGCACCTCCTGGAGACAAAAGCAGAGTGATACGTCATGAGTGGCATAACTAGCGTCCTATTTGGAACCGCAACTTAAATGATGACCTCATGGCTGTCATGACACAAACACCTCACCAGTCATCGTCTGACCATCAATAATGAGGTGACAAGTCATAGGGGCGGGCCTCTGCAAGCCATTTGGCAGTGGCCTGGCCACATCGTCAGGACACCTGATGCCCTGTGGTCTAAATGGGCCCCCCACATCAGGGGCAGGGCCAAAGAGTTCATTACCGGACCTAGTTTCTGATGCAGTAAGTGCCTGACCATGGTCAGTTGCATGAAATACAGTCTCTGAAAAAAGACTATCAGCTTTAGCATGGTGTCTATGCACAACACAGGACTTAGACCCGGCACGGAGTGCAAGTACCTGTGCAAAGAGGCTTTTCGCACTAAGTGTGGGAGCATGCGCTGTAGCCCGAAATGAAGACTTAGCCTCAGGAATGGCACAGTCAGGCTGAGCATACTCACTAGGCGAAACACTGGAGTTAGGCTGCGGCTGGGGTAAATCGGCACACGCATGCGCACTAGCTGCCTCTCCACACTTAGACGTGGAGGAGAAAGCAGCCAGCTGGACAACCCGAGGCACAGGCCTAAATGGCAGCTGATGCCTGGGCGCAACTGAAACCACAGCAGGCTGCTTGCGTTTAAGGCGTCACCGTTTTGTAACAACAAATAACATCAAAAAGAACAGGTGTACTTCTTCCCATGGATAATCTGATATGATCCCTTTTTTCCTGGACACGACCATCGCTAACAAATGTAGATGAGGCCAAATCAGCAGCTGCTTCAATGGATCTGAATTGCTCCATAAAGTGGCCTCTCCTCCACCCCAATTTCAAGATCCCAAATAATCCATTCCTCTGTGGTGTCAATCCAATCGCACTTGCTTCCTAACAGCTCTCAAGTTTCCACCAGCCCTGCTGAGTATGGGGTGACAGAGATGGTTGAGTTTGCATAGCTGTTCAGTCGCACTATAGCCTGGGAATCAGAGGTCTGCTCCAAAGCTGCAATGAGTACAGACAAGGAAGTTATTATTATTTTTATTATTATTGATTTATAGAGCACCATTGATTCCATGGTGCTGTACATGAGAAGGGGGTTACATACAGAATACATATACAAGTAACTATAGACAGACTGGTACAGAGGGAAGAGGGCCCTGCCCTTGCAGGATTACATTCTAAAGGATTTTTGTGAGGAGACAGTAGGAGTTGTTTAGGTTGAGCGTCAAGTACGTATGGTGGTGGTGTCATTGAAGGTTATAGTTATTTCTGAACAGATGAGTTTTAAGATTCAGTTTAAAGCTTGCGTGTGTAGCAGATAATCTAACGTTTTGAGGTAGCGAGTTCCATGAGACAGGGGAAATGATCTGCGCAGATAGCCTGAAGCTTTGTGACTGGGATCCAGGCCCCGATGAAGAAGGTGCTGAGCCTAATCTACACCCTCATTTCCAAAAAGTAAATCCTCCTGGTGGAGACAATGGGGAACATGATGAGGAGCACAGATACCTGATTGGAAGGACAACTTTACTATTCGGTCAGGGCAAGAAGAGGTTGTATCGGAGGACTCAGGACGAGGGGAATGAAAACACACAGGGTTATTGATGAGGTTGGAGACAACACTTAGTGTCAAACCAAAGTCAGCCAGTCGATGAGGTCAGCAGAGGAGGTGGAGGAGGATGCTACTGACGACGAGGTTACGTTGCGTCTTCCTGGCCAGAGACAAAGTACTGGAGCACGTCAACAACTGAATCCTGGACCACAACTTTGACTCTGAGCAGATGTCGTGTTGGCTATGCAGGTCGCATGGGCTGTAAGCCTTTCCTAGCCTGTGAATTTTTGGACATCGCAAAAGATCACCAAAGTCATGGAATCTGTAAGATTTGTCAACAATCTGTAAGTAGAAGGCAAAAACTCACACTTTTGAGTACTTCCTCCATGAAGTATCACATAAATATAAAATGACAGCGTGAAGGTGTATTGCTCAGCTTTAGCAACTGTCAACACAATATGCTTATTTGCCGTTCATTGCATGCATTGTTGCAGACTACACACAAGGGGCTGCTGTTTTTTTGGATCTGCCTTTGGTCACTATAGCAATAGAAAATTGCTCTTCGGGGGTGGACTTGGAGATGCTGTCTATGAACAGAAGGAAAAGCTAAAGGTGTGTGTTACAGCAAGGAGCCACCACGGAAACACTTCGTTCAATTGTGAGGGGAGTTGTGTTGTACTTTGATGATGAGCACTGTAACGTCAGTGAGCAGCATCCTGTGCCACAGACCAACATTCTTACGGTGCTGTCTATACTGTTTACCGTGAGAGGAGCGTAAAGTCTGTATTTCTGGCAACTTGCTGCCTCTGCACTGTCAAATTGTCACGTACAGTTTAAATCATAGAGGGACAGCAACACATGTTTGCATTGAATGTTGCTTTTCAAGATTTCCATGACTGTGTTGCAGAGCTGTGTGGTTTGCATTCACACTGTTATCATCTGCATTATCTGTGAGGCTTCAGCTAACAAGGGTATTCAGGGGGGGTCATGTGTTTTGTCTATGTTTAGGTAGATAACTTGGAAGCTCTTGTGATGCGCCACTGGTAGGTCGTGTTCGCACACACACACACACACGCACAAACACACAATTACTGCTGCACAGAGGGATTAGCAGGTAGTAGGCAACAGAATAGATTGTTCAATTATTTTAATTGTATGCATGGTTCTTATTTTTTGTTTTGGTAAAGTTAAACAATCATTTATCAACCCAACTGCCTAGAGTCCTTTTCCTTTTGCCTGGTTTTGCTGCATACTGGGGAGCCCACCCTGTACACGACTTAAAATGAAGCATAAGTCGCAATGTGAATTTCACTGTGCTACAATGCGGCCTAGCGTGCCTGTGCAACCACCGCCTGCCCCATCAAGTGCATCTGCATGCTCTTCAACCTCTGTGACTGTGGGGACAGCAGTCACACATGGTTTTTCACACTGAACTTCCACTCCTTAACCCGCAACAGGGAGTGTGATTGGCAGGTCATCACTTGTTTTGGAAGTGGAAACAGAAGGTATTGTTGAGCTGTCAGGCATCGAGAGAACCATCATTGGATGCAGGCTACATTATATCCACGCCTGCACCTTCGTCACAGATTGCCTGGACTACCTGCAGTTAATAATTGCATTCCAGAAATGGAAAGGAGTGTAGAATGCACATGTGTTGTACCTTGCTTGGCAGCAAAGGAACACTAACTTAGTATTCCAGACAATTTTAGGAAGGCAGAAAAAGAGTCAGCTCTTTGTGCAAATTAAATGGCGTGGCAAAAGTGGACAGATGGGTACAGTGGCCGTGTTCTGTGGGTACCAGGACAGTAAAAGAAGCTTCACTTTCTATCCCTCCTAATGATCAAATGCAGCAAGGAATTCCCTGAGTTTGCTATAAAATTAGCATAGCAAAATGTGCATGAGGGTAGAATGCAGAGGTGCTTGAGATTGCTTGGCACAAGTGGCACAATAAAGGAGTCCTACAGGCATTTTTTGTATACCACTAAGTTGCAGTATTTTTTGCTATCATTATAGCTTATTAAAAACAGAGCAGAAGGGTGGCAGAGGTGCTAGAAATAGCTTGGCACCAGTGGGGCACTAATGGAATACAACAGCCAGTTCTATGATGCCACTAAATGGCAGTATTTTTTGCTATCATTAAAGCTTATTAAAAACAGAACTGGAGGGTGTCATGCAGAGGTGCTGCACATAGATTTGCACCAGTGGGGCACTAATGGAGTACAACAGCCACTTCTTGTATGCCACTAGGTACACTGACTGTTTGCTAGTATAATGGCTTAGTTAAAAAGAGTTTGAGTGTGCAATGCAGGCAGACGTGCTGCAAATATCTTTGCAATAGTGTGACTAGACAAAAGTCCAATAGCCACTTTTAGGATGCCACTAGGTACACTGAGTGTTTGCTAGTATAATGGCTTAGTTATCATGAGTTGGAGTGTGCAATGCAGGCAGAGGTGCTGCAAATGTGTTTGCACTAGTGTGACTAGACAATAGTCCAATAGCCACGTTTAGGATGCCACTAGGTACACTGAGTGTTTGCTAGTATAATGGCTTAGTTATAATGAGTTGGAGTGTGCAATGCAGGCAGAGGTGCTACAAATGTCTTTGCACTAGAGGGACTATAGCAAAGTCCAATAGCCACGTTTAGGATGCCACTAGGTACACTGAGTGTTTGCTAGTATAATGGCTTAGTTATAATGAGTTGGAGTGTGCAATGCAGGCAGAGGTGCTGCAAATGTGTTTGCACTAGTGTGACTAGACAACAGTCCAATAGCCACGTTTAGGATGCCACACTAGGTACAATGACTGTTTGCTAGTATAATGGCTTAGTTAAAAAGAGTTTGAGTGTGCAATGCAGGCAGACGTGCTGCAAATATCTTTCCACTAGTGTGACTACACAAAAGTCCAATAGCCACGTTTAGGATGCCACACTAGGTACACTGACTGTTTGCTAGTATAATGGCTTAGTTAAAAAGAGTTTGAGTGTGCAATGCAGGCAGACGTGCTGCAAATATCTTTCCACTAGTGTGACTACACAAAAGTACAATAGCCACGTTTAGGATGCCACTAGGTACACTGACTGTTTGCTAGTATAATGGCTTAGTTATAATCAGTTGGAGTGTGCAATGCAGGCAGAGGTGCTGCAAATGTCTTTGCACTAGTGGGACTATAGCAAAGTCCAATAGCCACGTTTAGGATGCCACTAGGTACACTGACTGTTTGCTAGTATAATGGCTTAGTTATAATGAGTTGGAGTGTGCAATGCAGGCAGAGGTGCTGCAAATGTGTTTGCACTAGTGTGACTAGACAACAGTCCAATAGCCACGTTTAGGATGCCACACTAGGTACAATGACTGTTTGCTAGTATAATGGCTTAGTTAAAAAGAGTTTGAGTGTGCAATGCAGGCAGACGTGCTGCAAATATCTTTCCACTAGTGTGACTACACAAAAGTCCAATAGCCACGTTTAGGATGCCACACTAGGTACACTGACTGTTTGCTAGTATAATGGCTTAGTTAAAAAGAGTTTGAGTGTGCAATGCAGGCAGACGTGCTGCAAATATCTTTCCACTAGTGTGACTACACAAAAGTACAATAGCCACGTTTAGGATGCCACTAGGTACACTGACTGTTTGCTAGTATAATGGCTTAGTTAAAAAGAGTTTGAGTGTGCAATGCAGGCAGACGTGCTGCAAATATCTTTCCACTAGTGTGACTACACAAAAGTCCAATAGCCACGTTTAGGATGCCACACTAGGTACAATGACTGTTTGCTAGTATAATGGCTTAGTTAAAAAGAGTTTGAGTGTGCAATGCAGGCAGACGTGCTGCAAATATCTTTCCACTAGTGTGACTACACAAAAGTCCAATAGCCACGTTTAGGATGCCACACTAGGTACACTGACTGTTTGCTAGTATAATGGCTTAGTTAAAAAGAGTTTGAGTGTGCAATGCAGGCAGACGTGCTGCAAATATCTTTCCACTAGTGTGACTACACAAAAGTACAATAGCCACGTTTAGGATGCCACTAGGTACACTGACTGTTTGCTAGTATAATGGCTTAGTTAAAAAGAGTTTGAGTGTGCAATGCAGGCAGACGTGCTGCAAATATCTTTCCACTAGTGTGACTACACAAAAGTACAATAGCCACGTTTAGGATGCCACTAGGTAGACTGACTGTTTGCTAGTATAATGGCTTAGTTAAAAAGAGTTTGAGTGTGCAATGCAGGCAGACGTGCTGCAAATATCTTTCCACTAGTGTGACTACACAAAAGTACAATAGCCACGTTTAGGATGCCACTAGGTACACTGACTGTTTGCTAGTATAATGGCTTAGTTAAAAAGAGTTTGAGTGTGCAATGCAGGCAGACGTGCTGCAAATATCTTTCCACTAGTGTGACTACACAAAAGTACAATAGCCACGTTTAGGATGCCACACTAGGTACAATGACTGTTTGCTAGTATAATGGCTTAGTTAAAAAGAGTTTGAGTGTGCAATGCAGGCAGACGTGCTGCAAATGTCTTTGCACTAGTGTGACTACACAAAAGTCCAATAGCCACGTTTAGGATGCCACACTAGGTACACTGACTGTTTGCTAGTATAATGGCTTAGTTAAAAAGAGTTTGAGTGTGCAATGCAGGCAGACGTGCTGCAAATATCTTTCCACTAGTGTGACTACACAAAAGGACAATAGCCACGTTTAGGATGCCACTAGGTACACTGACTGTTTGCTAGTATAATGGCTTAGTTAAAAAGAGTTTGAGTGTGCAATGCAGGCAGACGTGCTGCCAATATCTTTCCACTAGTGTGACCACACAAAAGTCCAATAGCCACGTTTAGGATGCCACACTAGGTACACTGACTGTTTGCTAGTATAATGGCTTAGTTAAAAAGAGTTTGAGTGTGCAATGCAGGCAGACGTGCTGCAAATATCTTTCCACTAGTGTGACTACACAAAAGTCCAATAGCCACGTTTAGGATGCCACACTAGGTACAATGACTGTTTGCTAGTATAATGGCTTAGTTAAAAAGAGTTTGAGTGTGCAATGCAGGCAGACGTGCTGCAAATATCTTTCCACTAGTGTGATTACACAAAAGTACAATAGCCACGTTTAGGATGCCACACTAGGTACAATGACTGTTTGCTCGTATAATGGCTTAGTTAAAAAGAGTTTGAGTGTGCAATGCAGGCAGACGTGCTGCAAATATCTTTCCACTAGTGTGACTACACAAAAGTACAATAGCCACGTTTAGGATGCCACTAGGTACACTGACTGTTTGCTAGTATAATGGCTTAGTTAAAAAGAGTTTGAGTATGCAATGCAGGCAGACGTGCTGCAAATATCTTTGCAATAGTGTGACTAGACAAAAGTCCAATAGCCACTTTTAGGATGCCACTAGGTACACTGAGTGTTTGCTAGTATAATGGCTTAGTTATGATGAGTTGGAGTGTGCAATGCAGGCAGAGGTGCTGCAAATGTCTTTGCACTAGTGGGACTATAGCAAAGTCCAATAGCCACGTTTAGGATGCCAATAGGTACACTGAGTGTTTGCTAGTATAATGGCTTAGTTATAATGAGTTGGAGTGTGCAGAGAACAGGAGGGTACAGTGCCAGGATTGTCGGGCTCTGGGTAGAGGAAAGGAAGCCTGCCTTTCTATTCCCTCCTAATGGGGAAATGCAGCGACGAAATCCCTGACCTTTGCTACACAGACGCTGTCGCTGTTTTCAGGACCTGTCACCTTAACTCTGACCCTGCCCGTACGAGCCCTTAAAAGGACTGATGGAAAGTGCTATCCCTATGCTGTCCAGCGCTGTGTATGGAGCGCATACAGCTGTATCAGCGATAGGACTCAGGACGGAGCTGCGCCAGTGATGTCTGACACCAAGGACGCAGAAGAGATAATGGCGTCCTGGAGGAAAATGTCCGGTTTTATAATGCAGGGACATGTGACATGGACATCCTATCACACATGCCGTTGCTTCTCTGGCTAAACGTCCACTTAGCTGTGTGTGAGTCTGGGATTGGCTGACATGCTGGCCTGCCCCACAAGACGCGCGCGCTTAGGGAAGGAAGACAAGGAAAAAAAAAAAAAATGGCGATCGCCATTATACAAACAGCAGTGATCTGAAGGCGCTGTTCACGCACACTATACACTGAAATGTCATAATAGTGTGAGTCACAGAGTGACTTACACTATTACAGCGGAAAGCCAGCTAGGAATTAGCTGTTTTTTTGCTGCTAGAACCGTTCTCGAACGTTTCTAGAACTATCGAGCTTTTGCAAAAAGCTCGAGTTCTAGTTCGATCTAGAACAGGCCCCAAAATCACTCGAGCCTAGAACTGGAGAACCTCGAACCGCGAACCGCGCTCAACTCTAGTGATAAGTAAACATCTTTGCCTTCTCTGTGGAGAGTCAAAACATGTTTGAAAGCTGATTCTCCCCTCATGAAGCTGCCTCATCTCTGTGCAGCTGCTTTTTCTGAAATAACATTGTAAAAATTGACTGAATCTGGCTTCACACACACAGATTAGTTATCAATAGTCATCAACCAGAGGCTTTAAGCCCCCGTCACATTTAGCAACTTACCGGCGATCCCGAAAATGATGCGACCTGATAAGGATCGCTGGTAAGTCGCTGGGAGGTCGCTGGTGAGATGTCACACAGTCAGAGCTTACCAACGACTCAGTAACGATACAGGTTGCAGTAGCGACCTGTATAACGATCTCTGCTGTCATTGGGACCCTATCACACAGTGTCAAACACAGCAATGTGTCCTGCCCAGCAGGACATCGCCTTTGAAGAAAATGGTCCAGGACATTCAGAAACGACCCGCGACCTCAAAGCAGGGGCCAGGTCATTACTGGATGTCACACACAGCAACATTGCTAGCAAGATCACTGTTGCGTCACAAAAACCGTGACTCAGCAGCGATGTCGCTAGCGATGGATGTCGCTAGCAATGTCGCTTAGTGAGACGTGGCCTTTACACTCTAAAGCCTCTTGTCACACTCAGCAACAAGAAAGCAAAGTGATGTTAGTGCTTCCTTTACTGTATATAAAAAGTTTATAAAGTGCTGTGTATACAGCAATCATAAAGACAGATGTGGTAAGAAACCTTCTCTGCCTTCGCTGTGGAGAGTCAAGACATCTCTGACAGATGATTCCCCTCTCATTAATCTGCATGGTCTCTGTGCAGCTACTTATTCTAAAATACCATTGTAAGACATTACTGAAGCTGAGTTTACACACACAGGTTAGTCATCAATAGAACTGATCTTACAGACATTAAAATCTGTTTAACTCAGCTCTGTGACTTTGTTCTCAGCTTTCCCATCTTTTATGATCTTCCTAAAACAGTGCTGGTTTATTCCCTATAATGTGGTTGTCTGTTAGGTCTGGTTTGAAGCATGTATAACAAGATGTATTGAAATAGATGCAATTTATATTTGATAATTTTCTATTATCTCACATTCATATCCCTGCATGTAGAGACCAGTGGCAGCCTTTGGACTGTAGCCTCTCCTCTGACTCTCTACATTTAAATGGGTTTTGTTTCTCTTGGCACTGTGTCAGTTTTTCTCTTGCAGCCTTTCCTAGTCGTTCCTTGCTGAGTATTTTCAGCTGCACTTACTTTACAGTCACGCCCTTTAGGGTTAAATAGTGGTGTATCCCAGCAATCCATGCTGCAGATACAAAGTCTTTTGGTCTCTGGCCGCCTTGGAGGAAGGTCTACAGTAGAAGTTTCCTGTTTTCGGGCTATATCATTTTGGTTGTTTTTTCCTCATTTGTCTTTACTTCCCTGGTGTGTTTTTAGTGCAGCGGTGAGGTCTAGTGAACTCCACTTGCCCTTCACTAGTCAGGGCTGCTAAAGGGTCTTCCAAGGGTCTCAGGTTTCTGTTTGGCAACAGTTGCAGAGACTGTATAGGGACTGGTGAAGAGATGAGGGACAGTTACGGGTGAGGTTAGGAAGTGAACCACCAACTCCTCTCACTAGTTCCAAGTCTTCCTGTTGTTTTAGTGTCCCTTGTGCCCCCCTTTTGTTATGTTTTTTTGTTGTGTGTCAGACGCACATATGTCTGAACACACCTCGCCACACGCTACACCCGGCAAGCGTGACACATTTCTGTTTTCTTTTATTCACGGATGTTACCACCTACAAAAGCTATGCCCAGGACCATTCTGTCAGTTACTGCTTTACATTGTCCCATTATCGGGGACTGTCAGATTGTTTGCACCCACTGGTCACATCATGTTCTTAGCCTGTAATTTTTCACAGTTGTTCTTTGATAGTCCATCATGTAACAGTTCCTTCAGGACCTTCCTAGTTTATAACAGTTCCTATCTTACCCAAATTGTGCTTCCTTATTATTATAGTAGACCTTTTACACTATACTATGTCTGATCACTACTTTTACACTGTAGGCTCTCTCTAATGTTTGCATTATCTTTCATCCTACATTCTGCATGTAGACATCTTATATGGAAGCTTTTGTGGTTAATATTTAAACATGGATTGTTTTAATACATTCCCTACTACCAGTATTCATCAGAATATTATATAAAGAAGATTGTAGTATAATTACACATCACTTGCAAATATGAAACAGAAGATTATTTGTGATATTAGCCTAAGGAATAAAATTTTGAGAATCGTTTTTTAAAAATTAATTTTCCTAAGTTAGTAAATGGAGAAGTGTCAATATTTTCTATGCAAATTTCATGCATTTTTATGGTTGAATCTGATTCTTTAAGGATTCAATGCACATAGTCTCAGCTGTAAGGAACTCTTAGAGTTAATTAATGACAATAATTCTATAAAGCAGCACATGATTAAATGCAAGCTTCTGACCCAACTGACCCCAAACCTCAATTATTTTCCTTCTCTTCCAAATGATTCATTAATCAATCATTTCAAATTGACCTTGACAATTAATCTATCTAGAAGAAGTTTACTGTGTAAATTTACCTGTCAGAGTATTATGCTGCTGCCCATCTGCCACTTGTTGTTTTGACAACCCTGCTAAAAGGTTCTTATTTAATGGCTGAGATGATTGACGACAAATATTACGTGCCACATAAGTGTGGGCTGAGACTGAAGATGGACTGTTAATTCTTCTGCACAACAGTGAAGTTTAGAACAAAAGAAAACTATTGTGTGCTGTATGTCAAAATGTATGTTATTTACATGTTCTATGGATGATGTTGGGCTATTTTAACATGGCAACCTGAAGACTTGAAGCAGGAAAAATTGTATGTTCTAATACATAAAGGTATTCTTAATAGTATACAGTTATGAGGTGAATGGTCATTAAATGGATTTTCCAATACCATAATATTGACGGGCTATCTTTAGGATAGGTCATCAACATCATATCAGTTGAGTAGAAACGCAAAGGAAAAAGGAGTTTTTATAGGTACAAAATGTAATAACTTTATTGATACAAGGTAAAAGACAACAAATAAGGAAATAAAGTGCTAGTTGCAGCATATGCCGGTACATACACAGACATAAAGGTATCCACATGTAATAAATATATATAAATGTCCTCCACACGGCGTCTTCTTCGATCCTGCACTTCTCTGGCACTGGCACCTTAATAGGAATTGATTCTTTTCCATGTTCTTTTTTTTTAGACTGGTTGAGCCATTGTTGCTCTTAGGCTGGGGCCACACAGGGATTACTGCGATCCCCTCTCATGACACTCGGCTCACGCTGGCAGTACAGCAGAGCCGAGTGTCATGCGATTGTCCCTGCAACTGAGGTTCAATTGTGCGAGTGGACCTCAGCTGCAGGGAGCGGGCCAGCACTCAGGAGGGGTGGGCCAGTGCTGAAGAGGGGCGGACCGGCGCTGAGGAGGGGAGGGAGGGATTTATCTTCCTCTCTCCTCCATAGCCGGCTATTGCCATTCTCACCCTGCACTCGTGGTACACCAGTGTACTGCGAGTGCAATGCAATTTTTCTCTCGCCTCATAGATTTGAATGAATGTGAGAAAAAACAGGATCACATTGCACTCGCAGCATGGTGCGATTGTTTTCTCGGTCCGATTAGGGCTGAGAAAATAATCGCTCATGGATTCTGACACATAGGCTAATATTGGTCCGAGTAGAATGCGATGTTTTATCGCACTCCACTCGCACTGATTTTCATGCCATGTGGCTTAGGCCTTAGCCTTGAAGGTATGGCTATTTTGAACACTAGTTAGGAGGTGGTGTATTCCCAGTGTTGGCCTTGTGCATACCCACTGTACTCACTGTCTGTGTCTCATGTATTTAATATAATGTTTTTTTGTGGTGTGTTTCTGATGCATGTTCGGACATTTACAAATATTTATTACATGTGGATACCTTTATGTCTGTGTATGTACCGGCACATGCTTCAACTTGCACTTTATTTCCTTATTTTTTGCCTTTTACCTTGTATCAATAAAGTTATTACATTTTGTACCTATAAAAGCTCCTTTTTCCTCTGCATTTCTATTTTACTTGGAGTGGGTTCAGGGCCCAATGTTTTCATTTGATTGTACAGTTGACCCTATATAATATTAAAATTTGCCATAGGTTTTTCATTTTTTATCAGTTGAGGTCTGATACCTGGCACTTCCACCTTTTAGCTGTTACCAGCTCCGATATCTTCCATATATAGAGTATATTAGCAGAATGCATTTGCTCTGTTACACTTTTAGAAGCCACTATTAAGTACTACAGATCAGCATCATTTTAAATAATAGAAAGATTTTTTTTTTGAGCGTGGGGATGTATGTGTGTGGGGGGGGGGATTGGGGAGGTACATGGGCTGCGACTATATCTGAAAAGAACACAGGAAACCGATTCAAAACTGACAACTAATTCATGGCTCTCATTTTTTTAATGCTTCTTGGAATATCAACAGAAATCAAAGAGAAGAAGGGTGTAATATGTATTATAAAATGAGATAGATGTTGGGCAGGAGCTACATGTTGAGGTTGATTAGCAGCAGCCTCACCGTCAATGTAAAATCATCAATGCAATCACATGGTTTGGCGTATTTATTAAAGGGAACCTTCAGATATGAAGTTAATCTGCAGATTAATAGCTTTCTGATGCTGCCCGGTATCTGCACTTAGAGCCCTGCTGCTGCGAGGAAATTAACTTTTTCTTCCCGGCAGATTTGGGTTTTGATCTTAAGGATGGGCCAGAGCAGGTTTAGACCATGAATTGTGCATAGTGTGTGCTGGTTGTAACCACGCCCAGACACTGACTGACAGTACAGAGCCGGCTGTCAGTCAGTTCAGGGGGCAGAGTTACAGCCGACGCTCAGTATACACTGAATGGTGACTGAAACCGCACCGCTCAAACTTATGACTGAAAGCACAAATCTGCTGGGAGGAATAAAGTTCATTTTTCCCCGGCAGTGTGGCTCAGTGTCTGGCAGTGTCAGAATGCTAATAGCCTGCAGATTAACCCTATATTTGCAGATTAATAACATATTTTTACATGACAAGTTCTCTTTAAAGAGGTTTGCAAATTACTCAGACAACCCCTAAACAACTGCTATGTTCCCCCTATAAAATAACGACACTTTATACTTAGCTCTGGTGCTATTTCAGTAATGTCGGCACTCTCTCTCTCACCTTAGCCCTGCAGCCAATTGGCGGCTATTTCTGTTTCATTCTTTTTTTCCGTTGGATGTGACCACCATTCAGAGAAAGTCAGAGAGCAGCAGCAGCTCTCACATATTCAGGGTGTGAGTTTTGTCCAACGGAAGCGAGTGACATGGCCACTGATTGGCTGCAGGGCTCGCGTGACATAACTCACATGAGCCCTAGGAAATCCAGAGCCAATATTGATGGAATGAGTATATTTCTGTCCATTCACAGATAATTTTCTGTTTTTACCTGTTAATTTAGTAATCTTTATTAATATTACATTTCATTTGCTATAATAAAATTCTATTCTCCATGCAGTAAAATCTTGGTGAGTCTGTGAGGGTATTTTGGTTTGCACATAAGTCAAGGAAACAGAGCTAATTTGGGCAAGAAAAAAAGCACAATACATTAATGAAGAAACATGTGTCGTGTCTCCAATTACTCTGTCCTACATATTTTCAAAGTTGTCAGGGTCAGCTATGAAATGAGTAGAGATGAGTGGACCCGAATTTTAAAGTTTGGTGTTCGTACTGAACACAGACTATACAAGAAAATCAGTGTTTAAGTTTGGAGTTTGGGTGCTGTTTGTATGTTAACCACTGTACTTAGGTACACTCAGTGCTTTTGAATGGGTCGCACTGGGGGTAAAAACAGCGCTATGACATGTAGTGTATACAAACCTCCCCTAAAAATAAAAAAAATTCGCCTATTATTTTTGAAAAAAAAAAAGAATGTTTTATGACAATTTTCTAATATTTATTTAGAGAAGGGTTGGGTAATTACTGTATTTTTCGCTTTATAAGACGCACTTTTGTTCCCCCAAATTTTGGGGGAAAGTAGGGGGTGCGTCTTATAAACCGTATATACAGATTATATACTGTAGAGTCCAGGGGAGGTGGGGGGTTGCTCTGGAGCGGTGCTGGGGGCTACTGGGGGGGCTGGTGGAGGCTGGTGAAGCTGCGGGAGGGAGCCTTTGATCTCCTGCTCCCGCTCATATAATATGCACAGCCGCTGTCCATCACTGTGGTGCTGAAACCACACCGCGGAGATGGGCTGGGGGAGCTGCGCATATTATATCTGCCTGTGCTCCCTTTGATCGCACATGGACCCCTGTGTTAGATATGGCCCCCATGCTGCTGCCCATAGTAAAATAAAAAAAACTCTTTACTTACCCCCTCCAGTGTGTCTCCCCGGTCTTCCTCCTGGTGCTGTGATCATGCAAGCAGAGATTTCACTCTGTTGTGCGGATCACATGACCGGGACCGTGAACCAAGAAATGCAGGCAGGAGGCCGGAGCTCAACCCCAAGGAGGGGGACACGAGGGAGCACAGTGCTGGAGAAGGTAAGGAAAGAGTTTATTTTACTAAAAGCAGCAGCATGGGGGCGATATCTAACACAGGGTGATGTGTGCCAGCCACAGGGGGCAGTGTGTGCCAGCCACAGGGGGCGGTGTGTGCTAGCCACAGGGGGCCGTGTGTGCCAGCCACAGGGGGCAGTGTGTGCCAGCCACAGGGGGCAGTGTGTGCCAGCCACAGGGGGCCATGTGTGCCAGCCACAGGAGGCAGTGTGTGCCAGCCACAGGGGACAGTTTGTGCCAGCCACAGGGGGCAGTGTGCCAGCCATAGTGAGCCATAGGAGCCATGTGCCAGCCACAGGGGTCTGTGTGCCAGCCATAGAGGATGTGTGCCAGCAATAGGGGACATGTTGCATCACTGGGGGATGTGTGCCAGCACAAGGGGGCTATATTCAATATAAGGTGGCCATATCCAGATTAAGGGGGCTAATTTTAGGATGGGGGGGCTATGAGGGACATATACTCTATATTTGTTAGACGGACACTGGCATTATAAGACGGACCCCATTTATTAAAAAAAAATTCTCTATTCTTTCACCAAATTTGGGGGTGCGTCTTATAATCCGGTGTGTCTTAGAAAGCGAAAAATACGGTAATTTTCCGGAGGGGCCACATGTGAGACCGAGACTGTTGTGGAGTGCAGAACAAATAGGCTGAAAATAATTCTGCCCAGTATTAATATTAATATATGAAATATATTTATCATTATACATTAATATTAATTGTATCATCACTTAATATTAAAAGGAACCTGTCAGGTGCAATATGCACCCAGAATCACGAGCAGTTCTGGGTGCATATTGCTAATCCCTACCTAACCATCCCTATCTGTATCTAGTAGCAAACATAAAGAAATCTGTAGATAAATTATTTCTAACGATCCTTTCTGATATGCTAATGAGCTCAGGGACTAGTCGCAAGGGCATTAGTTCCTGTGCTCGTTCCACCTTCTTAGCATGTTAAGATACCCACAGGGGCATACTAACATGATGTGGCAGCAGAGAGGTGAGAGCTACTATGCCTTTGACGCTGCACATTCATTAGCATGTTAGCGCGCCCACAGGGGTGTGCTTACATGCTAAGGAGGCCAACTAGCCAAAGGAAGTAATGCTCTAGTGACTAGTCCCTAACCTCATTAGCATATCATAAAGGATATTTAGCAATACTTTTTCTAATTATCCCTTTATCTATAACACTATATACTGGGATTAGAAATATGCACCCAGAACTGCTCTTGGTTCTGGGTGCATACAGGACCTGACAGGTTCCCTTTAAGCAGAATTAGGTGTGCTGATATTCCACTATATGTGTGAGCCCACACACAACCCCACCCTCCTATATACATTATGAGCCTCCACATAGCTGTGGGGATGAAAGAGGGTGTTTTTTTGTATTTTATTTCAAATAAAGGATTTTTTGGTATTTGTGTATATTTCTTTTTGCTTACAGATTAGTATTGGGGGGTCTCATAGAAGCCTCCAATTACTAATCTAGGGCTTAGCGGCAGCTGTGAGCTGTTATTAACCCCTCATTAACCCAATTGCTACCGTACCAGGTCAATCAAAATGAGCTGAGTAACGTTCCGGGATTGTCGCATCTAATGGATGCAGCAATCCTTGGCAACTGCAGGCTGCTATTATTAGGCTGGGGGGGCCCAATAAGCATGGGAAGTATCAAAATTGGGGGGAGGACCGTAGGCCGGTTTTTAAAATGATTTATTTAAATAATTTTTTAAAAAGCCGCATGCGGTGGGTTTTGTTTGGATATGCAGCCAAGAGAAGCATATGGTTGGAATCTGCAGCCTTTAACCGTGCGCTTTTTCTGTACTGGGTATCATAATATGGGGGGACCCTTGTTATGATTCGGAACCATGGAAGATCACAATAGATCATTGGCAAAAAAGGTGACAAGAACATTGGCAACTAATCTGGCCGCCATCCCCTTACTAACCATCAACACTAGAAGTAGCTGAGGGTTGAACTAACATCCTATTCACCGCGAACCCAGCCGGAGAACTAGCTATCCTAAAGGAAGGAAGGATGAATAACTCTCTGCCTCAGAAATAGACCGCAAAAGGTATAGCAAGCCCCCCACATTCAAATACTACGGTGATATAGGAAAACACAATACACAGATGGATGACAGGATTAGCAAAGGTGAGGCCACATTGACTAAATAGGAAAGGATAGGAAAGGGGCTGGTGGTGGCCAGAGAAAAACCCTACAAAAATCCAAATACCTGATAGTACAAAAAGTCCTCAGATCACACGATCTGAACTCTGTCCTATATCAGGTAATCTTGTCAAACCAATGAACAGAAAACAGGAACAATTACAAATTCAAGAAGCAACAAACACATGGACTTATAGGAGCAAAACTCCAAACATAGCTGCAGGGACCTTACCAGCTAAGCAACAGAGAGAGAAGATTCCTGCATGCAAAAAAACTGACAATAACCACAGTAAATGACAAACCCAGAAAAGAACAAAAGAACAAAACAACATAAGAAAGAACCAAGAACTTATCTGGAGTAGATGTGGTCTGGAGCAAGATGAGAAGGCTGGTAAACCAAAGAATAAATGAGAACCGTCTCAGACTGCCAGCAGACCAAGGTTTAAATAGGCAGAGAGTTAGCAATGGAAACGCCCATTGCTCCAGCACACCTGGTCTCTGTCCAAACCATTCCTGGCCACAAGAGAGAGCCTCATACCAGCAAAAGCATAACTGAGATTCACAATAGACCCTATGCCAATTTATTAATTAATTTATTTATTTTTACAGCAATAGAGCTGCACACATAACGCCTCTGATTGAATGAAGTCAGACATGCTGTCACACAGTGTGCGGACGCATCTGACTGCAACCAATCAGAGACGCAGGGACTGACGATGGGCAGGGGAAGCAATGCTTATGAATGAGGGATAATCAATGGCCCTGGAAGTAGCGTTAGAGCAGGGCAGGAGACTCGGTAAGTATAACGTGCTTGCTCCAATCCTCCTATCCCTTCTTCCATCATTTTAAAGCATCGGATTCTAGTCTCCATAGATTTATGTGGGGACCAGCGTCTGGCCAGATATCCGGGATCAATTCTGGGACCAAACCAAGGTTTGTTTTTTTAACTCAAAAAAGAAAAAGTGTGTGAGCTCAACTACTGAATGGTAGGTCCAGTCTGAAATCCATCGCACAGATGCCTGGACAGAGGAAAAGATCCATAAACTAAAACAAAAAACTCCAACGTTGGAAAGACCTGACTGATGAGATGTATCATGTAAAATTTCACACTTATTTTAGTATATTAAAAATTGCTAGATGGTGGTCAGACAGTTAAAAAACAAACATGGAGGGAGAGAGGGGGGAACGAAAGACATGTTTCAGCCCCGTGTTTTCCCCACCCTCTCCCTCCATGTTTGTGTCTAACCATCTGGCAATTTTTAATGTACTAAAATAAATGTGAAATTTTACGAGATATTTCTCATCAGTCCGGTCTTTCCAGTGCTGGAGTTTTTTATTTTACTTTTTGGGTGCTTTTTTATACCCGGTTGAACCCGCCGATCCCGGGTATCTGTGAGTCCACCCATCGCTAGTCCCAAACGAATTTGGCTGTAGAACAGTGTTACCACAGACTCCTTTGTAGCACTGTAACTAAACAGTAGTCACTGATCACTGCTGTACACAAGTGAAGCTACATTAAAAATAAGCTAAACAATCAAATAGTAAAAATATATAGCAAGCATGGTGTGCTTCAGGCTGGATGTGATAGCCTAACAATGTATGCTGATGGCATTAGTTCAGTCCCAGCCTTAGTCCACTTGTCACAATACATACACAGTACATAGTAGAGTAGTGCAGACAGATATTCAGAGAAAGGCCAAAAATAACATTCCATTTTTAATACACGATTTCAAAGGATGAACTCACTTCTTCAAGTCTATAGCATTAACAACAAATTCTTTGCAGATGTCAAAATGAATAAGTCGACAGTAGAAAACTCCAGTCTTTGATGCTAACTCTTAAGTACACAATAGACAGAAATATCATCTATGCAACAATACAATATCAGAGGCAAGTTTGTAAAATATGGTAAAGTATGTTTATGGTATGATATTTGGAGTCAATAATTTGCATGACTATGAGGTATTCTCTGTTTATTCCAGAACTACAGGAGGAACATTGGTAATATATTCTTTCTTATCATTCTAATCAGAAACAAATGTTTAATGAGATTTTAACAAGCATATGAGTACTGGTCATTCATTATAAATGGTTCCTAATGTTTAACAAACATGATTTATCGGGTATTTTAGTTAATTGAACTTACATTACGTTTTTGTGATAATGTTGATGAAGTACCACTTGATAAATTAACCTCGTTGATTGGATATACCAAGGAGCTTGTTTAAAGCCCTAACACTAATTGATGAAATAAAAATGCTTCTTAAATCTTCTTAATAAATAAATAAAGAACTCCCAGAAAAAAATCATTATTTCTTATTCCCTCACAATATATTAGTTGTATAATGTGCATGTGTTTACTTACCAATCATTGTCTTCTTCAATTCTTAGCATTGCTACGATCCTCTTCAAATACACATGACAACAATTCACACTATGCAGCTCATATCAGCTTTTGTGTGGACTGAAAGAGTTGCTTTTTCAATGTAAAGGGGGCTTTACACGCAGTGATATCGCTGGTGAAAGCAACCACCCCCGTCGGTTGTGCGTCACGGGCAAATTGCTGCCCGTGGCGCACAACATCGCTCGGACCCATCACATGGACTTACCTGCTGAGCGACGTCGCTGTTGCTGGTGAACTGCCTCCTTTCTAAGGGGGCGGTTCGTGCGGCGTCACAGCGGCGTCACTAAGCGACCGCCCAATAGAAGCGGAGGGGCGGAGATGAGCGGCCGTAACATCCCGCCCACCTCCTTCCTTCCGCGTTGCCGGCGGCCGCAGGTAAGCTGTAGTTCGTCGTTCCCGAGGTCTCACATGTAGCGATGTTTGCTGCCTTGGGAACGACGAACAATCTCCGTCCTGCAACAATTAACGATTTTTTGAAAATGAACGACGTGTCAACGATAAGGTGAGTATTTTTGATCGTTAACGGACGTTCGTTAGTGTCACACGCAACGACGTCGCTAGCGATGCCGGATGTGCGTCATGGAATTCCTGACCCCGGCGATATATCGTTATTCGTCATTGCGTGTAATGAGGCCTTAAGTCTATGAGATTACCCATGTGAGTGTCATAGGTTTGCATTGAAGGCAAAGCAGCTAACAGCAGAAAATTGGAATGGCACTATTATATATATGTACTGTGTATGTATATACAATATATACTGAACAAAAATATAAATGCAATACTTTTGTCTTTTCTCCTATTTTTCATGTTCTGAGATCAAAGCTCTTAGACTTTTTCTATGTACATAAAAGACCTTTTTCTCTCAAATATTGTTCACAAATTTGTCTTAATCCGTGTTTGTGAGCACTTCTCCTTTGCCGAGATAATCCATCCACCTCACAGGTGTGGCATACCAAAATCCTGATTAGATAGCATGATTATTGCACAAGTGTGCCTTAGGCTGGTCACAATAAAAGGCCACTCTATGATGTGCAGTTTTCTCACAGCACAATGCCACAGATGTCTCAGGTGTTGAGGGAGCTTGCAATTAGCATGCTAACCTCGGGAATGTCCACCAGAGCTGTTGCCTGTGAATTGAATGTTCTTTTCTCTTCCAAAAGCCATTTCCAAAGGTGTTTTAGAGAATTTGGCAGCACATCCAAGAGGCCTCATAACCATAGACCACGTGTATCCACACCATCCCAGGGCCTCAACATCAAGTATCTTCACCTGCAAGGTTCGTCTGAGGGAAGCTCATCTAAATGCTTGTAGTCCTCACCGGGGTCTCCATCTGACTGCAGTTCGCCATTGTAACCAACTTGAGTGGCCAAATGCTCACATTTGATGGCATCCGGCACGTTGGAGAGGTGTTTTCTTCAAGGACGAATCCCGGTTTTCACTGTATAGAGCAGATGACAGGCTGGGAATTGGTGGTCACACCAGATACTGACTTATTTTTTGACCCAAAGTGGTGGGGTCTCACGACTACTGTAAAACTGCACAATTTAAAGAGACCTTTTTATGGTAGCCAGCCTAAAGGCCGCTTTACACGCTACGACATCGCTCAAGTGATCTCGTTGGGGTCGCGGAATTTGTAATGCACATCCGGCCGCTTTAGCAATGTTGTTGCGTGACACACCTATGAGCAATTTTGAATCGTTGCAAAAACGTTCAAAATCGCTAATCGGTGACATGCCCCCTATTCCCAATTATCGTTGCTGCTGCAGGTACGATGTTGTTCGTCGTTCCTGCGACAGCACACATCGCTGTGTGTGACACTGCCAGAACGAGGAACCTCACCTTACCTGCGGCCGCCGGCAATGAGGAAGGAAGGAGGTAGGCAGGATGTTCCACCCGCTCATCTCTGCCCCTCCGCTTCTATTGGGCGGTCGATTAGTGATGTCGCTATGGCACCGAACGAACCGCCTACTTAGAAAGGAGGAGGTTCGCCGGTCACAGCGACATTCCTAGGCAGGTAAGTAGTGTGACGGGTCTGAGCGATGTTGTGCGCCACAGGCAGCAATTTTCCCGTGTCGCACAACTGATGGGGGCGGGTACGCACGCTAGCGATATCAGTAACGATATTGCAGCGTGTAAAGTGGCCTTAAGGCACACCTGTGCAATAATCATGCTGTCTAATTAGCATTTTGTTATGCCACACCTATGAGGTGGATGCATTATCTCGGCAAAAGAAAAGTGCTCACAAACACACATTTAGACAAATTTGTGAACAAAATTTGAGAGAAAAAGGTCTTTTGTGTACATAGAAAAAGTCAAGTGGGTTTTACACGCTGCAACATCGCTAGCATCGGCTAGCGATGTTGAGCGCGATAGCACCCGCCCCCGTCGTTCGTGCGATATTATGTGATCGCTGCCATAGCGAACATAATCGCTAACGCAGCGTCACACACAGATACCTTGTCAGAGACGTCGCTGTGACCGGCAAACCACCTCCTTACTAAGGGGGCGGGTCATGAGGCGTCACAGTGACGTCATACGGCAGTTGTCCAATAGCAGAGGAGGGGCGGAGATGAGCGGCCGTAACATGCCGCCCACCTTCTTCCTTCCTCATTGCCGGTGGATAGAGGTAAGGAGATGTTCGCCGCTCCTACGGTGTCACACACAGCGATGTGTGCTGCCGCAGGAACGAAGAACAACATCGCTAATAAACAGGCAACGATATCTGGTTTTAGGACGACCTCTCCAAAACCAACGATTTTTACCTGTTTTGCGATCGTTTAAGATCGCTCGTACGTGTCACATGCTGCGATGTCGCTAAGGACGCCGGATGTGCGTCATTAACGACGTGACCCCGACGATAAATCATTAGCGATATCGCAGCGTGTAAAGCCCGCTTTAGATCTTTGAGTGCCACTTATAAAAATGGGAGTAAAATCAAAAGTGTTGCGTATATATATATATATATATATATATATATATATATATATATATATAGAGCTATCAAGCCCCAAAAAGGAACCAGAAGATCTCACAATGTGTCGCCCGGATACTTACTGATAAAGATTCACAAAAGCTGTGTTCTTCACACACTCTGCTTTCTTCTCTCCATGTGACATGATGTATTTCTACATACTTGACCTATATCTTTTCTATACATTGTCTTTTTGCAGCATTTCATTTCTTCCATGCTGCAGACACAGAGGAGCTGCTTCCCCATTACCAGCCATTGTTTATACCAACTTTCTAGCTTGCATTACCCTTTCACTTTTTTTACCTTCTGCCTCCCCTATTTACTCCAAAGCTGTAATCAGTGTAGAGGCTGCTGAAATCACAGACACAAAAACTGTCAATTATTCAAGTTATTGTAGGTAGATAGATCTGTGTATCAAATGCTCTCCCCGGGTGACATCAGCAGGGAAGAAGTAAAGGACTTCAGTAATTGAAGTCTCCTATTCTACCACATTTTGAAATGAATTGAGTGAACAACCTTCAAGACTGCAGAAAAAATACTATATACATTTATTTTAATTCTTGACCACAAACTCAGAGAATTCGATTCCTAGAGGTATATTTCATGGAAGACACCATGTTATTTAAATGTGTTAATGACTTTACCCTCAAGAAGTATAATCTGAGAAGGCTGGAAATACCAATGGCATATTTGATCGCAAGTAATAATTAAATTCTCACCCGTGGGGTGCAAGGAAAACAAGAAGCCATGTGTGTGTATATATAGGTAGGTGACATATTAACATAAAACAACAAATGTGGTAGAGGATTTAAAACATCTAGTTTGATAAACATTTTTAAATACAGAAATCATGTGTCAATCTTCCTAATCTCATCCAATTAATATGTTTTCTAATACTCAAATACTGAGTCTCCATTTAGTGTGTCTGCTGGGTGATTTATATGTATATATAACCTACTAAAATTATACTTATTTATTTGATTTCTTTTCCAGTCAAGCTTTAGTTAAAGATGGCGCCCAGGGGAAAGATAATAAAGGATTTACTTTGTAAACTTTGATTCTAACCTCGATTAAGCGAGAATGCACCTTCAAGGCCCAAGAACCTTTCAAGCCATTTTCTGTTCTCTGTTTTCTCTCCCAGCGTGAAACCAACATATTTGCTTCCTTTACTGTTATTGACTGAAACTGACCTTTTCCTTGTTCTTAATATTTTATATCATCTTTGCTGTTCTACTTTTGTTATATGTCTATTGCATAGGAATCCTTCTAGATACTAGCTGCAGAGAAAACCCGCCTAGAATCAATGTCTTAGGAAAAGAAAAAAGAAAAGCAATAAAAATGCTAAATAAATCTAGTCATAAATCATTGGCATACACAGCAAAATGTCATATTTGATTCAGTCCAGTTAATATAAAAAAACAAAACAATTAAACCTCCTAAAAACCAGAATCATAAAAAACACAAGGGTACAAATAATTGAAGGAATTCTGTCTTTCTCATTCTTTTACCGTTTTCTGTTATGATACGTGGAACTTCCTTTTCTGCAGGGGAAATACATCGGATTTGGTTTCCAACTACAAGTCCATCCATCTCTGAAAGGTCTTCAAATGTGCAGTTGACACCAGCAGACAGCTCCGGTACATTGTAGGCTTCCAACACTAGCTGTAAGCCATAGAATGGAAACATATTAGGAACATAACTCAAGAAATACATGAAAAAGTTATGTGGGTGAGAAAGGGGGTGAGAAAACACGACGGTACAGAAGGTTTTGTACAAATGTTATTATTACAATGTTATAAGCTCATGGAACCCTTGAAGTATATGGATAGTCTATGTATAAACACACTACAAAACCGGAGTATTTCCCTAAATAAATCTGTTTGGAATTTGTATTGATTTTCTTAACATTATTTTCTTCTTGACCAAAATTAATTTTGCTTTTTTGTACTGACATATTTAAGTAAACACTTTATACAACCAATATAGTTATTCAAATGTTTCATTACCACAGTTAAGTTTGTTTACCAAGTTAAAGAGGACCAAACAGCAGGATTTTGCTATATGAGGTAAAGGCAGTGCCATACTGATACTAATATGCTGATTGCAGCCATACCTGTTGTAGAAAGATCCGATGCTTGGTTATTTAAATATCTTTAATCAAAGTTGCAGAAAAGCACTGCACTTTGATTGACTGGTGCAACATGGACGGGTCTTTGTGGGTTGGGTCCTCATGTATATTTCTCTCCCCAATGTCCTCTGGCTTGCCCCCTTTTCCTTATTTTAATATCGTGTTTCGGTGTCATTTCTGTTGTTGGCGGCACATGCACATTGCCACAGTACTCAGGTCTTCAATAAAATGGCACTGGGGTGATTTCCGTGATTTCTGGCATTATTTTATTGAACACACTGCGGTGAAGACTGAAAAGAATCGGCGCATGCGCAGACGTAAAAAAAAAAATCTGGGCATGCGCTGAATGCTTTCTCATGGTCTTTACCACAGTGTGTTCAATAAAATGATCACCGGAGATCACAGTATGTGCATGCGCATACTACGGAGCCTTTTCAATAAAGAGCTGAGTACTGTGGCAAACAACAACAATGGTGGCGTGGCGCGATATTCAAATAAAGAGGGGGCAACCCAGGAGGATGCCAGAGGAGGAATAAATGCGAGAATACGACTCACAAAACCCGCCCATATTGCACCAGTCAATCAGTGCTTTTCTGCAACTTTGATTAAAGATATTTAATCAACCAAGCATCGGATCTTTCTATAACAGGTATGCCTGGATTCAGCATCTTAGTGCCAGTATGGCACTGACTTTACTACATATAGCAAAATCCTGCTGGTTGGTACTCTTTAAAGAGGTTACCCATTACATATACATTCATGGCCTGTCCTTAGGATAGGTCATCAATGGCTGATCTACTGGGGTCCAACACCAAGCACCCTCACCGATCTGCAATTGTAGGTGAAAACGGCAACAGCAAGCAGCCATAAATGCTCAGTTCCAGAGCTGCCTTGTCTTCTGATTGATGCCGCGGCTGGACACTGCACATCCTCTTCCTATTAATTTGAATGGGAGGCAGATGTGCAGTACCCGGCTGCAGTCACTATCAGTTGACAGGGAAGTTCCGGAACTGAGCATTTCCCGCTGCCATTACCGAGAACATCTGGTTGGTGCTAGGTGTCAGACCCCGGCCGATCAGACATTGATGACCTACCCTCAATTTAAAAGTAGTCAACAACCCATTTAAGGGTAGAATGTAAGAAAATGATAAAAAAAAAATCACCTTTCCAACATTTATTAATCCTACATTTATAAATGTCTTGCATTTATTTTGATATATAGAGAGTTTAAGATATATGCGACAGAATTATACATGTATACATATTTACCTTCTTTATATATTGTATCAAAGGTCAAGGCATATTTATTTTGTTTATTTTTACATTACTATATACCCTTCTAATGAAGTTGTCATTTGTCTCATATGTGAAGAAAATAGCTTAAGGACAATGTCATCTGTCACAATAAGAGATCATGTTAGTCTAATAAGATATAACGTACTATAGAGGTCAATGGAACCAGTTACTTGGTTACAGATATGTTCCCTGCCTTATCTTTGCTTTTTTCCATATTGTTAAAACTTGCAAATCCAAGACTTGTTTGCCTCTCACTTTTCTTCCTGGTGTATTAATTGTTTTTTGTTTTTTTTTGTGGATGTCCCATTTATTATGGATAAATATACTGATGAGGAAAACAGTAACAATGTTTTAAACTTTTGATTCCGGCTCCAGATCCCACCATCCACTACAGGTTTTAGCATGAGACCACTTTCATTTTATAGACAATCATCTTTATTATCCCATACATAAATTTGACTTGCAACTATTTGGGATGTGATTAGTTATGTAGATTCTAATCATGTCACTGCATTGTTACTATTTTGCTCCTAAAAATCTAAATTTTAATTTTTATTATTCTGTTAATATTTTGTAAATCCACCTTTGGCTTTCAACACTGCCTGAATCCTCCTGGGCATGCTCTCAATCAGATTAAAGCAAGTCTGAACCAAAATCTGATCCCAGGTCTCTTCTTCACATTTCCAATGTTGATGCTTACTGCTTGGCTCACTTGGCTATGTATTCAGCTTTTTTCAACTCTACATACAAGTGATTGATTGGGTTAATGTCTGGGGACTGTGAGGGCCAAATCAGCACCTCTACTTCATTGTCTTTGCTTTGGTCGCTCTCCTGCTGGAACACTATGTTGTTCTTTTTATACCCATTATACTCGATTGTACAAAGTAACTGATCTTGTAGGATACTCACATATATCTCAGCATTAAGACCACCATTGATCCTGTTTAAGTATCCAATGCCTTTGACTGTGAAACAACACCATATCATCAGGCTTCCTCCACCGAACTTGACAGTTTCTGAAATTTCTTGAGCCGTTTGGCCTCTTTTAATATTTCCTCCAGATCAATTTACATCCATCAGAGATAGTCTATTGTCTTTCGGAACATCGCTCAAAATTCTTAGTTTCCAGTCTTTTACTGTCCACTTTTGTATATTTTTTTGCAAACTTGAGGCATTGCTAGGACAATATTGAAGTTGAGCTTTCTTTACCTTTTTTGGCCACCATTGAGACTTTTCCATGGTGCTTGCATGGACGTCTGTGATCTCACTATTACCTGGATGTCTACCTCTTGGCCTTTGAATAGATGAACGGACTTCATTTCATATTCTTCCAACTGTCCTAGCACTCATATAATGTAGTTTGACAATTTTCTTGGTCGAGAGACCGCTATTGAAAAACTGGATGATGCTGTTCCTCTTTTCCTCTGAAATCTTCTTTTGGCTGCTCCTCAATTTGAACTAGTAACCTTTCGCTTGGGAATCAACATAACACACTGAGATATTTGTGAATGTGAAAACAAGATGTAATTTGTAGTATACAGAAGGAAAAAGATTTTTACACCACCAGGAGCAAGACAGTAACAATGCAGTGAAATGACAAGAATCTGCCTAACTAATCATATGCTAAATAGTTGGAAGTCAAATTTATGTGTGAGATAGCCAAGATGATTGTCTATAAAAGGAAGATAGACTCACGCACAAAGCTGTAGTAGACTGTGAAATATGGAGCCTGAAAGTCACAAGTTCAAATCATTGTTACCCTTTTGCCCATCAGTGTATGTTACACACATAGTGACTAGTGCATAATCCCTGACTTACATCTACTTCAGTGGGAGTCTGTCACCATACTATGACTGTTCAAGCCACCCCTGGCGTGACCACAAAATTAAAGGAACTTTTTCACCTTCTTGATTTCCATCTATCTCTGTCCCCACCTTCTTTCATTGATTGTTTTAACTTTATAGGGAAGGTGTCATGCTTTTTATTTTTGTATTAATAATAGTAATTATGAAATCAAGTATTTTTAATACAAAATTACACTCACTGTTTATTTAGTTTTTAATTAATTATAGTGTTACTGAAGCACTGGGTGCTGCCATCTTGGATTTGCTGTAACGACAGAGAGGGGCAGAAAAAAATGGAAATAAAGTAGATAGGAAGGTGCACTGAATTGCTTGGCCACACCTAAGGTGCATTGAGAACATATACAGTGCCTACAAGTAGTATTCAACCCCCTGCAGATTTAACAGGTTTACACATTCGGAATTAACTTGGCATTGTGACATTTGGACTGTAGATCAGCCTGGAAGTGTGAAATGCACTGCAGCAAAAAAGAATGTTATTTCTTTTTTTATTTTTTTTTTTAAATTGTGAAAAGTTTATTCAGAGGGTCATTTATTATTCAACCCCTCAAACCACCAGAATTCTGTCTGGATCCCCTAAAGCATTAAGAAGTATTTCAGGCACAAAGAACAATGAGCTTCCATGTTTGGATTAATTATCTCTTTTTCCAGCCTTTTCTGACTAATTAAGACCCTCCCCAAACTTGTCAACAGCACTCATACTTGGTCAACATGGGAAAGACAAAGGAGCATTCCAAGGTCATCAGAGACAAGATCGTGGAGGGTCACAAGGCTGGCAAGGGGTACAAAACCCTTTCCAAGGAGTTGGGCCTACCTGTCTCCACTGTTGGGAGCATCATCCGGAAGTGGAAGGCTTATGGAACTACTGTTAGCCTTCCACGGCCTGAACAGCCTTTGAAAGTTTCCTCCCGTGCCGAGGCCAGGCTTGTCCGAAGAGCCAAGGCTAACCCAAGGACAACAAGGAAGGAGCTCCGGGAAGATCTCATGGCAGTGGGGACATTGGTTTCAGTCAATACCATAAGTAACGTACTCCACCACAATGGTCTCCGTTCCAGACGAGCCCGTAAGGTACCTTTACTTTCAAAGCGTCATGTCAAGGCTCGTCTACAGTTTGCTCATGATCACTTGGAGGACTCTGAGACAGACTGGTTCAAGGTTCTCTGGTCTGATGAGACCAAGATCGAGATCTTTGGTGTCAACCATACACGTGATGTTTGGAGACTGGATGGCACTGCATACGACCCCAAGAATACCATCCCTACAGTCAAGCATGGTGGTGGCAGCATCATGCTGTGGGGCTGTTTCTCAGCCAAGGGGCCTGGCCATCTGGTCGGCATCCATGGAAAGATGGATAGCACGGCCTACCTGGAGATTTTGGCCAAGAACCTCCGCTCCTCCATCAAGGATCTTAAGATGGGTCATCATTTCATCTTCCAACAAGATAATGACCCAAAGCACACAGCCAAGAAAACCAATGCCTGGTTCAAGAGGGAAAAAATCAAGGTGTTGCAGTGGCCTAGTCAGTCTCCTGACCTTAACCCAATTGAAAACTTGTGGAAGGAGCTCAAGATTAAAGTCCACATGAGACACCCAAAGACCCTAGATAACTTGGAGAAGATCTGCATGGAGGAGTGGGCCAAGATAACTCCAGAGACCTGTGCCGGCCTGATCAGGTCTTATAAAAGACGATTATTAGCTGTAATTGCAAACAAGGGTTATTCCACAAAATATTAAACCTAGGGGTTGAATAATAATTGACCCACACTTTTATGTTGAAAATTTATTAAATTTTAACTGAGCAACATAACTTGTTGGTTTGTAAGATTTATGCATCTGTTAATAAATCCTGCTCTTGTTTGAAGTTTGCAGGCTCTAACTTACTTGCATCTTATCAAACCTGCTAAATCTGCAGGGGGTTGAATACTACTTGTAGGCACTGTATAATTATATTTTAATATTATTTCATTATATATGCTTGGTTTGAACAGTCATTTTATGCTGCTGATATACTCACTTTAAAAGTATGTCAAAATATGAAAAGTATATTATGCTATTTAAATATAGGCTGCTGGTAATTTTTTTATTTTGGAAAAGCTATCAGTTGTCACATTTTGTAAAATATATCAAATGGGACACGCTACTAAAGAAGCAGACGTATACCATGTAATGTGTTTAACTGAACACATTTGATGTATCTATTTTTCAAGTCAGTTGTTCATGTCAAGTATTACACAAATATGTAGCACATTCAATGTGCCAAGTGCAATTATTAAACTGTTATGCTCCAGTGTTCTTATAAAGGATTTGTTCCTTGGTAGGGGGGCATGGTGGCTCAGTAGTTAGCATTGCAGTCTTGTCAAATCCCTGCAAGGAGTTTTTATGTTCTCCCTGTGTTTGTGTGGATTTCCTCCCACACTCCAAAGACATACTGTTAGGTAATTTAGATTGTGAGCCCCAATGGGGACAGAGTTGCCAATGTATGTAAAGTGCTGCAGAATTAATGGCGCTGTATGTGATTAAATATTATTATATTTATTGCTCTCACAATACAGACTGTAAATATAATTAAAGGGAACCTGTAAGCAGATTTGGTTGGAGCCTATAAGCTGCGGCCACCACCAGTGGGCTCTTATATACAATATTCTAACATGCTGTATATAAGAGTCCAGGCCGCTGTGTAGAATGTAAAAATGACTTTATAATACTTACCGAAACGGTCGCTGCGGTGGAATTAGGTCATCTGGGCATCTCCATTCTCTGATGCCGGCGCCTCCTCTTTTGGCCATCTTCATCCTCTTTCTGAAGTCTGCGTGCAGGACGCGTCCTACGTCATACACACTCGCCGGTCCTGCGCAGGCGCACTACAATACTTTGATCTCACCTGCTCAGGGCAGATCAAAGTGTGTCTGCGAAGGACCTCAATGCTGGCGAGTGTGGATTACGTAGAACGCGTCACGGACCCTGGCTTCAGAAGAAGAAGGACAAAGATGGCTGAAAAAGGAGGCGCGGGCGCCGGAAAACGGAGTTGCCCATATGACCCAACTCCACTGCAGCGACCAGTTAGCTTCGTATTATAAAGTGATTTTTACGTTCTACACAGCGGCCTAAGCTCTTATATACAGCATGTTAGAATGCTGTATATAAGACCCCGGTGGCGGCCGCAGCTTATAAACACCAAATCTAGTGACAGGTTCCCTTTAAACAGACTTATCAATGTTAAAAACTACTCATTTTACTCTTGAACAGGAGAACTGTCAAAAAATGTTTATACGTCCATTGCGTCATGAATTTTCAAAGGAAAAACACTAATCGCATCAGGTCTGAGAGATCCATTTAATTATATGTACAGTTTCTATGGAGGAATCTGGAGACGGGTCCCTTTTAATAAAGTGATCCCAGAGAGAACGCTTCATTTCTGGAACGCAGGTTCTGTTTTTAACTTCTAGCTTATAGAAAACTCTGTCAATACCCTGGAAATTGGTACAATAACGGCTGAGATTCCAGTGAGTCGGTTTTTTCAATTGAAATAGAATTGAAAGAAGCAAAAACTAAGAATGGAAGTTTAAAAGAAGCACAATTAAAATGTCTTGACAATGTTTCTGTTTAACTACAGAGATTGTTCAATATTGCTCAATATTGAATGTGATTTTTCTTGTGCTAAAGAACAGAAGCAGCACAATAATATTATTTGCAAAAAGCCGATGCTTCACGCAATGTAGATACAATTGGGCCGCTCAGACCAAGAAAAGATGAGACGCTCAAAGAAATTGACGATTTCAAGGATGAGCACATTATGCTGAAATAGTATTGTTATTCTTCGCTGCTCTGAGCAGAATATCCATTCAGAATAGATCTTGTAAATCTTTAAAATAATTCTGCTGCAAATAATTACCCCAGAACACTGCAATCAAGTGCATTTTTGCAAAAGAAAATCAATTACTCTTTTTAAAGCTGTAGCTTCTTGAAAAACACAATTGCTAAAGGCAGAAGGGCCAGTTATTACCGAGTCACTCTATTATCTTTAGTTAAATGGACTTTTCATAGAGTTTTCTGTCATTAGACGATATCCAGTAGAAGAGCAATAGAGAGTGGCATCAGCTGAATGGTAATAAAAGCACTTATATATTGTCTAGTTTTATCATATTTTATACTAGCAAAAGTATTCTTTAATGCCCATCATAAGTATATAAGTATTCTTATTTAACAATCAAGTCCTAAAGGAAATTAAGGGGACACTCTACCAAAAAATAAAAGTTTTTCATTGCAGGTATGTATTAAGAAACCCTTCTGTTATTTAAAAATGACCTATAATTATGTCTAAAAAGCCCATTTTTGCGCTGACATTTGAGTGCTCCATTTCTGTTTTTTTTTTGTTTTTTTTAAATCCACAATATGTATCTGGAGATATAGATCTTGTCATTGAGTGCTAATGTGTATGACGGGAACTGTATATCTGGACCCATATAGCAGATTAACACTAGAAGTCCCAGGAATTTCGAGCTCCATAGGGTTCCAATGGTAGAAATGTTAAATGACCCTTCTCTGGGACTTCTAGTGTTAAAGAACAAAGAGCAAAAATTGGCAACTTTTGACCCAATAAATGGTCAAAATAAGACAAAAGTCACGAGTCACCAATGATGGGGATGGAAATATTAAATATACCTTTTTTTCCTAATATATTTGAAAGACTACTTGAGATGGCAGAATCTGCATGAATGACAGTTTTCCTGGCAAGTTTTCTTTAACAAAAATGGAAGGAATATTTATTTATACAGTGGTGTGAAAAAGTGTATGCCCCCTTCCCAATTTCTTCTACTTTTGCATGTTTGTCACACTTAAATGTTTCAGATCACCAAACTAAGTTAAATATTAAACAAAGATAACACAAGTAACACACAATGCAGTTTATACAGTTAATGAAGGATTTTATTATTAAGGGAAAAAGAAATCCAAACCTAAAGGGCCCTGTATGAAAAAGTGATTGCCCTTCACAAAACATAAATTCTCTGTCGTTTATCACATCTTTGGGAAGCGAAGTACAATTTCCCTAGCCACACTCAGCCACCCTGATTACTGCCGCCCCTGTTTTCAATCAAGAAATCACTTAAATAGGACCTGCCTGACAAAGGGAAGTAGACCAAAAGATCCTCAAAAACTAGACATCATGCTGAAATGCAAAGAAATTCAGGAACAAATGAGAAATAAAGTAGTTGAGATCTATCAGCCTGGAAAAGGTTTTAAAGCCATTTATAAAGCTTTGGAACTCCAGCAAACCACAGTAAGAGTCATTACCCACAAATGGCAAAAAAATGGAACAGTGGTGAATCTTCCCAAGAGTGACTGGCCGACCAGCAATGATTTGATGAATCAAAAGATCACAAAAGACTTTACAACAACATCCAAAGAACTGCAGACCTCACTTGCTTCATTTAAGGTCAGTGTTCATCACTCCGCCATAAGGAAGAGACTGAGCAAAAATGGCCTGTATGGCAGAGTTCCAAGATGAAAATCACTGCTGAGCAAAAAGAGCTTAAAGGCTCATCTCAGTTTTTCCAGGAAACATTTGATGATCACAAAAACTTCTTGGAGGATACTCTGTGGACTAACAAACAAAAGTTGAACATTTTGGAAGGTGTATGTCCCATTACATCTGGTGTAGAACACAGCATTTCAGAAAAGGAACATCATACCAACAGTAAAATATGGTGGTGGTAGTATAATGGTCTGGGTCTGATTTGCTGCTTCAGGACCTGGAAGACTTGCTGAGGTAAATGGAACAATGAATTATGCTGTCTATCAAAAGATCCTGAAGGAGAATGTTCAGCCGTCTGTGACCTCAAGATAAAGCGTCTTTGGGTTATGCGGCAGGACTATGATCCAAAACATACCAGTAAAGGCCCAGTCACACACAACGACTTACCAGCGATCCTGAAAACGATGCGACCTGATAGGGATCGCTGGTAAGTCGCTGGGAGGTCGCTGGTGAGATGTCACACAGTCAGACCTTACCAACGATGCAGGAACGATACAGGTCGTAGAAGCGACCTGTATAACGATCTCAGCAGTCACTGTGACCCTGTCACACAGTGTCAAACACAGCGATGTGTCCTGCCCAGCAGGACATCGCCTTTGAAGAAAATGGCCAGGACCATTCTGCAACAACTAACAATCTCACAGCAGGGGCCTGATCACTGGTAGATGTCACACATAACGAGATAACTAACGGGATCGCTACTGCGTCATAGAAACCGTGACTTAGCAGCGATCTCGCTAGCGATCTCGTTATGTGTGACGGTACCTTAAGTCAACCTCTGAATGGCTTAAGAAAAGCAAAATTAAGACATTGGAGTGTCCTAGTTAAAGTTCTGACCTTAAATCGATTGAGAGGCTGTGGCATGACCTTAAAAAGGCGGTTCATGCTCGTAAACCCTCCAATGTGGCTGAGTTACAACAATTCTGCAAAGATGAGTAAGCCAAAATTCCTCAAGAGCATTGTAAACAACTGTTTGCTGTTACCGCAAATGCTTGATTGCAGTTGTTGTTGCTAAGGGTGGCCCAACCAGTTGGTAGGTTTAGGGGCATTACACAAACCTGTAGATTTGGATTTCTTTTTCCCTTAAAAATAAAGACCATTAATAAACTTCATTTTGTCTTTACTTGTGTTATCTTTGTCTAATATTTAAATTTATTTGGTGATCTGAAACACTTAAGTGTGACAAACATACAAAAGAATAATAAATCTGGAAGCGGGCAAACAGTTTTTCACACCTGCATCATCAGTCTTGCATCATAGGTGCTATAGGTTCCTGCATCATAGGTGAATGGTGCCAATCATGTTTCCTCTACACATACTTGCCAGAGTCTGGTCCGGTATATGGGCTGATCATGCTTGCACCCCAGAAGGTAAGTGTAGATGCAACATGATTCCTTAAAGACAAGCAAAGATTTATAGACTGTAGTTTACACTTTTAAGGACTGAGTAAGGTGTTTTAGTAACATCAGTAATAAATGTGATAATTGAAGAAATCTATACAATAAAATTGCTACATGAGAACATTAGCTTATTGTAGCAACCATGAAATCGGTAGTGCTTGCATTATACAATATGCTGATATACGCTAATATTCATGACATAGATATTAGTTATGTGTTATAATATATCTTTTCTTAAAATATAATTCAGGTAACTGCAAAATAATCTCTCCTTTGTGTGTAAATGAGGAATAGGCTAGCTCTTTCTGTGGCCAGTTTATGACTAGTATTCTGCATTTTTATCAATTATTCCATGTGAACAAGAAGCCTCATGAGTGGAGATGAGTGAACCTGAACTCTAAAGGTTGGGGTTCGTACTGAACACTGGGTCCCGGGGGCTTGAATCCGAACACTGTCTTTTTTAAAAACCCAGTGGGAGCCACTTGCAATCTCTGGATAGCTTTCACTGGGGGTCAGAACAACATTTTTGGATGCTGTGTGTAAAAAAAACAAAAACCTGTCCTCACCCAGAAATGCTCTGTTTATGGCTGGCTGTATGTGGGCAGAAAGCTAAATTGCCACATCATTGACTTCCATTATATTCATCAAGCCCATTAGTTAGGGTCCCCATTGACTTATATGGGATTTGTGGAGTCCGGAAATAAGTTCAGGTCAAGTCTGGGTCCGGAAACCAACTTTTAACTAAAGTCCATCAGAACCACTTTACTCATGAGTTTCTACTTGTGCTGTTCTGCTTTTTGCTGTACAAACGGCTTCTGCCCCCCTCTTTAACATAGGAATTTTATAGGCAATATTTGGAATTCGCCATTGCAGACAAATCTTTACAAAAATGTGATTTTTTTTTGAGTCAATTGTCAGTACAGGAAACAAAAAGTGACCTAAAATTGAGGAAAATAAATACAATTTTTATCTAAGAAATTGAGTTAGTTTATAAAGCTGATGTTCTTTATTATACCACATTATCAAATTCATATGTAAAATTAACTGTACTTTATTTAGATATTTTCAGAAATTCATATATATATATATATATATATATATATATATATATATATATTATAGAATAGATAATAAATTAAGCAAAGATAGTAGTGAATTTTAGCAGTTTGTAGGAGCGCTATGTTTGTAATGCCAGTGTAGTTCAGCTTGTCGCCTGGTAATGAATTGATGTGATGTACATGCTATGTGAGATGTGAATCTTTCCCTGCTTCCAATCACTTGGCATGAATGGCTTAAACCCCATGAGACTTATCTCAATTTCTAGTACAGACTGTGGCCTTAACACGCAGGATGATAAGTCTGTCTTCCTATAGATTCAATTCAGAAGCAATTGTTTGACTATTAGGCAAATCTTTCTATAAATTGCACCAATTATACCTGAACCCCAAGTAATAGGACATCTGCTGTTCAGTAGATTGCTCCCATCTTCAGCAACCCGGAATGAAAGATTGAATTATTGGCACTTAAAAATGGCCTACATACTAATTTATGTAAATTTGTAATTGAAGAATAATAGAAAAAGAATAGTTCCATGTCGACTCCAATTCTGTAGGGGCTGAATTATTTGTGCAATCAGGAAAGAAAACATGAAATAGAAAACATTCATATTTTAATATATTGTTCATTATGCCTGCTCAAGCCCATGTTTGAAGGGACCAATATCTGACATATAGCAGTGCATGCATATGGATGACTTGGGTATACTTATATTTAGTCTACTTTCATACTGTAAATAAATCATGAGACATTCAGCTCAAACATATTTTCCTGTGTGTCTTGAGGTTTCTTGTCTGCTTGACTTGTGTTGTGTCTGGGTAACTCAGCAGGTGTCTGGGATGTTAGATCAAATATTACACCTTAGGTTGTAAAATGTTGACTGATGTACGACCATTGCAAACAAATGCAATTTTTTTTTATGGTGAAAACTGATCCTTACCAGGACATTGAACTGGGAGACGGAGATATTGTTTGGGTGGACGGTGAGTCTCACACACTGCTTCATCTCTGATGCAAATCTTCTGGCCTCGTGAGATCGTTCACATCGTTCCTTTCTTGTACAGCTAAAAACAGAAAAGAAAAAGAAAAATTTAATCGAATGTTTGAACAAAAAAAAAAAAAAACAATATTACCCTCCATCAGCAGATACTGGACATTATGAAATGAGATGTCCTCTCAGAGAATTTTTAAAACCAAGAAAATTTATGAAGTTTTTCAAATGAATGCATTTCAAAAATCCATTACTGACTCAATACTGATTTCATCTTTGGATTTACAGTTTGATGTGCTGTAGATCTTCATGGTGGCTAAGTGGTTAGCACTAAAACATTGTAGCGCTGTGGTCCTAGATTAAAATCACACCAAGGACAACATCTGCAAGGAGTTTGTATGTTCTCCTTGAGTTTACGTGGGCTTCCTCTGGGTACTTTGGTTTTCTCCCACAGACGAAGACATACTGATCGTGAATTTCTAATGTGAGCCCCAATGCGGATAGTGATAATGATGTCTAGAAAGCGTGGCACTATGTAAGCAAGCTAAGGTAAATAACGCATGAAGATCTGAATATACGTAGCTCCCTCAATTCCCTTGTGGAACCCTTGCCATTTAATTATTACATGATGCAAATTTTAAATCCTGTATGTACTATTGAATGTATTTTCCCATTGAGGATTGGTTTCTTGGCAGATACCACATGGGTTTTGGCATGAAATGCGTATGTAAAAACTCTTGTGACAATCCACCATGTTAGCAAACTCTAAAGAATGCTTTGGCAATTTGAAGCTAACTACAGCAGGGAAAATTAAAGTCCAAGAATTTTCCAGTTCTTTATTTAGAGAGGATGGTCAAGATAAAGTAGCTACAATTGTGGCGAACAACACTACAATGAGACAACATTAAAGCAAAGGAGAACAGGTTTGCATTAAGTCAAATAGGGTCCAAATTCCTCCTTTCATCCGTTTGAGAGCTGAAGACCTCATACATATGGCAGAGTTCTCTGCAGGAGGGATCAAATGTTAAATCTTGTTCTACTAGTGAGTGAATTTCCCATTGAGGAGTGGTTAGTGGGAAGATTCTACATGGCTTTAGGCATGGAACACGTGTGTAAAAACTCTTGTGACAATCCACTATGTTTCATATACACCATATACCACAATTTAATATATATTTTACACTACGGTGATCAAATTGCAGCTCAGAAAACAATGCAAGTTCCCAGCTATAATGTAGATGCTAAAATTAGACTGCTTTAAAGCCAACCTGACGAGATGATTTGGTAAATTCAAAGAACAAAGCTGAGAATATACTAAGACCTTATTTTGCATACTCCATATTACAAGACATTGCGACAACAGAAGGCAGCACGCAAGTTCATTTTTTTCCACCATCATCTAGATCTAGAAAATCACATCTTCTGCTGTATTTTATAAATATGCAAAAGTTCCTAATGGCAATTCTCAAAGGCAATGCATCCACTGTACTGGGTTAAGTGTATAAAATTCTTGCAAACTGAGGCAGATGCCGATAGTGCAGCAGGGGAGCTATTAGCCGTGAAAACAAAACCGCTCTCATCAGATCTTTCAAAGAGAAAAGGGAGCTTGGCACAGCAGAGACACCCACTGAAATTCTACCAATCAGATATGATTTAATTAGTAGAAAGTCAGAGGAATGCATTATTGGTATATGCCTTCTCAAATGTAGAACTCATTAGAAATCCCTGGTCAATTAATCTATGCTAATGGCAATGTTTATTTTATGTTATTTATTTATTTTAAAAAATTGCTTCAAGAAATTGAGATGAATGTTTCCGCTGTGGAACTCTTCTGTACAATAAGAAGCCATCTTATATCAGGGAATTTCTTTCTTACAAGAAAAAAACAAACATGTGTATGTTATGTTACATTTGCAATCAATCTTTCATTTACAGAGGAATCTCAGTCTTCAATTTAAAAACATATTCTTGGGCTGGGTATACACTTTAGATAGCTGTCTCCTCTGACCCACCATACATCTTTGTAGGAAATTGGAAGTAAACTGATAAGGCCCCTTTACACACTGCAACATCGCTAGTGATATCGCTGTAACGTCACCGGTTTTGTGACGTAATAGCGACCTCCCCAGCGATATTGCAGTGTGTGACACACATCAGCGACCTGGCCCCCTCTGTGAAGTCACTGATTGCTAACACATCTCTCAGGAACATTTTTTGGTCCTTTGTTTCCCGCTGCACAGCATGCATCGTTGTGTTTGACACCGTTACAACGACTTCGTTAGCGACTTCCCTTTCAAATAACTGCTTTGACACGTCCCCAATGACCAGCTAGGTCATTCTGCAGGTCCGTATCGCTGCTGCGTCGTTGGCCAGGTTTGCCTCTTTGACAGCTCACCAGAGACTTTCCAGCAATCCCGGCCAGGTCGGGATCACTGGTGGGATCGCTAGAAAGTCTCAGTGTGTAAAGGGGCCTATAGAATCCTCAGTCAGCGCTTACCTCCCTGAAGACAAACAAATTGGGTAGTTGATATCCAAATATCCTTATCATTCACATGGGGAGAGTACTCATAAGGTCCATATATATATATTGGATGGTTGGTTGATCCTAAATCGACCTATGGGCAGGTCATCAATATTTAGACCTAGTAGACAACCTCTTTGAGTCTTTTTTTAACTGCCTAATTCATGGACATCAAACAGATTAATCAGTGTAAAAAAACTGTTAGCTCTACATCGTTCTCCAAAGGTCTTGGGTTGTTGGTGAGGCTTGTGGCCAAAATATAAGTACTAAAAAAGCAACAGTAAATCCCTTTGCTTCGGTTTGGGTATTGAAATAAAGTGTGACAGCACCAAATTAAAAGCTATTAAATCTACAGATCTGTAAGCATTGTAGCCAAATCGGCACATTCAATGGTGTGCAATTTGATATCTATTAATGCTAAAGAATATATTAGAGGTAGAGTTTAAAGGGAACCTGTCACGTGGAAAAATACTATTAACCTGCAGATATGGGGTTAGTCTGTAGGTTAATAGCATTTTAGTGTGCACATTAAACCCTGGTGATGGGAGGAAATGACCTTTAATCCCCCGACAGCATTCTGGTCTCTGTCGTGGGGGTGGTGCCGGCATGGGTTCAGACACCACTCTGTATTTGTAGAGTGGCGACTGTAGCCCCTCTCACTGACTGACAGCAACTCTGCAATAGAGGAAGCTGTGAGTCAGTGAAAAGGGCCCACAGTTACAGCTGCCGCTCTCCATACACAGAGCGGTGACTGAACTTGCGCCGGCGCTGCCCCCATGACTGAAACTAGGTCGCTGTCAGGAGGATTAAAGTTAATTTCCTCCCGGCAGTGGGGTTTAATAAGTAGGCACCATGCTGGTTCAGAATGCTATTAACCTACAGATTAACCCCATATCTGCAGGTCAAGAGCATTTTTCTTTGTCCTTAAAGCCAGAAAAAATAATATATAGAAAATAGTTTCTAATGGTATTTAATATGACTACGCTTGCTACAGAGTTGTACATAATCTGTACATTGTAACAAACAAACACAGGTCAGATCAGCATGTATTTAATACATTCTGTCCTCTTCTACACTGCAAACTTTAATAATCTTGATGTACACCACACACTAATGTCCACAGGGAGCGCTTTTAAATCCTGTTTTGCTGGTGACTGAATAACTATTTTAAAGCTCCTACTTATCTCGCCGATAGCTCCGTTTCCTGTTGTACCATTCAGCATTGGACAATAAATAATTGGTCAGCAATGAGCAAATATGCAATTATCTCAATATTTAGGAGGATTATTTGTGACAATTTTAGGTTTGCAATCATTTTTTAAAGTGCACTTTATACAGCAAAATACTTGGCTCGTGATTTCAGGCAGCTCCTTACTGAGCACAAATGTCACAATTAATGAGGGCGCCTGCAGACCATCTCCGGAAAAGTGAAACTTCTGGCTCTGCGTGAATGTCTTGTGTGCTGACCGGAGGGGGCACTGACACATCATTTATAATAGTCCTCAATAAGTTTTCATTCTCCATCAGCCCTGAAATCATACAGAATGGGAAATCTTAGATCCTAGCAAAGCTCTTTCAATAGATACAGTGTAGTGTTGCAGCTCGGGAATAAAGCTATCTCATGGATCTCTGCTTAGTACGCCCTCTCTTTCATATTCTGTCCCACAAAGAGAAAGGTATTGCTAGCACCATAGTGTAAGAAAATGTTAATAGGAGCCTCTTCGCAACCAGGTCACCTATTCACCTTCTATAGTTCAAGGCTATGCCTTAACTATATGTTATCTGTATTTACTCAGTGGTTGTTTCCCGCAACAGAGAAGCAGCTCAGAAAAGAGGATAAATAGCAATATTATGCTACTGTCACCCATGAGGGCATTTCCCAAAGAGCTGCATTATTCAGCAAAGCTTTGAGCAAATGTAAATTTGGCCGCAAGTCACATTTACAGTTATAGATCACACCAACATGAGCGATTTACGATGGCATGAACAATGAAGTTCAATGATAAATGACAACTCTATCTGTAATTTGCCAGACCTAAATATACAGATTTGTCAATATGATGACCCCTGGACCTTTTTATCTCACTTTAAAACCTTATAGTTGTTGTCACGCTGTACAAAGGCTAGTAAGACATAGTACAACGTATTCCCCACTAGGTGGCAGCAGAGTAGTGAAGGAGAGTCAAAGTCACACTGTAACAGAAAGGCAGCTGAAGTACAGCAGAGTAACTTCAGCAGGCAGTTAACAGGCGAACCACCAGAGGGCAATAGAGTAGTCAAACAGTCAGGGTCTAGCCAGAAAAGTCAAGTTACTGCAAAGGGGAATATCAATATCAAGTCAGAAAACAGAACCGAGTCGGAAGTCGGGAGATCAGGTATGAGAGGGAACCACAAACAACAGACAGGAGCGGGAAGTGAAGGACCAGGACAGGCAGACGAACGGGGAAGGGTACAAGTCAGGACACAGTAGAAGGGAGGCAGGACAGATGAGGAACACTCAACAGAGCCAGTATACACACTGCAAGGCAGAAATATCATTGACACTGAGCCATAGGTAGAGAGGCAAGATATAGTGTCCTGGGATCCAAATTGAGAAAAGGGAAGTTAACCCCTGACATGACCAGGCCAGAGCTGGTTGTAACCATAGCAGGGAAAAGCTGGCCGGGATCATGACAGTTGTTTTCTCCAATTAAAGCATGCTCCATCTATTATAATATTACAAATCTAATGACATTTTATGGTATTTCTACCACTGTTTATAACCTTCAGTTAAAATTTGTATAGTAGTTTCCAATGGTAGAAGTAAGCAAAATCATGTTTATTAATGGGCAATGTCTAAGGGACTTCCATTTTGAATCAGTGAGTACCATGATTAAAAAAGGCTCTAAGGTTTATCCTCGCTTTATATCTTTCCCTTATGGTTGAAAAGTAGAGAGCATGCTTAAATTTACTTCAATAGCCACCTTTTATTTTGGAGCTCAGTGTTTTTATAGAATACATGGTACCTTAACTCCTTCAGCCCCAGGCAATTTTCCATTTTTCGTTTTTGTTTATTGCTTCCCTTCTTTCCATCAATCTTGTCATATGAGGGCTTTTTGCAGGACGAGTTGTACTTTTAAATGAACCCGTGAGTTTCACCATATAGTGTACTTGAAAACAGCAAAAAAATTCCAGATCAAGTGAAATTGCTAAAAAAATGCACGTTTGTTTTAAGATATTCTATTCACCGTATTCACTATACGGTAAAAGTAATGTGTTAGTATGATGCCTCAGGTTAGTACGGGTTTGTAGAAAACAAACATGTTTACTTTTATTTAAGGGGTTAAAAAATTTCAGAAGTTTGTCCCCCAAAAATTGCTTTTTTGGTTCCATTTTCTGAGACTTTTAGAGTTGTCATTTTCGGGATCTGGGGCTCAGTGATGGCTTATTTTTTGCGCCTTGTGCTGACTTTTTTAATTATACTTTTTTTGCTTATGCTATGTTTTGATCGGCTATTATTGCATTTTTTTAAATTTTGTAGCGACTAAAAAACGTAATTGTGGCATTTGGAATTTTTTTTCTCGACATGCCCATGTAGTGATCAGATTATTTGACTTTATATTTTCATAGATCGGGAATTTCTGAACGCAGTGATACCAAATGTGTATATTTTTTTATTTAGTTTTTTTATTTTTTCATATTTGTTTTTTTTAAAAATTATATTTTTCATTTATTTTCCTAGTTCCTCTAGGGGAATTTATGGTTCAGCAGTCTGATCGTGTGTGCATTTTTGTTCATCAACAGAAATGCTTCTTTCCTGTGAGAGCAGGTGCTCTGTCGGCTCTAACAGGAAATACGTCATGATAGTGACAGGGGTCATCACATGACTGTCGCTACCATGACAACCATTGACTCCCCGTGATCGCCTCATGGGGCCTCTGACGGCAGCGGGGAATGGCATGTTGGATCCACGCGCGCCTGTTATCCCCACATGGCTGCTGTTCAAAACAGCAGACATGTGCACGAGTCACCGCAGGCGCACCGCAGCAGCTGTTGGTGATTACCTCAACATAACCAATCATGTATAGTTACGTCCTTGGTCATAAAGGGGTTAAGTTGATAAAACCCAACTCAAAGTGAATACATTGTTTTATGTTTAAAACTGATTTTTATATCTTTATTGTTGTGTCACAAAGAATAAAAAAAAATATTGCCTAAACAAATTCACATTCCGCCTGTTTCAAAAAACAATAAAAAAGATACTACGTTACTATAAAATGTTATTACCCTTCACTCATGGGTTTAATGACCAGATTTAGCGGAGTATAGGCTGTAAAATTCAGAACCCAAATCTCAGCTTTTCACACTCTCGACTTTACGGTGATTGAAGTTAATAAGGTTCAGCAAAATTCACAATTACCGTGTAGGGTAAAGTGGGTGAAAGTGCACCTGCAAATGTTACATTGTATTACTAATCTAATGTGAAAACTAGCACTTCATACTATGTAATCCAGTAAAGCTGGCCCAAAATATCACACTTTACCATAGAATGAACCATCTAGTAGAGCTGTAAATGTCCAAATCCTCTTACGCACATGGCTAGCAGTATTGCTGGTGTGGGTTAATATTTATCAGATGTGTACAACACTTCACACCAGAAAGCTGCCACCTAACCAAAGCCGGGAACTTATACTGTACACTGCTGAAGACTGTCAGCTATTTTATAATGTGAGTGCACCCTGTTACATTGTAATGCCAAATTAATATGCTCTTCTGCTTCACTGTCAATAGGATGAAAGTCCGATGAATAACTGTACCATTTCCAATTACACAAAACTGGCTGCACACCAACATAATCGTGTCTATTGTGTCTCGGCCAATGTTTCTCTGTACATATATCCAAATACAGATATCCAATTTCTAAGAATTGCCACCTCATGGATTAACAAGGTTTCAGAGTAAGTTAGCATTGACCTATATGTATAGGATATCTCATATTTCCACCGCAGCTAAATTTCAAGTTTTAGTCATAACCTTCCATTCTGATGTTATCTTCTAGTAATTTTTCAATATTTAACACCACTTTTATCATCTAACTCAGGTGGATGGATGGATTATGGATCTGTGTTACACGATTCTGTAATAAAGGACCCATAGAAATATAAAATCCCATACTATATCTGTGTATGCTTCCGATTTTTGTTTCCTCTTTGATAAATACGTGATTACGTCTAAGAATGAATACAGTTTTTCTTTTATACAGGCTTTGTGTATGAGATGTTGTTGTGCATTCATACATGAATAATCTATGGGAAATAGGTGTAAAGGGAGACATATAACAAACAGTAAAAAAATAATGGGAGTAGAACCAGAATTGTAGTGCTAGGTAACAGAAAAATCAACCAACGGTGTGCATTACCTAACATAAAGAAGCCAGTAAAGAGATCTGTTATGTGTAAATATTCATACACATCATCAGGCTTGAACATACAAAATAATAAGTCTTACATTAATAGTTAATGTATAGCTAAGTCAGCTAATGTTCTATTTGAGTAATACATATCTGGGAGAAGTTGAGTAAAATAACTTTCAATGGGATTAGGAAATGTTAAAGGGTTATTCTCAATGTATTAAACTGTTTTAAAGGGAACCTATCACATGAAAAAATGCTATTAACCCACTCATATGGGGTTAATTGACAGGTTAAAAGTGTTTGGAACCTGCCTGATGCCTGCACTTTGAACCTTGCTGCCAGAAGGAAAAGAACTTTAATCCTCCCGGCAGAATTTAGGTTTCAGTGATGGGGTGGCTCTGGCTGACTCAAAACCACACAGCATTAGAGCGGGTTACCGGTCAGTGGGGGGAGCATGGTTCCAGCCACCACTCTCGATACACAGTGCAGTGACTGAACCCATGCCGGTGCAACCCCTATGAGTGAAGCATGAACACTGCTGGGATGATCAAAGTTCTTTTCTTCCGGAACTGTGGTTCAAAGTGCAGGTGCTGGAACGGTGCCAAATGCTATTAATCTGCAGGTTAATAGTACTTGTTCAAGTGATAGGTTCCCTTTACTTAGTTAGTCCACATGAAAATAATCAAGTTTTCAATTGACCTGGTTTATCTGTCTGCTGTCCAACTGTAGAGCTTGGCCACAAACCTGCCTGCCAGACCTTGGCCAAGAGTGTGCAGAAGTTACATTCTAGGAGACTACTTAACTCTTAGTATCCCAGTTACCGCTTTCCAACTAATACATTTCCACGTAGCATTTAGCTGCTCCTTTCCCTCTCCCCCCCTCTAAGCTCCTGACAAGCGGCTGCTATAAATCTTGCAAAGTCACAAGCCCCCAGAATCGGCTTTTCCTACAGCAGTTTTCCTAATCTTGGCTCTTCCTGTCATGTGCTACAGCAGTCCAAATGCACTGTTATCTCTATAAGTATAATATATATATATATATATATATATATATATATATATATATATATAGTGATAACAGTGTAGAGATCAGAGCAAACACTGAGAGCTGAATGTGCTACAGCAGAACTGGAGCTGAGCTTTAATGTTCTACTAATATAACAATTCTACTACTCATCAGAATTGTTAATCAGAGGAGAGCCCATTCTGCCAGAAACCAAAAAGTAAAGAGACTCTTAGAAGACTGCAAAGCTCTGAGTTCTCTAGCTGCTCAAGTGATAACTTGAGAATACCCCAAAAAATGCAAAAATTATGTAATTCAATGTGAGATATTTTCATGATTTGTAAGTTCTTTAAACTGATCTGCTGAGATGTCTGTCTGTTTATGAACAACATTAATATGTTAATTGGCATATATGCAACATACGTAATAAGTCCCATCTGGATAGAGACATATAAAATTATCAGTACACTGCATTATTTAAAAAATATATATTTTTTAAACAATGTATCTGAGATTTTGTTCTGATTTATGTAAATATCAATTAATTCCCAACATATCACTGGACTAGTTTTCCAGCTCATGGAAGCCAGCAATGGCCAGTCAAAAGTTTAGTATGTAATTCTTTGTAAATCTATTCTATGATACAGCTAGGAGGCAAAACTCTATCGAAAGACCCAATGCGCACAAACATTTTTTGGTTCAGTGTTGAATAGAGCCACAATAGGTTATCTTTTAGACAGTTTAACAAATCTTCACTATTGTTGTTCCCATGTGTATATATATATATATATATATATACTTAAGAGAATTTTTTTGTAACTATGAAAGAGGTTGTCCAGACTAAGATGATAAGGGGTATATCGCTAACGATATATCGTCGGGGTCACGGTGTTTGTGACACACATCCGGCGTTGTTAGCAGCATCGCAGCGTGTAACACGTAAAGAGACAAAAATCGTTGGTTTCGGAGAGGTCGTCCAAACACCAAAAATCGTTGTCTCGTACGTAGCGATGTTGTTCGTCGTTCCTTCGGCAGCACACATCGCTATGTGTGACACCGCAGGAGCGACGAACATCTCCTTACCTGCCTCCACCGGCTATGCGGAAGGGAGGAGGTGGACGGGATGTTACGTCCCGCTCATCTCCGCCCCTCCGCTTCTATTGGCCGGTCGCTTGGTGACGCCGCAGTGACGTCGCTATGACGCCAAACGCACCTCCCCCTTGAGGGAGGGATTGTTCGGTGGTCACAGTGACGTTGCTGACAAGGTATGTTCGTGTGACGTTGCCGTAGCGATAATGTTCCCTACAGCAGTGATCACCACATATCACTGGAACGACGGAGACGGGTGCTATCGCGCTTGACATCACTAGCAATCCCTAGCGATGTCGCAGCGTGTAAAGTACCCCTAAGTCTGCAGTCCTCACAACACACAGACTGTGCACTGTGGGGATTGTGATGTGCTTTGGATCATAAGCTGTTCCAAGGCTTTTCCCTACTTCTGTCTTCCCATTATTCTAGTAAAGACTGAGTGCAGTTTTATCAGTCCAAAGAATATTTTTCCATAACTGGGTTGACTTCTTTAGATGTTTCTGGCATAATCCCCTCTGGTATTTCCATTTTTTTGGCTGATTAATGGTTTGCACCTTGTGGTGAGCCCCATGTATTTGTTCTCATGAAGTCTACTTTTCATGGTAGAGTTAGATAATGAAACACCTTCTTCCTGGAGAGTGTTCTTAATTTGAGTGGATGTTGTGAAGGGGGTTTTCTTTACCATGGAAAGGATCAAAGTATCAATTCTTCTAGGTACACTTCAATACTATTATTGCAGGAAAACGGCAGTGAAGTTGTTTCAAACATCTTGGAGAACTAACCACAGATCTTCTGTAGATGTAGGGTTATACAAATCCTTATTACTCTTCATGTAATCATATACCAACTGTATGGTGTTAAGATAAAGGTTCTGTGGGGCCCATTTAATTACTTCCAGGACTTACTGTTCTTCTTTATGCTGAAAATAGTTCTGAATGACCTTCACTATATATTTGTTGCCACTTTTTGGCTGCAGAATAAATTATGAGCCCATCAGACGCCTTGTTCATGGGATTGCATGATGGATATGCATCTGCCTGTATATTTTAGCATTGAGGACTCCATTAACCTTGACTAAATCTCACCTCCATTTGCTGAAATGCACCCTAAAGGTACAAAGAACCTCCACAATGCTTCACTATTCCCTGCAAACACTTATTATTTTCTGCACACTAGTTCCTTTTTATCCATGTATAAAAAGTGCACATTTGTTATCTCCATATCAGTAACGATCTAAGCTATAAAACGTACCGTAACCCATATTTAAAAAAAAAAAACAAACAAAAACAAAAAATAACGACCAAGAAATGTTCAAAAAAAGTGATGCAGATGCAGAAGTGTATAAAAAAAAATATGGTATCACTAAAAATGTCACTTTGTCCTGCAAAGAATGGGACCCCCGAAATTCAGTTTAATCATATGTGTGGCCCGTATACCCATCCGAGTTTGAGACAATTGACTTAAAGGGTCCATATTGATTTATGGGATTGTTACATCTAATGAGAGGCACAGAAAACTCAGTTGTTTTCCTGTGTGAAGACACTATTTGGATATTTAATTTTCCATTTGGGAAATCTGGTCTATAAGTCTCCCTATGGCAGCAATGTGCCCTTTCCACAAGAAAAAACTTTACTCCTTAGCATAGAACATAAATTTAATCTATACTTTTACAAGAAAACTCAGAATCTAATTAGCGAGTATAGAATATTTGATTTGATGCCCTAGTAACCATTTCCAGCAGAGCTTTAATTTTTCAACAGCTCTATAGGAAATGAAAATCTGTACTCTGATTGGCTGCTGTGGGCACCAATGATTCAAGTAATCTACAGGACGTGAGAAACGAGCTGATTGGTTAATACATGTTACAAAGAGAGCTGTTTCTTTAAGTGAATAGATCGCTGTTAGTGTCCTACTTTCTTATGAGTGAGTTGCCGCAATAACACCCATAGAATTATTCTTCAGAAATATTATTCCTGTTTATACAGATTTTCAAGCCTTGGGTGTAAAGGGGTTTGGTTCTAGTACATAACGTTGTTAAGTACTGTATTATATGTCCCATTTTTCATGTTTTTGAAATATAATAAGCTTTACATTCTCCACTAATTTAGGATTGTTCAGCGAAAGTCAAACATTAGCCACGGGAGCGTGAATAACCACATATTGTAATGTTCATACAGAATTATGCAAATCCCAGACTTCATCCACAACACATACACGGAAAAGCGTGGAGCAGTTCTATTAAAAAGGGAGTTCGATTTTCTTCACCCAAAGCGCTCCAGCCCAAGGGGCTGAGGATACAAAGGCTCTGCTGATGACGGCTCTGAATGCAATCTGATAGGCTTCTGTGTTTCAAGAATTGTCATTTTCATTAAAGAAACGTAACCATGGCAAGTACGCTTCACTGCGCATTAGAAATATGTCTGACAATAGTTCACCTGGGGCTAAACTGTGAATCTCAGAACGTTCAGGGTAATTCTTAATTATTTTATATATTTGCATCTTATTTTAAAAATGATGAGAATCATCTCCTGTTTTTACACTTTTTTTTTTTTTTGCAAATTTCCAAATAAAATGAGGGAGGAAGATTTATCCAAAATAATGACATGGAAAATTGCAGCTGTTGTCCATAGTTACCAGTTGGGTTGTGACTTAGATTTTTCAAAGGTGTCTAACAAATTCTAACAAATAAGAGTTGTATTCTGGTTGTTTATTACTACTCCATTTTTCCCTTAAACAAGTATGGATGAATCCTTATTATATCTATATTTTATATTATATTTCCCAGACCTCACCACTGACAGCCAGATTGGTTTATCAGTCTCCGCAAGAAGAAACGTTTTCCCCTTAGACCCCACTATAGCTTCTCATACTGCCAGATCAGATCTCATACTTTGCACTGATGAGGGGCAATTACCCCAAAACACTGTGTCTGCAAATTGAGTTTCTGATCTGGCATAAATCCTAGGTCATATGAAAAGGCTCGTTAAAGGGTCACTTCTGACTTTTAGGATTGCTACTTCCAATAGCTGGCACTAGAGTTTGTCTCGTTCCTCCCTGAAGAGACAATTTGAATATCATATCTATTATGAGTTAACACCAGGATCAGAAGAGTATATGAAACATTGTCCATTTTTCATCCCCCCCAAAATTGTCAATTTTTTATCCATGTGTGTATAACTCCAAGCCCGTCTTTGACTTCTGTTTTTCCAAACTCAATAAAAAAAATAAATGGCCCAATTCATTTCTCTATTTAATCTTTGCAATGGATCCATTAAATACAGTTGCCCTATGCATTGTGTTACTATGTTATCTATTCTTTGAATCACCAATGAAATTCTGTGGGTGATTTTTAACCGCAGTCTGCATTATTTTTCACATGAACACTGGGTCCGTATAGTAAGAAGCTAATCTGAAATAGTCCATCCCCTTACAACAGTCCATGTGCAGTCCATATTCTATACATATGCACTTACAGTATATAGTAAAAATGACTTAGGCTGAGTTCAGATGGCCATAATTCACTATAGACCGCAATACACAGACTAGATGCGGATCTACCGAACTATAATTCCAGCCTCATATATGTCTACGATGCTAAGTTGAAGTTGGGAGACCCAAGTTGTGCTTGCATTGCGTCCGTATAAAGATCATGAAATATAGCTGCCTGAACTCTGCCTTAAATTTTTGCGAGCCGTTCAAACACTGCAAGTGGCACACACTGGGCTGAGGACCGAGCATATCTGAGCACATTGTTAAGTTTGCACATAAAGCATTCGAACTCCGAACCCGAGCTCTGTGTTTTTTAGTTGGTGTTCGGTTCGAAAACCGGACCTCAGGTTCACTCATCTCTACTGCCAAAGGGCCTTATATCTGCTGAACAGCTCTCTTCTAGAAGCAAAGTTTTTAGGAGAGAATTACTCCATACATATGGAATCTCAGAAACCATGCCACAGTTCTTTTTCTGTAAGTTTGCAAAATGTTACAAGGGAAGCTCTAGGTATGAGTCCTAATAGTTTTTCAATTATTTCAGGAGACTAATACAGAATCCATAATGATCACATTCTTCCTTGTATACCACTAGTCCTTCCCAGGATCCTTCTTTCTCATAAAGCTTTAATAAAATACTGAAAAACAAAACAAAAAAACTGACCAGCATCTGTGAACAGAATAAAGCAAATTTAAATAGATGCAAGCTGCTATGAAGGCATAATATACAATCTAAGGGCTCATTCACCGTTCCGTTTGATCTGGTCAGTTCCTTTTTTTTTGTGGACCTACTGACAAGACCATGTTTTCAATGTGTTTTGTGTAGGAGTGGACGGCACACGGAAGTGCTTCTGTGTGCCATCCATGCCAGTATGTCCGTTGAATTATTATGGAACATGTCCTATTCTGTTCTGCAAAATGTGGACCATGGCACAATACAAGTCAATGGATCCACAAAATACAAGGAAGCCACACGGAAGCTTATTTCTATGGGTGCCCCTGCCAGTCCCGCAGCTGCTCACAGCAGTGAGAGCAGCTGTGGGGCTGACGATCGGTGCTATCATGAGGTTAGCTAAGTTCATTATCTGTGGTGATGATGTCCGCTGAACTCATGACATAAGCGCTCGTCACTTATGGATTATGCCGAACTCGGATTTGTTTTTTCTTTTCAATAAATTGGAGAAAGATGGAATGTGTTGGGGAGTGTTGTTTCAAATAATTTTTTTTATCTATTTTTTTTAAAAAACTCACTGGGTTAGTTATGTTGGGTATCTGATAGACGCTGTGACATCGTAATGCCAGGGCTTGATGCCAGGTGACATTACACAGCTGGTATTAATTCCATATATTATCCCATTTGCCACCGACAATGGCAAAAGTATGTTTCAGGGCAAAGTGCCAGGATTGGTGTTGTGGACAGGGGACAGACCACTGCAGGGGGGCTGCTCGAGGTGCTCGGATCCGGGATTGTGGCTGTGGCTTGAGTGGTAGCTGGATCTGGGGCTCTTGCAGCTGTCCGTCCTCACAAGTAAATAAAAGGGGTTATTTACAGGGGAGAGTTTGTCAGTGACGCCATCCATGGGTTGCGGTGATCATTGGTAACACTGCTGCTGCCTTGGTATGGGATGCCCGGGGTTGATGGAGTAGGACAGCAGGATGGTATCCCCTCCACGGGTAGGGGAGGTGTTGTGCCGAGGCCCAGGTGTATGGGGAAGGATGTTGCAGAGCGTATTCTGCAGGGTTGGACCGGGTGGTATTGGTGTACTCAGAATTCTAGAGGAATTCACACAGAGTCCAAGTGGTAAACCAAATTGCCAGTGACCGGTGACCTCCGGCGGGTGTATTCGGGTCCCACACCCTGGTACAGCAAACAGGGGTCCCTTTCTCCTGCACTTAGTGTTTGCATCCTTAGTTTGACTACTCCGCTTGAAACGGGGAAGTCAACTCCAAATTATTTTTGTGTGTAGGGCGCTGTGGCCTGCGAGAACTGACCCGTGGGATCTTAGCAGGCAATTGCGGAGCCCTATCCTCCTCGTTGGGCTTCCGTCTCGCTCTATCTGGGCCTCCTGTGGGACAAGATCTGGAATCTTATCCCTGGCTGGTCAATTAGAAAGGTGCTTGAAGCTGTCCTTGCTCTAGGATCCAGGTACTCCGACTGGGCATGGCCTCCGGACAGGATTCCCGCTGTCGGCACCGGAGGGCTACAACCCTGCCCTGGTCCACTTAAAGTCTCCCACGACCGGATCTCTAAAGCCTGTGGCCCTGTATGCCGACTGCCACCTAGTCAGTAGTCCGGTAGTCCAGAGGCTCCAACCCCTGACTACCCTGTCACTTCACACTCCTCTCACTTCCTCTCTCCAGAATTAACTGTCTTGTTCTTTCCCAGAACACCTCAGGACCCCTAGGTGGGTGTCACTATTCGCTTGGCCCCACTCACTGGTTTGTCCCTATTGTCAAGAGAGGGGGACTAGGCTTTGCTGGCTGATGTTGTGTACCTGGGTGTGGGTTTGTGTTGGTATGCCAAGGAGGATGGAGTCCTGCACCTGGAAGATTTGTGCAGTCTCTGTGACAACCTGGTTTTGCCAGGGCATCCCACTGGCACATCTAATGGATGCTCCACTTCTGGCGCAGCTGCGGCCTGCTATTTTTAGGCTGGGGAGAATACCAGACTATCTATCTATCTATCTATCTATCTATCTATTCAGCTATCTATCTATCTTTCTAGCTTTTGACTGTATGTAACCCTCCTTCCATTTTTTTGCGGTTTGCAAAACAAAACGGAAGACACACGGATGTAAAATTGACCGTATACGGAATAGAACAGAACAGATGTGGTTGTCACACGGATGTCACACGGATGCATATGAGGAAAAACGGAAAGTTATGTGAATTTACCCTAAATACAGGAGCAAACTGTAAACAATAAGATGTATGTAAACATTGAGTATATGGAATTTGAACTGCACTAATGCTATATAGAATATGGTTATAAAAATGAAGGTACTTAGCTCATAAATAGGCTAATTCATGAGAGCCCATTATGTTTATGTTTTTCAGTCATAGCAGCTTGCACATGTTTACTCTTGCTTTATCCTGGTGCTGGCCAGTTATATTCTTTTTTTGTAATATACTATTGGAGGTTGTGACTACCTCCTTTAATTATCCAACACCCTTCCCATCATCCTAAAGTTGTTTTTAATTAGTGCTGGATCCTACCTGCCCTTTACAATTGTAAAAAGGAAAGAGTAATGTCTGGCTCGACCACCTGAAAGTGGGTGCTCTAGAGTAAAAATAACGTAGTAGTCAGACTCTAAGGCTGGGGCCACACGGGGATTACTGCGATCCACTTGCATGAGACTCGGCTCGTGCTGGTAGTACAGCAGAGCCGAGTCTCATGCTTGTGTCCTTGCAACTGAGGTCCGTTCGTGGGAGCAGACCTCAGCTGCGGGGGGCGGGCCGGCACTCAGGAGGGGAGGGAGGGATTTCTCTCCCTCTCTCCTGCGTAGTCAGCTATAGCCATTCTCGCATTGCACTGGCAGTACACCGGTGTACCGCGAGTGCAGTGCGATTTTTCTCTCGCCCCATTCACTTGAATGGGTGCGAGAGAAAGAGTCTCGGATTACAATCGCAGCATGCTGCGATTGTTTTCTCAGTCCGATTAGGGCTGAGAAAATAATCGCCCATGTGTGCTGACACACAGGCTAGAATTGGTCCGAGTGGAATGCGATGTTTTATCGCACTCCACTCGCACCGATTTTCTCGCCGTGTAGCTTAGCCCTAACACTGGCACACCAAATGTAAATGTGGAGGTAGAAAAAAAACTGGAGAGTTGCTTTCTTTGGTGATGCTTTAATGTGTAAATGTTACAAAATACAAATACGGTCCATAATTCAATCCGATGTTTCGGCCAACAATTTGGCCTTCATCAAGGATTTATCTATAAACATAAAGTGAATGTAGGGTATTCACATGAAGAATGGGATGTGAGAAAGACTGAATAACCTCTAACCAAAGCAGAGTTGGGTATATACAGATAAGGAGTGTGAAGACCTGTGCACAGACAGGATTCCAGGCTGAGATAAATGAATGAATCAGCGGAAGGTCACAAAATTATGTGTGGACCTAAGGAGACATTAACGTGGTGGTGGTGGTGTATTGTGAACTAGGATAGTGACAGGCAGCCTTCACTCCACTCACCAGAACAGACTGCACAGACCAAAAGGGGGTGCATACATAGGCTGTCTGTCACTATCCTAGTTCACAATACAAATCCACAAGGCTGGATATGCATATACCTTATTCTCCTCCTTATTTTTTACTAGCAGACAGATGAAGCTGTATGCCTCAACAATACCTTTGAAATATTAAGGATCCTTATTGTAACCCTTATGATAGAGGAGTTGCCTTTACAGCGTGGTTATCTTATGTCTTCATATATTGAATGCTATAAACACCACCATATTAATCCTTAGGTCCACACATAATTTTGTGACCCTCCGCTGATTTATTCATTTATCTCAGCCTAGGATCCTGTCTGTGCACAGGTCTTCACACTCCTTGTCCGTAGCCCCCATTGGTTCAATGCTGCTAGCTTGGAATCCTGCTTAAGTACAGGGTAACATACTCTGACTGTGTAATTCATGTGTGAAATTTCCCCCCTCAATCAATATACACACAATATACCCAACTCTACTTTGGTTAGGGGTTATACAGTCTTTCTCACATCCCATTCTTCATGTGAATACCCTACATTCAGTTTATGTTTATAGATAACAAATCCTTGATGAAGGCCAAATTGTAGGCCGAAACGTCAGATTGAATTATGGACTGTATTTGTATTTTGTCACATTTCCATATTAAAGTATCACCAAAGAAAGCAACTCTCCAATTTTTTCTACCTCTGCCTTTAGAATTGTAGGCTTCTGGCCCAGGAGGAACATAATATTAGATTAGGGTGCAATCAAAGATAGGTACTCCTTGTCGTGACTGGTGGCATCTCATGAAATGACCAATTTATGAGCTAAGTACCTTTATTTTTATAAGCGTATTCTTTATAGCAATAATGTAGTCCAAGTTTCAAATACTCAATGTTTGCACACATCTTGAGGCTTAAGGCCCCGTCACACTAAGCAACATCGCTAGCAACATCGCTGCTAACGAACAACTTTTGTGACGTTGCTAGCGATGTTGCTGTGTGTGAAATCCAGCAACAACCTGGCCCCTGCTGTGAGGTCGTTGGTTGTTGCTAAATGTCCTGGGCTATTTTTTAGTTGTTGCTGTCCCGCTGTGAAGCACAGATCGCTGTGTGTGACAGCGAGACAGCAACAACTAAATGTGCAGGCAGCAGGAGCCGGCTTCTGCGGAGGCTGGTAACCACAGTAAACATCGGGTAACCAAGAAGCCCTGTCCTTGGTTACCCGATATTTACCTTTGTTACCAGCCTCCGCCGCTCTCACTGTCAGTGCCGGCTCCTGCTCTGTGCACATGTAGCTGCACAACACATCGGGTTAATTAACCCGATGTGTGCTGTAGCTAAGAGAGCAGGGAGCCAGCGCTAAGCAGTGTGCGCTGCTCCCTGCTCTGTGCACATGTAGCTGCAGCACACATCGGGTAATTAACCCGATGTGTGCTGTAACTAGGAGAGCAGGGAGCCAGCGCTAAGCATTGTGCGCTGCTCCCTGCTCTCTGCACGTGTAGCTGCAGCACACATCGGGTAATTAACCTGATGTGTGCTGTAACTAGAAGAGCAGGGAGCCAGCGCTCAGTGTGCGCTGCTCCCTGCTCTCTGCACGTGTAGCTCCGTGCGCTGGTAACCAAGGTAAATATCGGGTTGGTTACCTGATATTTACCTTAGTTACCAAGCGCAGCATTTTCCACGCGGCGCTGGGGGCTGGTCACTGGTTGCTGGTGAGCTCACCAGAAACTCGTGTAGCGACGCTCCAGCGATCCCTGCCAGGTCAGGTTGCTGGTGGGATCGCTGGAGCGTCGCAGTGTGACATCTCACCAGCAACCTTCTAGCAACTTACCAGCGATCCCTATCGTTGTTGGGATCGCTGGTAAGTTGCTTAGTGTGTCTGGACCTTTAGAGTGTGCTGCTGTATTCTTTTGTCTTAATTAAGTCTTGGACCTTCCACCTATCTCTCTCCTACCTGCCTATCTCCCTGTCTAGCAATTCTTCCAGTTTATTTGTATGAGGGCTCATTCAAATGACTGTTTTTTTGTATTTTGCATGCAAGAAAACACAGTTTGCAGTTCATTCGTGCGCTGGATCTGATTTTCATCCATTCTTTATATTTGTTTAGCAGTTTTTACCATCACTGTTGGCAACTATATTTTTTGTTTCCAAATAAAAAAAATTCCAACCCTTTCCTGCCCAATAAAAAATAAACAATTGCACATCAGTATGCTATTCATTTTTTTTCATGGACTTATTGACTTGTACTGGCAGCCTGCATCAGATCTGAAGTGGATATGTCTCCTTTTTTTGTTGTTGTTGCAGACACCGGCTATGTAAAATTTGCAATCACATGAACAGTTCTGCACACTATAAATTTCTACATATTCTATCTTTAAAAAATAATGGGTAGCACACAAATGATAAAATGTCTGATTGCGGCCTAATATAGTGATCATTTAGAACCACTAATTTTGCTAACTTTATATCATGATATTTTTTCCTGATATTGCACTATAAATATTCTTCATGTACCTTATAATTTGTTCAGTATTGCTATACTTCATCGACTACTCCAAAGCATTTGACAATATTGAAAATGACAAATTGTGGAAGTGCCAGAACGAAATGTGGACACCGCTGTACCTTGTCCATCTTATAAGATCACACTACTGAAATCAAGAAGCCACAGTAAGAATGGCATATGGAGACATGGACTGGTTTGAGATTGGTAAAGGCACCCAACAAGGCTGCTTTGTGTCAGCAGCAGCAGCAGTCTTCAACAGATATGCAGAAATGGTAATGAGGAATGCAGGTTTGGAGGAGAGCAACATTGGAGTGAAGATCTGTGATAGAAACCTCACAATCTACAATATGCAGATGACACAATTTGGAGAAGCTTATTTTGTGTGTTGAGAAAGAGTGAGAAATTTGGGTTGTATCTGAACGTCAAGAAAACAAAGATCATGACAACAGTGCAAACAGCTAACATCAATATGAAAGTCAACAATGAGAAGATCAAAGTGGATTACATATTATTTCACTCCAAGATCTATTGCGATGGAGTCTACACCTTAAGTACAATGATGCATATCACTTGGATGGAAGCAATGGTCAGCATGAACAAGGTTTGGAAGAGCAGAGACATCACCTTAACTACTAAATGCAGATTGGTCAATGCAATTGTCATCCCAATAGCAACATACAAATGCAAGATCTGGACACTCAAAATAGCTGACAAGAAGAAAATTGATGCATTTGAACTTTTGTGCTAGAGGAGACTTCTATGAATTGCATGAAAAATGAGGAGAGTTTGAAAGAGCAGAGACATCACCCTCACTACCTAATGCAGATTGCTCAACGCAGCTGTCATCCCAATAGCAGCATACAAATGCAAGACGTACAAAAATAGCTGACAAGAAGAAAATTGACGCATTTGAACTTTGGGGCTGGAGGAGACTTCTACGAGTTGCATGGAAAGTGAGGATCACAACAGAGATGTCTTGGACTATGTCAAGCCAAACCTGTGGCTGGAAGTTAAGATAGCCAAACAAAAATGAGCTTATTTTGGCCACATTATGCAAAGATATTCGTTGGAGGTGACATGCTTGGATTGAGAAGTGGCAGAAGAAAAAGACGGCCAAGATTCTGCTGGATCAACGCCATCAAAAGCGAAATGAGAATGAACATTGGCGAACTGAAAGAAGCAACACTGGATAGAACTTCCTAGCGAACGATGATCCATAGAATGACCGAGAGTCGTACTTGACTGAGCAGACAAGAAAATGAGAAGATAGCTATACTACATGTAACAACGTTTTATCTCTTGCATTTCTATTGCCCATATTTACTTCAATACTCGTCTACATTCAATATGACATTATGGTAAATACAATGTGACTAAAAAGAAAAGGTAAGAAAAGGAAATTATCCATAAAATAAAAGCTAAAGATAGACTTAGTTATTGTTTTAAGTCATTTGTAAAAATCTCTAGCTCCTAAATTTTCTAGTGACTCCTGTATCACAAATGGCAAACCTGGGGAATTCATATGTATTGCCTTATTCATTACTAGGGAAAAGCAGAGCTTATGTGCAGTGCAGCATTATTGACATTTAAAGTCAGTTACAACAACACTTTGACATTTACTGTCTTCTTGGGAAATGAGAATGGTGCCATAAACGTTGAGATACAGATATCATTAACCTTCATCTTTATGGGATAATGTGTTGTGCCCGACACATGTTCGGGATGCTTTAGAGGCTCAGATGCCACCTTTGTGTAGTGAACCAAATTAGAAAAAAACAATGCCGCCTCGTTGCAGGTATACAAATGAATCCAATTGTTTATACGGCAAATACCTCCAGGCAACAAATTTTATAATCTGTAATTGTCCTAATATTGCCTCGGCGACAGTGAACAACAATTGACACTGCCATTGTAATCTCGCAGCTCAGCGGTACTCAGCATTTTATATCCTTAAAATATGATGCTTTACTAGGAATTCTTATACAACATGATGATGCGCTGTGATGATTCTTATCCCAGAAGATGATTGTATCAGACAGCTAGAAACTAGTGTCAAACAGAAAAGAACAAATGCGGTAGAGCTGCCATGTCCAAGATTAGATTTGCCTGCAGTTTTGTATTTGTGCCTATCTCACTCAAGATGGCTAATCAATTTGCCGAGCAAGCGTTATAATTGGCACATGAAATCTTGGTTTTTGATTTAATTTACTTCTAGACAAATGGCAAAAATGTCAGATATTTTCGAGCAGCAAATAACCATTTTAAGAATAGATTCACTTATCTTCATTGTGGGGTCAGCATAACAAACCCAGAAGAGATTTTTCTGTAGAGTCTTCAAAATGTTTCGTATGGCATAAAAACGGGTTGTACAGGACTATTTTATTTCTTTTTACTTTGGGCCTAACAGAACTGACAGGCAGGTAGTTGCTAACTACCTGCCTGTTCTGCACGACGCAGATCTCTGCCGCCACACAATGGTCAATTACTCACTCCTGGCAGTGATTCTGTGGCTTCCAGTGATGTCACGTCGACAGAGCAGCAGCTTCTCTTCCACTCTGCTCTGTTGACAGAGCAATACAGTCACAAGAGTGTCACATCTGGTCTGATCTGGGATCAGAAGGTCACAGCATATTGTAGATTCCAAATCTGCTTTAGTGCCCAATCAGATTTTACCATGAGTTGGAGCATATTTAATTCCATCTGGTACTGAAGGGGTTATGGTTTATTTATATTCTGCAGTGGTAGTTGCAATCTCAGTTGCAATTACCCCCTTTTGCTATAAATAGTCACCCACCACTCCTTCCTATGTCACCTATAGCTTATACCTATGGTGTCCACTTGGAAGGAACCAGTCTTTGGAGAAAGCTGAGGTGTTGCGTCAGTTGTAGATGAGAAGTTCATGCTGGATTGTTCTTTGTTGTGTCTTTCTTCACCTATCTGTCTTTCCTACCTCATGTTGTCTTATTGCACTGGCCTTTCCTAGTCAGAATGAGTTCAGTGCCATTGAGGGCACCAACGTACGGGGAAAAGGACTCATCTAGGGATGGTAGTGTGTACAGGGATCGACCACAGGTGAGTGTTATGAGGTAACTCTTCTCCCCTCTGCGTACAGCCAGCTTCTTCTGTGGTATTGCTACACTAGTGCTCCCTTTGTGTTCCACCATGCGCCGGGTACCTTCTCATACATGGCGCAGCAGGTACAGTCACAACGTAACAGTTACTGATATTGAACTGTAGAGAGTCGTCTTTCAATCATCATGTCGGCAGTCATACTCCTTCAGCAGAGCAGCTCAGAAAAGGAAGAGCTGCTCCGTTGACATGAACTATCAGAATCACTGCGAGGAGCAGTCCATGACACCTCTGAGGCAATGCTGGGTAGAACAAGCAGGTAGTTAGCAACTTTGTATTGTTTTATTTATTTATTTTGCATGCAGATATAATACGAACATATGCCTCAGCACTTTACAGACATTATCTTTACTGCCTCCATTGGTGCTCACAATATAAATTCAAAGTACCTTACTTTTGCAATTTGCACCAAAATAAGCTAAACATAACTTATTTTTTTTAATTTACTTAAATATTAAATTCAGCATTCTAAAAAACCCTCTTACCCACTCATTTTCTAGAGTTTTCAAAATTACTTTCTCAGTGTTTGAGTAAGAAATATGAAAAAAAATGAATTTAAATATGTATTTAAAAAACGCTGTCAGCGAATTTTACTTTATTTCAAAACTGAGAACTTTTTAGTTGTTTCATTAGAACAAAGCTATATAGAATGAAGGCGGCCTAGCCATCTGGTGTAATGTAGTCTGAAATCTATGTTCTTCTCTATCCCTCCCTCGTGCTGTATAATGCAGCTCTATTTATTCAGATTGACTGCTGTGTAAAAGCACAAGCTCACCACGAAATGGGTACAGGACGAGCTGATTTCCATCACTGTAAGGACAGAATGATTATAAGCTGCAAGAAACCAAACCCCCCATTCTGGTAATAGCCCATATAAGCAAAAAGCCCTGAAATGCACAGCGGAGGTAGATGAATGCATTTCCACAAATTCTCCAAATTCTCTCAATAGAAACTCTATACAATACTGTGACATGTTAGCCAAAAGCTAACCACAGAAACCACAGACCGGAACTTTCCTGGTAACTACAATTAGACACATATGGCATAAAGAGCTTATGACAAAACACTTAAAATCGTTGCTTATTTTTCAATGCTGGTCACCTAAGTATATGCTGAGCCAAGAGGAAACCTAAGGGAGGACACAATATGAGCTCAATGAGATAAGCTATTATTTATTTTTAACATAAAAAAATTCACATCTTCCAATAATTATAGCTTGGTTAATTAAAGGGGATGTTCCATAAAGAAAGTTCATTTTACTCAATAGATCTTGGCGTAATAATAAGTTCCACAGTTGGATGTGTTATAAAAAATAATCTTATATATGTGTCCCTGCTATGTACTGTGTAATGGCTGTGTCTCACCGTACAGGAACATGGTCTAGATGATCATACTATATCTCTTGGATAGAGTTGAGCGCGGTTCGTGGTTCGTGGTTCTCCAGTTCTAGGCTCGAGTGATTTTTGGGGCTGTTCGAGATCGAACTAGAACTCGAGCTTTTTGCTAAAAGCTCGATAGCTCTAGATACGTTCGAGAACGGTTCTAGCAGCAAAAAGCAGGGCTTTTTACAGCTACAGTGAGCAGGAGCCATCGCTGGCAGCCTGCCACAAGCTGGTAACCAAGATAAACATCGGGTATCCAAGCAAAGCGCTTTGGTTAGTAACCCGATGTTTATCTTAGTTACGTGCAGGAAGCCCACACTTCCCGCTCAGCTCGCTCCGCCCCCTCCTGCCCGCGGCATGTATACATACATATACACACACACACACACACTCTCACCCGCCCCCCACCCCCCCCGCTCGGCTTACCTGCGGTGATGAAGTCCCGCCATCCCGACCTCAGCGCTGTCACTGTCCTCCATGGCCGCCGCTTGTCACATCACCTATCGCTTCCGACCCGAGACTGACACTGGCGGTGACGTCACGGACCTCTCACGATACTTGATGTGAAGGCGCCGGTCATTGACCTCAGTGACAGGGGCTGTCAGTGTGCTGGAGATCAGCGCAGGTAATGTACCTCGCTCCTGACAGCAGCACTTGTCACCCCCCTGCAGTGACCTGGGCTGACCCATTGATGTTAGCTCAGGTCACTGCATTGCTCTCCCAGCCAATGGGGAACATCCTGCTCTTCATTGACTGGGACAGTGTGGATCGTCATGGCAACCCCTTGGATTACACCAGACCTGGATTTGTTTTTCTTTCTAATAAATTGGTTAAAGAGGGAATGTTTTGGGGAGTGTTTTTTCAAATAAAAATGTGTTTGTCGTCTATTTTTTTTTATTACTGACTGGGTTGGTGATGTCGGGTATCTGATAGACGCCTGACCCCACCAACCCCAGGGCTTGATGCCAGGTGACATTACACATCTGGTATTAACCCCATATATTACCCCATTTGCCACCGCACCAGGGCGCGGGATGAGCTGGGGCGAAGCACCAGGATTGGCGCATCTAATGGATGCGCCACTTCTGGGGCGGCTGCGGCCTGCTATTTTTAGGCTTGGGAGAGTCCAATAACCATGGACCTCCCTAGTCTGAGAATATCAGGCCCCAGCTGTCTGCTTTACCTTGGCTGGTGATCCAATTTTTGGGGACCCCTACGTGTTTTTTTTTTTAAATTATTTATTTAATTTAAAATAACAGCGTGGGGTGCCCTCAGTTTTGGATTACCAGCCAAGGTGAGGTTGCCAGCTGTGGTCTGCAGGCTGCAGCCGTCTGCTTTACCCTAGCTGGCTACAAAACTAGGGGGAACCCTACGTCATTTTTTTTTTTCATTTTTTTGGCTAAATACAAAGCTAAGCACCCCTTAGTGCCACATGAAAGGCACCAAAGGGTGCTCCACTTTTTCTCCACTTTTTCTCCACTTTTTCTCCACTTTTTCTCCACTTTTTCTCCATTTATTCTCCACTTTTTCTCCACTTTTTCTCCATTTATTCTCCACTTTTTCTCCACTTTTTCTCCATTTATTCTCCACTTTTTCTCCACTTTTTCTCCATTTATTCTCCACTTTTTCTCCACTTTTTCTCCATTTTTTTCTCCACTTTTTCTCCACTTTTTCTCCACTTTTTCTCCACTTTTTCTCCACTTTCTCTCCACTTTTTCTCCACTTTTTCTCCTCTTAATCTCCACTTTTTCTCCTCTTATGCTCCACTTTTTCTCCACTTTTTCTCCACTTTTTCTCCACTTTTTTCTCCACTTTTTCTCCTCTTATGCTCCACTTTTTCTCCACTTTTTCTCCACTTTTTCTCCTTTTATGCTCCACTTTTTCTCCACTTTTTCTCCACTTTTTTCTCCACTTTTTCTCCTCTTATGCTCCACTTTTTCTCTACTTTTTCTCCACTTTTTCTCCACTTTTTCTCCTCTTATGCTCCACTTTTTCTCCACTTTTTCTCCACTTTTTCTCCACTTTTACTCCACTTTTTCTCCACTTTTTCTCCACTTTTTCTCCTCTTATGCTCCACTTTTTCTCCACTTTTTCTCCTCTTAATCTCCACTTTTTCTCCTCTTATGCTCCACTTTTTCTCCACTTTTTCTCCACTTTTTCTCCACTTTTTCTCCTCTTCTGCTCCACTTTTTCTCCTCTTATGCTCCACTTTTTCTCCACTTTTTCTCCTCTTAATCTCCACTTTTTCTCCTCTTATGCTTTACTTTTTCTCCACTTTTTCTCCACTTTTTTCTCCACTTTTTTCTCCACTTTTTCTCCACTTTTTCTCCTCTTATGCTCCACTTTTTCTCCACTTTTTCTCCACTTTTTCTCCACTTTTACTCCACTTTTTCTCCACTTTTTCTCCACTTTTTCTCCTCTTATGCTCCACTTTTTCTCCACTTTTTCTCCTCTTAATCTCCACTTTTTCTCCTCTTATGCTCCACTTTTTCTCCACTTTTTCTCCACTTTTTTCTCCACTTTTTCTCCTCTTATGCTCCACTTTTTCTCCACTTTTTCTCCACTTTTTCTCCACTTTTTCTCCTCTTATGCTCCACTTTTTCTCCACTTTTTCTCCACTTTTTCTCCACTTTTTCTCCACTTTTTTCTCCACTTTTTCTCCACTTTTTCTCCTCTTATGCTCCACTTTTTCTCCACTTTTTCTCCACTTTTTCTCCACTTTTTCTCCTCTTATGCTCCACTTTTTCTCCTCTTATGCTCCACTTTTTCTCCACTTTTTCTCCACTTTTTCTCCACTTTTTCTCCACTTTTTTCTCCATTTTTTTCTCCACTTTTTTCTCCACTTTTTCTCCTCTTATGTTCCACTTTTTCTCCACTTTTTTCTCCACTTTTTTCTCCACTTTTTCTCCACTTTTTCTCCTCTTATGCTCCACTTTTTCTCCACTTTTTCTCCTCTTAATCTCAACTTTTTCTCCTCTTATGCTCCACTTTTTCTCCACTTTTTTCTCCACTTTTTCTCCTCTTATGCTCCACTTTTTCTCCACTTTTTCTCCACTTTTACTCCACTTTATCTCCACTTTTTCTCCACTTTTTCTCCTCTTATGCTCCACTTTTTCTCCACTTTTTCTCCTCTTAATCTCCACTTTTTCTCCTCTTTTGCTCCACTTTTTCTCCACTTTTTTCTCCACTTTTTCTCCTCTTATGCTCCACTTTTTCTCCACTTTTTCTCCACTTTTTCTCCACTTTTTCTCCTCTTATGCTCCACTTTTTCTCCACTTTTTCTCCACTTTTTCTCCTCATATGCTCCACTTTTTCTCCACTTTTTTCTCCACTTTTTTCTCCACTTATTCTCCACTTATTCTCCACTTTTTCTCCATTTATTCTCCACTTTTTCTCCACTTTTTCTCCATTTATTCTCCACTTTTTTCTCCACTTTTTCTCCTCTTATGCTCCACTTTTTCTCCTCTTATGCTCCACTTTTTCTCCTCTTATGCTCCACTTTTTCTCCACTTTTTCTCCTCTTAATCTCCACTTTTTCTCCTCTTATGCTCCACTTTTTCTCCACTTTTTCTCCACTTTTTTCTCCACTTTTTCTCCACTTTTTCTCCTCTTATGCTCCACTTTTTCTCCACTTTTTTCTCCACTTTTTTCTCCACTTTTTCTCCACTTTTTCTCCTCTTATGCTCCACTTTTTCTCCACTTTTTCTCCACTTTTTCTCCACTTTTTCTCCTCTTATGCTCCACTTTTTCTCCACTTTTTCTCCTCTTATGCTCCACTTTTTCTCCACTTTTTCTCCACTTTTTCTCCACTTTTTTCTCCACTTTTTTCTCCACTTTTTTCTCCACTTTTTCTCCTCTTATGCTCCACTTTTTCTCCACTTTTTCTCCACTTTTTCTCCGTTCTTTTTCTATGGTCGGTCTACCCATTAGCTCTGCCATGCATACTGTAGCTCTACACCTACTGCACATGTTACTTTATGATTGACATCTCTTTCGTACCAGAGCTGTCTAAGCCTACTCTGACCCCATATTTGTCATTACTATATTGTCCTTGTACTGTATTATGACATTTGTATCATGTGTTTCATTTCTTGCTGTGTTGCAATTTTTTTGCTGCATCCCAATTGTACCTCTACATTGTTCGAGTTTATATTATTGTTCTCTCACTCTTATGTGATACTGATTATTGTCATTTTTCATGATTACATGCAGATAAGTCCAATCTGACGAAGGCTCAGGCCGAAACGTCATTTGTAACTTGTTTTGGACAAAAACATATATGCTTATGAAAAAAAAATTTCTTAATACGGACCAATAAAGAGTGATTTTGCATTACTATCCATTGTGACTTACTGACTTAGTCTGGGAGATATAGAGTGCCGAGGTTACTCACTAATTTTATCTATTATTAACTCTGAGCACCTATATACCAGTGAGCAGAGCTTCCTCTACAGTAGTTCTCCTGATTAGGCATGCCCTTACCTCATGAGCAGGGCATTGCAGCTTTGGTAGCAACCATTACGACATGGACTCTGCTGCTGTGGACCCGGGGAGAGTGAGTGCAGATTCATTGCACCCACACTCCTCACATGAAGGGTCCGCACTCCTAGAAAATGGGGGATACGTTCCCTGAGTGTCTCCCCCCCATATTCTAGACGGTCCAGAGTCGTCGTGGGACCCCTTTATTTTTTTTCTTACAATAAATTGGTGAAAGAGGAAATGTTTTGGGGGCTGTTTTTTCAAATAAATTTCTTTTGTCGATTTTTTGTTTTTGTTAGTACTGACAGTTTATGATGTTGGGTATCTAATAGACGCCATGACATCACAAACTGCTGGGCTTGATCTCAGGTGACTTTACAGCTAGTATCAACCCGATTTATTACCCCGTTTGCCACTGCACCAGGGCACGGGATGAGCTGGGGTGAAGCGCCAGGATTGGCGCATCTAGTGGATGCGCCACGTCTGGGGTGCCTGCGGCCTGCTATTTTTAGGCTGTGAAGGCCCAATAACTATGGACCTTCCCACCCTGAGAATACCAGACCACAGCTGTCCGCTTTACCTTGGCTGGTGATCCAATTTGGGGGGGACCCTACTTTTATTGTGTAATTATTAATATTTATAAAATAATTATAAAAAAGAGCCTGAGGGGACCTCCACATTGGATCCCCAACCACGGTAAAGCTGCCAGCTGTGGTTTTCAGGCTACAGCCGTCTGCTTTACCCTAGCTGGCTATCAAAAATGGGGGGACCCAACGTCATTTTTTTTTTTTAACTATTTTTTAAATAGAAAAAATTAATGGGCTTCCCTGTATTTTGATTGACAACCAAGGTAACGGCAGGCAGATGGGGGTGGCAACCCATAGCTGTCTGCTTTATCTGCGCTGAGAATCAAAAATACCGCGGAGCGCTACGTCATTTTTTTAAAGATTTATTTTTACAGCACTGTGATGTCCAGCAATCAAAATACAGGGAAGCCCATTTTATTTTTAGTTATTTAAATAAATAATTAAAAAAAATATATATGGGCTCCCGCTGCATTTTTTGTATTGCTAGCTAAGGGTAATCCAAGCAGCTACTGGCTGCTAACCCCCACTGCTTGGTGTTACCTTCACTGGCAATGGAAAATCCAGGGAAGCATTTTTTATTTTTTTTGCCAAAAAACTACAAAAAAAGGACGTGAGCTTCGCCATATTTTTGTATGCTAGCTAGGTATAGCAGGCAGGTGCTGGAAGAGTTGGATACAGCGCCAGAAGGTGGCGCTTCTATGAAAATGCCATTTTCTGAGGTGGCTGCAGACTGCAATTCGCAGCAGTGGGGCCCAGAAAGCTCAGGCCAACCGGTGGTGCGGATTCCAATCCCCAGCTGCCTAGTTATGCCTGGCTGGACACAAAAATGGGGCAAAGCCTACGTCATTTGTTTTCTAATTATTTCATGAAATTCATGAAATAATAAAAAAAGGGCTTCCCTTTATTTTTGGTTCCCAGCCGGGTACAAATAGGCAACTGGGGGTTGGGGGCAGCCGTACCTGCCTGCTGTACCTGGCTAGCATACAAAAATATGGCGAAGCCCACATCATTTTTTCAGGGGGCAAAAAACTTCTGCATACAGTCCTGGATGGAGTATGCTGAGCCTTGTAGTTCTGCAGCTGCTGTCTGTCTGTATGGAGAAGAGCAGACAGCAGCTGCAGAACTACAAGGCTCAGCATACTCCATCCAGGACTGTATGCAGAATTTTTTTGCCCACCAAAAAAATGACGTGGGCTTCGCCATATTTTTGTATGCTAGCCAGGTACAGCTGGCAGCCACGGGCTGCCTCCAACCCCCAGTTGCCTATTTGTACCCGGCTGGGAACCAAAAATATAGGGAAGCCCGTTTTTTTTAATTATTTCACTTATTTCATGAAATAATTAAAAAACAAATGACGTGGGCTTCGCCCTATTTTTGTGTCCAGCCGGGTACAACTAGGCAGCTGGGGATTGGAATCCGCAGCACAGGTTAGCCCGAGGTTTGTGGGCGCCTCTGCTGCGGATTTCAGTCCGCAGCCGTCCCAGAAAATGGCGCTCTCATAGAAGCGCCATCATCTGGCGCTGTATCCAACTCTTCCAACAGCCCTGGAGCCGGGTGGCTTGTTGGGTAATCATGAGTTAATACTGGCTTTGTTTTACCAGCCAGTATTAAGCCAGAGATTCTTAATGTCAGGCACGTTTGACCCGGCCATTAAGAATCTCCAATAAAGGGTTAAAAAAAGACACCACACAGAGAAAAAATACTTTAATAGAAATAAATACACAGACACATTAGAGACTCCATCTTTATTACCCCTTGTCAGCCCTCCACGATCCTGCTCTTCTGTCTTCTTTCTTTCTAGTGTAGTAGTAGTGACGATTGTAGTGAGGAAGGATGAGATTCACCAGCTCATCACTTGGGGCTGGGGAACCTCCATCCTCACTACAATGCTCACTACAATCGCGAAGCAGCGTGCAGCCTTCACTCCGTGAGTGATCACTGCTGGCTGCTAGCGGTAACGCTGACAGACGCATTACCATAGCAACGGTGCTCTCGGAGCCGCGGTTAGCGGTGACGTCACCGCTAACTGCGTTGCTATGGCAACGGTGATCTCCGTTAATGACCAGCTGTGTCAGCCGGTCCCTAACGGAACGGGGAGTCGACCGTGTGCTAGAGTATGTCGCCGGTACACGGCGATACACATATGTGCACCGTGTACCGGAGAGATGCACTCGCAGGTCCTACATGACGTGTCATAGTCATGTGACCAGTCTGTAGCCAATGAGATAATAGCCACGTGACTGGTCACATGGCTATTTTGACGTCACGATAGGTCCTGCTTCTCTGCTGGCAGTGCAGGTCACCGGGAGGATTCAGCGATCATCGGATGGAATAGCGGCAGGAGACAGAGTGCAGAAGGGATCGCGAGGACCGGTAAGTGTTATGGCAATGTTTATTAACTGTTTGTGTACATTTATAATGCATTTTTATGTGTTTGTGATTGCCTCCCATTATAGCTTATACGTTCGAGTTCGGTTCGTCGAACGTTCGACGAGCCGAACTCGAACGGGACCTCCGTTCGGCGAACCACCTCGAGCCGAACCGCGACCGGTTCGCTCATCTCTACTCTTGGACAGGGGAGGAAGTAAAAGAGTATACAGACATTACAATATGGGATCAAAGGTGCTGCTTTCTGTGAGGTAAAACTTATATAAAGACAAAGCAGCAGCTAATGTTTTACTTAAAACCATGCAAATTCAGTATGTGATCAGTATATTACATCAGTATTGGGAAGCCAAAGCCAGCAGTACGTGAAAATGCAGAAGTAGTGCCCGTCTTTCTATTATACTTTTGCTCCACTCCTGATTTTGGCTTACAAATACTGACGTAAAAACGCATGACTATGGCCTAACAGAAAGAATCAACTGCAGTCCCCTGCTGTAATATCTGCATACTCTTTTGTGTCCTCCCCTACTCAGGAGATGTGGTATGATCAGACCTTGTTCCTGTACGGTCAGACACAGACATTACACAGTACATAGCAGGGGCACATATATAAGATTATCTCAGCACAGGAACATTTTTTAACACATCCAATTGTGGAAATTATTATTATTACAAGATACAATGATTAAATGTACTTTATTTGTAGGGAAATTCCCTTCAATTGTGTTCTTTTGCTAATGGTTAGCAGGGAACACATTACCTACAGCATGTGCTTCATGTTGTCCCCATTCAGGAACTAATAATGACAGTTAGCAATTGGTTACAGTCCATCAGATCAGTGTCATCTGTGATCTGTATAAATATAAATTCAGAAAATACACAGAATATGTCTTCTCCACATGCCTCTGAGCCCCCTGCATAGGGAATCCCAGAGATTTCATTTATGAAGCCCCATAAATCCCTAACAGCTTTCCAAATGCCTTACCGTAAGTGCTGTCTTAGTGTATGTGCATACAACATCTTTTAGGCACCGGTGTACCTGCCAAGTTTTTCAAGCTGAATTCACTTCAGGAGAAGGACAGCATAATTTCCTGAAGCTTTTTTGTACCTTTTGGTTAATTTTTGCTGCAGCTGAATTTCTTTTTCTGGTGTATATATAGTGAGTGTACGTTTCCTAAAGAATGGTCAGGTCACTTCTGCTTTGGAAACCTGGCATGGTTAAGAGAAGCTCAACAGACTGAAAATGTCCAAAGCAAGTGATTTTTATATTGCAGTTTGCATTCTTTTTAATGTATATTTAGTGCTTTTTCAGGTGGGTTACTGAGTGCACCACCTGAAAAAGCCGTTGTGCGCACATACTCTTAGGGACAAAGAACGGATTATTTTATTTTGCAGTTATTAAAGACTCCTTTACTTGAAGTTGGCAAGAAGAGGTAAAACATCCATATAGTCTCATCAATAAAGTTGAGCCAAAAGATTTCCATGATCCTAGTCCATTGGCCACATTGGTAATCCATGGCCGTTGAATCAAAGTCTAGTGAAACTTTGCTTAAATTCCAGCATATTCGGTGCTTTGGTGATTAGTAGGCCTGGTGAGGAATCATAGGTGCCATGCCAACGTGATGATGTCCCACGAAGGCTACTAAGCAAATAGTCACTGGTAAGGCCAGCAAGTGGGAGGAGGTTTGTAGAACACCGATCCGATGGCCATGGACTACAAACATGGCTGCTGGACCAGGTTCCTGTAAAATCTTTTTACCCAACATTACTCATCCTCAATGAAAAAATCTTGAGGCAAGGGGTCTATATTCTAATACTCTTAAAATAAACTCTTTACCCCCTTTACTTGTCTAAAGGGCACGTTACACGCTACGATTTATCAAACGATATGTAGTCGGGGTCACGTCGTTAGTGACGCACATCTGGCATCGTTTGACATATCGTAGCGTGTAACACAAATGAGCAACTGTGAACGAACAAAAATACTCACCTTATAGTTGCTCGTTGACACGTCGCTCATTTTCAAAAAATCGAACGTCCTTCTGTGCTCCGGTTGTTCATCGTTACCGAGGCAGCACACATCTCTCCGTGTGACACCCCGGCAACGATGAACTGCGGCTTACCTGTGGCCGCCGGCAATGTGGAAGGAAGGAGGTGGGTGGGATATTTACGTCCCGCTCATCTCCACCCCTCCGCTTCTATTGGCCGGCTGCTGTGTGATGTCGCTGTGACGACGAACGTCCCTCCCCCTTCAGGAAGTGGATGTTCGCCACCCACAGTGAGGTTGTTAGGGAGGTAAGTACGTGTGACGGGGGTTTACAACTTTGTGTGACACGGGCAAGAAATTGCACAAACAATGGGGGCGGGTGCGATAGCACATGCGAAGCGTGTAAAGCAGCCTTTAGGCACTGTATTTGGCACACAAATAAACTGTTTGATGTGCATATTAATGTGAAAAGTAAACCAGAGATACACAAATAGATTGCATTTTAATTACTCCACACAAATTATTAGCTTTTCATTCTTATGTAAGTGATATTGTATTCACTACCACCCTTCAAATAGATCGTTATAGAATTTCTGCATTGCTTTTAGTATGAGACAAGGTGTCTACGTGTTCCTATACTTCAAGCAACCTGTAACGATGCTTTGATCAATGGTTACTACTTTGACTTATATCATACAAGTAATGCTTGATAGAACTGACATGGCATGTTCAGAAATTCTGAACTTATTAAGACGCCAATGTTTCAGGATTTCACTCGCTTGCTCTGCATCTGTTTTGCTTTTGCAGAACATTAAGGAAATGAGAAACAGCTGTTTCACCATCTTCTCTCCTTGCGGGGACATTCCACTTTGCTCATAGGCCACCAAAGAAAAATTGGTTCTCTTCAATGTAAACTAACAGACATACTGCCTGCACATTGCAACACTAAACTCGAAAGTGGGTTATAAAATAAGCGCCAGGAAAATGCGGGGATGTTTCAAAATGAGAAAAAACAGCACAGTTATTGAAAATCATCTTGTTAAATCAAATATTGCTATGTATAATTATTTTTTTTCAATACAAGTGTTTAATTTTGAACTGTATATGTATATGACTTCCTATGTATCTATACTGTACCTGTATGTATGTATAGCCAACTTACCAACTTACACACACACATATTTATATATATGTATATATTTATATATATATATATATATACATATATATATTTTTTTTTTTATATATATATATATATATATATACATATGTGTGTGTGTGTCTGTGTACATACAGTATGTATATTCATATCTGCATGCATATGGATATGCAGTAAGTGTGAATGTGTTTGTATATGTGTTTGTATATATATATATATATATATATATATATATACAAAAAGTATATACAGTGCCTACAAGTAGTATTCAACCCCCTGCAGATTTAGCAGGTTTGATAAGATGCAAATAAGTTAGAGCCTGCAAACTTCAAACAAGAGCAGGATTTATTAACAGATGCATAAATCTTACAAACCAACAAGTTATGTTGCTCAGTTAAATTTTAATAAAATTTCAACATAAAAGTGTGGGTCAATTATTATTCAACCCCTAGGTTTAATATTTTGTGGAATAACCCTTGTTTGCAATTACAGCTAATAATCGTCTTTTATAAGACCTGATCAGGCCGGCACAGGTCTCTGGAGTTATCTTGGCCCACTCCTCCATGCAGATCTTCTCCAAGTTATCTAAGTTCTTTGGGTGTCTCATGTGGACTTTAATCTTGAGCTCCTTCCACAAGTTTTCAATTGGGTTAAGGTCAGGAGACTGACTAGGCCACTGCAACACCCTGATTTTTTCCCTCTTGAACCAGGCCTTGGTTTTCTTGGCTGTGTGCTTTGGGTCGTTGTCCTGTTCGAAGGTGAAATGACGACCCATCTTAAGATCCTTGATGGAGGAGCGGAGGTTCTTGGCCAAAATCTCCAGGTAGGCCGTGCTATCCATCTTCACATGGATGCGGACCAGATGGCCAGGCCTCTTGGCTGAGCAACAGCCCCACCGCATGATGCTGCCACCACCATGCTTGACTGTAGGGATGGTATTCTTGGGGTCGTATGCAGTGCCATCCAGTCTCCAAACGTCACGTGTGTGGTTGGCACCAAAGATCTCGATCTTGGTCTCATCAGACCAGAGAACCTTGAACCAGTCTGTCTCAGAGTCCTCCAAGTGATCATGAGCAAACTGTAGACGAGCCTTGACATGACGCTTTGAAAGTAAAGGTACCTTACGGGCTTGTCTGGAACGGAGACCATTGCGGTGGAGTACGTTACTTATGGTATTGACTGAAACAAATGTCCCCACTGCCATGAGATCTTCCCGGAGCTCCTTCCTTGTTGTCCTTGGGTTAGCCTTGACTCTTCGGACAAGCCTGGCCTCGGCACGGGTGGAAACTTTCAAAGGCTGTCCAGGACGTGGAAGGCTAACAGTAGTTCCATAAGCCTTCCACTTTCGGATGATGCTCCCAACAGTGGAGACAGGTAGGCCCAACTCCTTGGAAAGGGTTTTGTACCCCTTGCCAGCCTTTTGACCCTCCACGATCTTGTCTCTGATGGCCTTGGAATGCTCCTTTGTCTTTCCCATGTTGACCAAGCATGAGTGCTGTTCACAGGTTTGGGGAGGGTCTTAATTAGTCAGAAAAGGCTGGAAAAAGAGATAATTAATCCAAACATGTGAAGCTCATTGTTCTTTGTGCCTGAAATACTTCTTAATACTTTAGGGGAACCAAACAGAATTCTTGTGGTTTGAGGGGTTGAATAATAAATGACCCTCTGAATAAACTTTTCACAATTTAAAAAAAAAAAATAAAAAAAAGAAATAACATTCTTTTTTGCTGCAGTGCATGTCACACTTCCAGGCTGATCTACAGTCCAAATGTCACAATGCCAAGTTAATTCCGAATGTGTAAACCTGCTAAATCTGCAGGGGGTTGAATACTACTTGTAGGTACTGTATATAGTACAGACCTAAAGTTTGGATACACCTTCTCATTCAAAGAGTTTTCTTTGTTTTCATGACTCTGAAAATTGTAGATTCACATTGAAGGCATCAAAACTATGAATTAACACATGTGGAATGAAATACTTTACAAAAAAGTGTGAAACAACTGAAAATATATCTTATATTCTAGGTTCTTCAAAGTAGCCACCTTTGGTTTGATTACTCATTTGCACACTCTTGGCATTCTCTTGATGAGCTTCAAGAGGCAGTCACTGGAAATGGTTTTCACTTCACAGGTGTGCCCTGTCAGGTTTAATAAGTGGGATTTCTTGCCTTATAAATGGGGTTGGGACCATCAGTTGTGTTGTGCAGAGGTCTGGTGGATACACAGCTGATAGTCCTACTGAATAAACTGTTAGAATTTGTATTATGGCAAGAAAAAAGCAGCTAAGTAAACAAAAATGAGTGGCCATCATTACTTTAAGAAATGAAGGTCAGTCACTCCGAAAATTTGGGAAAACTTTGAAAGTGTCCCCAAGTGCAGTGGCAAAAACCATCAAACGCTACAAAGAAACTGGCTCACATGAGGACTGCCCCAGGAAAGGAAGACCAAGAGTCACCTCTGCTGCGGAGGATAAGTTTATCCGAGTCACCAGACTCAGAAATTGCAGATTAACAGCAGCTCAGATTACAGACCAGGTCAATGCCACACAGAGTTCTAGCAGCAGACACATCTCTACAACAACTGTTAAGAGGAGACTTTGTGCAGCAGGCCTTCATGGTAAAATTGCTGCTAGGAAACCACTGCTAAGGACAGGCAACAAGCAGAAGAGACTTTTTTGGGCTAAAGAACACAAGGAATAGACATTAGACCAGTGGAAATCTGTGCTTTGGTCTGATGAGTCCAAATTTGAGATCTATGGATCCAACCACCGTGTCTTTGTAGAAAAGGTGAACGGATGGACTCTACATGCCTGGTTCCCACCATGAAGCATGGAGGAGGAGGTGTGATGGTGTTGAGGTGCTTTGCTGGTGACACTGTTGGGGATTTATTCAAAATTGAAGGCATACTGAGCCAGCATGGCTACCACAGCATCTTGCAGCGGCATGCTATTCCATCCGGTTTGCGTTTAGTTGGACCATCATTTATTTTTTAACAGGACAATGACCCCAAACACACCTCCAGGCTGTGTAAGGACTATTTGACTAAGAAGGAGAGTGATTGGGTGCTACGCCAGATGACCTGGCCTCCACAGTCACCAGACCTGAACCCAATCGAGATGGTTTGGGGTGACCTGGACCGCAGAGTGAAGGCAAAAGGTCTACAAGTACTAAGCATCTCTGGGAAGACTGTTGGAAGACCATTTCCGGTGACTACCTCTTGCAGTTCATCAAGAGAATGTCAAGAGTGTGCAAAGCAATAATCAATGCAAAACTTTGAAGAACCCAGAATATAATACATATTTTCAGTTGTTTCACACTTTTTTGTTAAGTATTTCATTCCACATGTGTTAAATCATATTTTTGATGCCTTCAATGTGAATCTACAATTGCCAGAGTCATGAAAATAAAGAAAACTCTTTGAATGAGAAGGTGTGTCCAAACTTTTCGTCTGTACTGTATATATATATATATATATATATATATATATATATATATATATATATATATATATATATATATATATGTATATATAACAGATGTAATGAATAACACAGGAAAGATGAGGATATACTACTGAGACTTTATATAATAGCATGTTACAGTATCTATTGTATGTGTGGCTAAAAAAATTCCTAAACTAAAATATAGGTTTTTAGTTTTTACATCTTTAAAAGTACTTGATGTCTCAGTCGTCATTAAATACCTGGTCATAAGATATACATTCCTATAGATATCTCCTCAAGCCTACATGTGCTGTTCCATTCATCCATCTTGCTTTCTCCTGACAGCAATGACAGAGTAACAACAAGGGAAAGATCAGACTGGGACCAATTTGCTTTCAACACTTGATGTATGAACCCTTTACTTTGAGAGGCATAAATGTGGGGCACCTATAGCAAAGAATCCCAGGCAGGGCTGTCAGATGTGAGATGAATGGCATTTATACATACATACACACATACATTATTCATCTCTGCATGTGCCTCACTGATGACTTTTCAAGTTGGAAACATCATGACTATGCTTGAAATGTGTCTTCTAACAAGTCTTTACATCTGTACCTTGAAATTCACAGCAGTAGTCTTTCAACATCACTACTAGTATGTTCCCCTATCCGTTATATTCATCTTTCATAGCCTTCACAACAAGGCCGCGCTGTGAAGAAGAGGATGAATCTACAGTGGAAATGCATACAATCCGGCATCCATAGACATGTAGATGTTGGATTATCAAACATTCTGGATCACTGGGCACTCAAAAACTAAATGATTATTTGTGAAGGGGCAGGAAAAGAACACAAAATGATAGTTGGGTTGTCTAGTTTAAAAAACTTTTTGTTTTAATTTTTTCTGTGAGTTAATAGATGGGGTTTCCCACTTGGGACCATGAGAGGGATTTAATTTGATTTTTGTAGAACAAGTAAAAAAAACCACTTTAATACTTTATCACTTCTAAAGCGGTCTTTACACGCTGTGATCTCGCTAGCGAGATCGCAAGCGATCATACCCGACCCCGTCGGTTCTGCAACACGAGCAAATCGCTGCCCGTGCCGCACAACCTCGCTTAATCCCGTCACACACACTTACCTGCCCTGCGACGTTGCTCTGGCCCCCTTTCTAAGGGGGGTGGTCGTGCGGCGTCACAGCGACATCACACGGCAGGCGTCCAATAGAAGCGGAGCAGCGGAGATGAGCGTGACGTAACATCCCGCCCACCTTCTTCCTTCCGCATTGCCGGTGGAGGCAGGTAAGGAGATGTTCGTCGTTCCTGCAGTGTCACACACAGCGATGTGTGCTGCCGCAGGAACGAGGAACAACATCGCTAATGACCAGACAATGATTTTTTTTGTTTCAGGACGACCTTTCCGCGGCAAACGATTTTGACCGATTTTGCGATCGTTTAAGGTCGCTCAAAAGTGACACACAATGCGATATCGGTAATGACGCCGGATGTGCGTCACAAACACCGTGACCCCGACAATAAATCATTAACGATATTGTAGCGTGTAAAGCCCGCTTAAGTCTTTTTTTTTAATGTCTTACATGGTTATCTCTTCTAAGTCTTTTTTGAATAAAGGGGGCTTTACACGCAGTGACATCACTGAACGATGTCGTTCATGAAAGCACCCGCCCCTGTCGTTTGTGCGTCATGGGCAAATCGCCGCCCGTGGCGCACAACATCGCTTGTACCCATCATACATACTTACCTGCCTAACGATGTCGCTGTGGCCGGTGAACTGCCTGTTTTCTAACGGGGTGGTTCATGCGGCCTCACAGCGATGTCACACGGCAGCCGTCCAATAGAAGTGGAGGGGTGGAGAGCATATGCAGGAAAGTGACGCCCACCTCATTGCCGGAGGACGCAGGTACGGTGTTGTTCATCGTTCCTGGGGTGTCACACGTAGCGATGTGTGCTGCCTCAGTAACGACGAACAACCTGCGTCCTGCAACAGCAACAATATTTGGGATTAGAACGACGTGTCAACGATCAACGATTAGGTGATTATTTGTGATCGTTAGGGGTAGTTCGTACGTGTCACACACAATGTCATCGCTAACGAGGACGGATGTGCGCCACGAATTCCGTGACCCCAACGACATCTCGTTAGCGATGTCGTTGCGTGTAAAGCGGCATTAAGTCTTCTGCTTGGGTTTATGAAATACTACATGGTAGAGCAGATTTATGTAGAAAATAAATATCCGATTATTTGATTCGAGATTAAATAAAAGCATATTTTTATTTATTTGGTTAATTTAAACTCAGGAAGCTAGACCATGTGTTTGAGATACAACACTAATTGGATGGCTTCTTTCCTAAAAGAATAATTAACCTTTTTATTATTATTATTTAAAGTGAACCTGTCAGGTGCAATATGCACCCATAACCAAGAGCAGTTCTGGGTGCATATTGCTAATCCCTGCCTAACCGTCCCTGTATACACTAGCATAGATAAAGAGATCTTTAGTAAAGATCATTTATAATATGCTAATGAGCGAATAATGACTATTCCCAAGGGCGTTGCTTCCCTTGCTAGTCGACCCCATTAGCATGTTAGCACTTCTCTGTGGGATAATCTCACTCACCTTTCTGCTGCCATCGCCGCCCGATGCTGGATTTCGGACAGGTTCCCTTCCATAATCCTTCAGGCATTACAAACTAAAACATTTTTTCTACTATACTTTATTACCTCATTTAGCTTTCTTCTCTACTAAACGTATTCTGAAGTGCTTTTTCTACACTGATATACTGCTCCTTTAGAAGCTGCTTTCATCTGCTGCTCACCAGATCCTTCCAGACAGGGTCAGACAGGGAATGTTCTGTACACACAGTGAATATTGTGTACAGAGTCATGCCGAGCAGCAGTTTAAGGAATCTTTTAAAGGAGCAAGAACTAAACACTTAAAAAGCACTGTATGATATTGTTTGGCAGAAAATAAGGTAATGCAGTTTATTATAAAAATATACAACTTTGCAATTCAAGTCTTTTTTTGCAAAAATTGCAAATGTGAGGGATTGTACGATCAAATTTGGGGCTTTTGTCCTTATTGGTTATAGGAATCTTATAGATTATCCTGACAATGGCATTTTAAATACAAATCAATATATGAAATCTGGTCATATTCTTGCCTTTTTAGTCACTTGCATAACTTGCATACCATTTAGGTACCTGACTTCCAATATTAAATATTGAAATTTATTGATAAATCTTTAGTGGCAGGATACAGAGCATTGCGTATATTTGTGCTTGCGTAGCTACTGGTGCAGTGAATGCTGAAGGCATAATGATTTTTATCAAATATTAATACATAAGCTTTGTTGATTTGGTTAGAGGAAGAAAACACAGATTTTGTTCTATTACTTCAATGAAAAAAATATTACAGAAATCCTGATAACGGACATATATAATTTTTTCATTTGTATTCTATATACACCTACCGAGACATGTTAGATCGTTAAGTCATTATAATAGTGAGATTTTTAATATTTCACTATAGTTAAGGAGGTTGTATGGCAAAATAATGGGATTTCTGTTCAGAACGCCCCATCCTCTCTGCTTCCCTGGACCTACGAGTGACAAGGTCTTGTGAAGGTTATTACAAGTTTTCACACATTGCGCTGTGAACTGTACAGATGACTTTGGATTCCTTTGTTCACATTTGCCCAGATATCCTTGTTTTGTAATTCCCGTAGATCTATTCAATGGGCTATCAACATCAGGCTACAAATAGAGGCAATCTATGAGCATGCTTTTGTTATTCCACACTTGGACTGAGAAAACCAATTAGCCTTTAACTATATAATTCTCCTTTCAATCTCAATGGCAGGAAATTCCAGGTACAAAAGAAGACCTCTGGAGGGTTGGCTGTGACAGCACTTTTGCTGAAATACTGTATATGGGCACTTATTCTATGTCAAGCCGCTTAGCCTTTTGGCAAAGTACTTTGTTTATTTATTTATTGTTCTGTTTTTCTTGTTTTTTTTGTGAAAAAAATATATTTCATAGTGTTTTGTGTATTAGGCCACCATTGCAAAATATGGAATTACCCCACTGCCTCACCACCTCACCACCATGCAGAGCTGCCGCCTTACCACCGTGTGGAGCTGTTGCCTCACCACCATGTGGAGCTGTTGCCTCACCACCATGTGGAGCTGTTGCCTCACCACCATGTGGAGCTGTTGCCTCACCACCATGCAGAGCTGCCGCCTCACCACCGTGCAGAGCTGCTGCCTCACCACCATGCGGAGCTGCCACCTCACCACCATGCAGAGCTGCCGCCTCACCACCGTGCGGAGCTGTTGCCTCACCACCATGTGGAGCTGTTGCCTCACCACCATGTGGAGCTGTTGCCTCACCACCATGTGGAGCTGTTGCCTCACCACTATGTGGAGCTGCCACCTCACCACCATGCAGAGCTGCCGCCTCACCACAATGAAGAGCTGCCGCCTCACCACCGTGCGGAGCTGCCGCCTCACCACCGTGCAGAGCTGCTGCCTCACCACCATGCGGAGCTGCCACCTCACCACCATGCAGAGCTGCCGCCTCACCACCATGTGGAGCTATTGCCTCACCACCATGCGGAGCTGTTGCCTCACCACCATGTGGAGCTTTTGCCTCACCACCATGTGTAGCTGCCGCCTCACCACCATGCAGAGCTGCCGCCTCATCACCGTGCGGAGCTGCCGCCTCACCACCATGCAGAGCTGCTGCCTCACCACCGTGCGGAGCTGTCACCTCACCACCATGAAGAGCTGCCGCCTCACCACCATGCGGAGCTGCCGCCTCACCACCGTGCAGAGCTGCTGCCTCACCACCATGCGGAGCTGCCACCTCACCACCATGCAGAGCTGCCGCCTCACCACCATGTGGAGCTATTGCCTCACCACCATGCGGAGCTGTTGCCTCACCACCATGTGGAGTTTTTGCCTCACCACCATGTGGAGCTGCCGCCTCACCACCATGCAGAGCTGCCGCCTCACCACCGTGCGGAGCTGCCGCCTCACCACCATGCAGAGCTGCTGCCTCACCACCGTGCGGAGCTGTCACCTCACCACCATGTGAAGCTGTTGCCTCACCACCATGTGGAGCTGCCGCCTCACCACCTCACCACCATGCAGAGCTGCCGCCTCACCACCATGTGGAGCTGCCGCCTCACCACCGTGTGGAGCTACCGCCCAACTTACACTCCACCTACTGTCTCCTCCCCAAAATCATATAGAATGAAAGCCCGCAAGGGCAGAGCCCTCTTCCCTCTGTACTAGTCTGTCTACTGTAACTTGTATATGTATTCTGTATGTAACCCCCTTCTCATGACAGCACCATGGAATCAATGGTGATCTATAAATAAATATTATTATTAATAATAATAATAATAGAAGAATTTTTGAAATATCATTCTTCTTTTAATCCATACTGGAAAAACACAGATGGCACATGGATAGCACATGGTTGACATACATGTATACGCGGATAACACTCAGATGCCACACGGATGACACATGGATAGCACGTGGATGACGCACGTACACACAGATAGCACATGGATGGCACATGATAGAACATGGATGACATACGTACACACGGATAGCACACAGATGGCACACATACACATGGATAGCAAACGCATGGCAGATGGATAGAACACAGATGACACACGTACACACGGATAGCACACAGATGGCACACATATACACGGATAGCAAATAGATGTCACATGGAACACGGATGACACACACATCACACACGTTTGGCACATGGATGACACATGAATGGCATAAGTACACACAAATAGCTAACAGATGGCACACACATACACATAGATAACACACAGATGACACAAAGATGACACAGGACACAGATGACACATGGATAGCACTCGGATGACACACATACACATGGATAGCACTTGGATGGAACACACATATTCATGGATAGCACACGGATGGCACATGGATATAACACAGATGACACATGGATAGAACACAGATGACACATGGGTGGCACAGATACACACAGATAGCACAAACGTATACACAGATAACACACGGATGTCACAGATTACACACAGATAGCACGCAGATGACACACACATACACACGGATGGCCACATGATGGACAAAACAGACCATGCAACACATATATTTTTTAAAACGGACATGTAAGGGGAAACAAAATAGTATTCCATTGTGAATATAGAATTGACACTAAAACTGTGACAAAGATGACATGAAATCACAGGGACGTTTTATCGCATGATTATGGTGCCAAGAACCAGCGATGATACGAACAAGTGGCATCTACATGGAAAAAATGTCATGACCATGTACATAGCATGGGGCAGGAATTTTAGACATTTTTACTTTGATGGTTTGAACTATTTTCTCATATTTCGATCATGTGTAGCCTTTTTCTGGGAATATTTCCAAGATCAAATTAAAATACAAAAAATATCAATACTGTGGAAGAATTAATGCTTAAAGTGCATTTCCAGGGAAAACAAAAATATTCCTAAATTAACTTTAAGTATTAGGTTATAAAACACACTAATATAATAGAGTTCTATTAGTTCAAGTAGTCAAGAAAGGTATTCATTGGCACTGCCATATAGTCAATAATTTCTAATTCACAGGCTAGCTACAATTGGATACAGCAGACAGAGAGTCTCTTTCTTAACAGGTATAATCCAATATATATGTATATATGGTGATCAGCCAACAACCTAGACAATGGCATGTACAAGAAAATCAAAGGTATGAAAATATTCTGATACCTTTGATCTCCTTGTATTAGTTCAAATGCCCCAACCTTTTTCTAGTCCGGCTCTGGACACAGAACACCAGTACACGGGTTGGTATCTGCCTTGAGATTGTGTAAAGTTGGCTGGCATAAGCTGGTGTCACACTAAGCGACAGCGACAACGACGTCGCTGTTACGTCATCATTTTCGGTGACGTAACAGCGACCTTGTAAGTCGCTGTTATGATCGCTGCTTAGCTGTCAAACACAGCAGAAGCAGCGATCATAACGTCGCTGTGCTACATGTGCAGAGAGCAGGGAGCCGCGCTTAGCGCTGGCTCCTTGCTCTCCTAGGTACAGTACACAACGGGTTAATTAACCCGATGTGTGCTGCAGCTACATGTCACAGTGCAGAGAGCAAGGAGCCGCGCGCACTGCTTAGCGCTGGCTCCTTGCTCTCCTTGCTACAGTATACATCGGGTTAATTACCCGATGCGTACTGCAGCCACATGTCACAGTGCAGGAGCCGGCACTGGCAGCAAGAGCGGAGGCTGGTAACCAGCGTAAACATCGGGTAACCAGGGAAAGGTCTTCCCTTGGTTACCCGATGTTTACGCTGGTTACAGCTTACCGCAGCTGCCAGTGCCGGCTCCTGATCGCTTCATTTCGTCGCTCTCTCGCTGTCACACACAGCGATGTGTGTGTCACAGCGGGAGAGTGACGACCAAAAAATGAAGCTGGACATTCAGCAACGACCGGCGACCTCACAGCAGGGGCCAGGTCGTTGCTGGATGTCACACACAGCGACAGCGACGGGACGTCGCTGCAACGTCACAGAAAATGGTGACGTAGCAGCGACGTCGTTGTCGTCGTCGTTATGTGTGACACCAGCTTAATTCTATTTCACAAGCTAAGCCAGTCCCCTATTCTGTTACAGCAGAGGCAGAGAATGTGAATAGTTTGGCTAATAAAATAAGCTATAAGCTGTTCCTTCTTCATCACATAAAGTAGCAAATAATGTAGCGCATGGGCACATGATGTGTGGCTCGTGGCTGTCTACCAGCTTGGTGCATTAGCACCAAGTCTTGCCAACCGCTATGTAGAGCAGGTTTCCAGATGGTGACATTCATAAGTAGCCCAACATAGAAGAGCAGATTTGACTGGAGGTAGGAACCCGTGGATCTTGGTATACTGCCTCGGTGTGGTGATTTCTGTGGAAAAGCTTTGGCTGACATTATACCAGTAAAGGAAGCTCTAGGTGTCATTACTGTGAAGGGCGGGAGATGTGGCTCACAACCCTCTCTTAGAGCTGATTGTTGCTCTCAAAGTAGAAAGGTTGGGGAGACCACTGCTGTAAAGTGTCATGCACTGGACCAGAAGAAAAGCTGTCACAGCTTGGGATGGAGTGTCTACCGGATGATCACGGTACCTGGCCTAATAGGACTATATTAGTAAGTTATAGGATAAAGGATTTTTCAGAAATTTAAAGTGTAAATTCATCCGGACAAACAGCAATATTGTAGATGGATACATATCTAAAACTATACCTTGCTCTTTTAAGCATAAAAAAATAACAACAATATCCAAACTTGTGAAAAATATTCCTATTTAGGCAGGATTAACATTTTATCCATGATAGAGCCATTTGTATAAGCACTTCGTAAAGAACGCCAACTGAATGAGTCGGTCTCTCTAATTCACACTGTGCTATGGGGCAGATTTACCACAATTATTATTCTCAGTGTTTTACGAGAAGAGTTTCATCATTACAAGATTTGCACATTTGAATTTACAATTTAGAAAGCTTTCCACTGAGAAAATATGTTTGATTTTTCTTTTCAAAATAGTTCAGATTCATAAACTGCAAATTGTTATTACTCCTGTGCTGTCCAGAATCGAATTCTGCTCTACAGGTTAATGCTGATCTGTATAGAGAGTGACTGGACGGGAAAACAACAGCAGATTCTCTTTACTGCGGGAAACAGCAAAACCACAATCATTTATTTACCTCGTAACTCCTCTGCACATGAATAGCCGTACTTCATACATAACACCATGTCCTACAACATAACGCCATATCCTACATACATAACGCCATGTCCTACATACATAACGCCAGGTCCTATATACAGTGCCTACAAGTAGTATTCAACCCCCTGCAGATTTAGCAGGTTTACACATTCGGAATTAACTTGGCATTGTGACCGTTGGACTGTAGATCAGCCTGGAAGTGTGAAATACACTGCAGCAAAAAAGAATGTTATTTCTTTTTTTATTTATTTTTTTAAATTGTGAAAAGTTTATTCAGAGGGTCATTTATTATTCAACCCCTCAAACCACAAGAATTCTGTTTGGTTCCCCTAAAGTATTAAGAAGTATTTCAGGCACAACGAACAATGAGCTTCACATGTTTGGATTAATTATCTCTTTTTCCAGCCTTTTCTGACTAATTAAGACCCTCCCCAAACCTGTGAACAGCACTCATACTTGGTCAACATGGGAAAGACAAAGGAGCATTCCAAGGCCATCAGAGACAAGATCGTGGAGGGTCACAAGGCTGGCAAGGGGTACAAAACCCTTTCCAAGGAGTTGGGCCTACCTGTCTCCACTGTTGGGAGCATCATCCGGAAGTGGAAGGCTTATGGAACTACTGTTAGCCTTCCACGGCCTGGACAGCCTTTGAAAGTTTCCACCCGTGCCGAGGCCAGGCTTGTCCGAAGAGTCAAGGCTAACCCAAGGACAAAAAGCAAGGAGCTCCGGGAAGATCTCATGGCAGTGGGGACATTGGTTTCAGTCAATACCATAAGTAACGTACTCCACCGCAATGGTCTCCGTTCCAGACGAGCCCGTAAGGTACCTTTACTTTCAAAGCGTCATGTCAAGGCTCGTCTACAGTTTGCTCATGATCACTTGGAGGACTCTGAGACAGACTGGTTCAAGGTTCTCTGGTCTGATGAGACCAAGATCGAGATCTTTGGTGCCAACCACACACGTGACGTTTGGAGACTGGATGGCACTGCATACGACCCCAAGAATACCATCCCTACAGTCAAGCATGATGGTGGCAGCATCATGCTGTGGGGATGTTTCTCAGCCAAGGGGCCTGGCCATCTGGTCCGCATCCATGGGAAGATGGATAGCACGGCCTACCTGGAGATTTTGGCCAAGAACCTCCGCTCCTCCATCAAGGATCTTAAGATGGGTCGTCATTTCATCTTCCAACAAGACAACGACCCAAAGCACACAGCCAAGAAAACCAAGGCCTGGCTCAAGAGGGAAAAAATCAAGGTTTTGCAGTGGCCTAGTCAGTCTCCTCACCTTAACCCAATTGAAAACTTGTGAAAGGAGCTCAAGATTAAAGTCCACATGAGACACCCAAAGAACCTAGATAACTTGGAGAAGATCTGCATGGAGGAGTGGGCCAAGATAACTCCAGAGACCTGTGCCGGCCTGATCAGGTCTTATAAAAGACGATTATTAGCTGTAATTGCAAACAAGGGTTATTCCACAAAATATTAAACCTAAGGGTTGAATAATAATTGACCCACACTTTTATGTTGAAAATTTATTAAATTTTAACTGAGCAACATAACTTGTTGGTTTGTAAGATTTATGCATCTGTTAATAAATCCTGCTCTTGTTTGAAGTTTGCAGGCTCTAACTTATTTGCATCTTATCAAACCTGCTAAATCTGCAGGGGGTTGAATACTACTTGTAGGCACTGTACATAATGCCATGTCCTACATACATAACGCCATGTCCTACATACATAACGCCATGTCCTACAACATAACGCCATGTTCTACATCAATAACGCCATGTCCTACATACATAACGCCATGTCCTTCATACATAACGCCATGTCCTACATACATAACACCATGTGCTACTTATAAAACGCCATGTGCTACATACCAGTGTATCCCCGAAAATAAGACCTACCCTGAAAATTAGCCCTAGCAGGAATTTTCGGTCTTTTCAGAGTAAGGCTTAAATATAAGCCCCACCCCATAAGCCCTAGTTGCAGTTCAATAATGTAGTGTTCAGGCAGCGAAAAAAGTTAAAGAATAGTGCAGTACACTTCATGAAAGAAAGCAGACACCCCCAAAAAAGAAAAGACAGACCCCACTATCATATTCACCAAACCCCAAATTGGATGCTGTGGAATACGAGGATCTGTGGCAGATCGCATCGAGGACACACATCCGGTGATACTGTACTGCTTCTGGGTCCTTAGACGCAGTAAAATGTGAGGACCTGCAGTGGAATGCATCGAGGACTTGTAGTGGAAAACATCAGTGTCTTCCATCGCAGGTCATTGATAAAGATAAGCAAACTTGAGGTTTGTTGTTCGGTGGTTGTGCGTAACACAGACTTTACAAAAAAAAACAGAGTTTGAGTGCTTTATGTATGCTAACTACTCAGATGAGCATCACTGTGCTCAGGTACACCCGCTGCTCAGCACAGTGCAAGCTGCTTGCAGTGTTTGATCAGGTCGCACTGGGGGTAACAACAGCATAATCGGATGTATTGTGGACGCCCCAAAAATGGAAGTCTTCTGTTTTTGGCTGCCTGCATGTGGGCGGAGACCCGAACTGCCAAATTAATGACTTCTATTTGGGTTCAGTTCAAGTCCAGATCCCAAACCAAACTTTTTCAACATTCCAGCTACACCGAACTTCCAGGGGTCCGCTTATCTCTAGTCCTTGATGCATTCCACAGCAGGTCCTTGCAGTCCACACTATTCCAGGTCCCCCTGGTAGCCAGAAGCAGTACGATATCACTGGAAGCTTGTATGTGTGTGTGATGTTGCCGGGATCTGATGTGTGTGTGGATGTGTGTGTGTGTGTGCGTGTGTGTGTGTGTGTGTGTGTGTGTGTGTGCGGGTTCAAGGGGAGGATAGCTGTGGAGCACACAATGACCTTCTGGGAGGGCCCGCTGTTGGTCGCATGAGGACCAGAAAGCAACACAGATGTCCGGGGTCTAATAAGTATGATTCTCCTGGGGGTGTTTGCATTTTGGGGGTAAACTTACTCCCAACCCTTGTTACCACCAAAGATAAACCCTACCTTGAAAATAAGCCTGGTGCATTTTTCAAAGAAAAAAATAATATAAGAAAGTGCATAACGGTCGAGACATGTTGAAGAGCGAGGACATGTACGAAATGGCCACCGTCGTCCACAGCACCCCGCATCCTCTTTTACACTGACTTCTAACAGACGAAATAAAAGACTGATTTTACGAGTATACCCAGTGAGTGCCAATCATTTCTTCTTCGAATGTGATTTTAATTTGTTACGAATTTTGGTTAGAACAGCACTGAAGGTGTCACCTCTTACAGCTGAACAGGCATAGTAACAGAATGCATTAAGTACAGGTTTCTGGTGCCGGACAATCTAAACTGCAAGTATATTATGATCTAATTATGTTAACCATTAAGCCATCATCATTTTAACTGAATAGCATTATTATGTAGTTAGAGATTAATGGTATAAAAGTTGTGTAGTTGACTTGACAATGGCTAAGCAAATAAATAGGACTTTATTGTGTTGAAGTTCATTCTCACAGCTCTATCATCACGATTGAGCATTCCTAGTGTGCAGGAACCTGGAAATACTGGATTGTCAGGTGACAGGATCATCGCTCTCGACAGCACATCATTCTGTGTATACAGGACCCGCACTGCTGAGAACTGTGACGTCTTATGCACACAGAACGATCTATTACAGATGGATGGGAATTAGGGTCAGCGTGTATATACAGGCTAATAACCATCTGCCATCCAGTATCAAGCAGGGTAAATGGACCTCTAGGCTGATGTTCTCTCACATACAGATATGTTCACCTTTATGACTTGTTGAACTAAGGAATTTGCAACATGTCAGCAATAGAAATGGCAGCAAATCACACCCCAACCTCTGGGTGACAACACATAAGCATAAACGGCATAAACATCTTGTGACAAAGTGTTGCAAAATAATAAGAGCTGGTAATCTTGCACTAAACATCGCATCACACATTTTAGCATGTGTGAAATACAAGTGTGATGGAAAATCTATCTGTGCTGGATTACGGGAACATTGTAGAATATGCATTTTACATGAAGTCCTATGGGTTCTACCGAATATGACTTAGCGCATCATAGACCCCTATGTTAAAGTAAGTCCTATAGAACCACAGGAGATCTGAATATCACAGCTGTAATAGGAATCAACCCAGATTACAGCGGTCTCAAATATTGAAACCCTGCAAATGGGTTTTCTAATGGACTGTGATCTGACAAAAGTGATCTGTTAAAATAGATTGTTAGCATTACAGCAGGGTCATACTTTGTACTTTAAGGAAGTCAATACTTTTACAGTTATCTTCCTTGGCTTTACATTCATTTGAAAGTACCTACGTATTTATTACCATTTATATATTAATACTCTACTAATCAATACTAATTATAATTTTAATTTATATTTGAGCATCATAGAAATATAGTTAATTAAACAATACATATTTTTCCTCTATCTGGATGCACGTTTTTTGGTTGCAATGTGTCAGTATGGTAGTATGACAGCCTTTATTTGGTCTAAAGATCCTGGGGCTTGTAACATGATTGTAGGTTTAATAGCAGTTGCTAGTGCTATATTGTTGTATTAGTAGACGGATGGATGGATGGATGGATGGATGGATGGATGGATGGATAGATGATAGCTATAGTGGTATATTAGAGTAAATTGGGCCCAGATGCAAGATTTGGACCTGGGCCCTGCTGCATGATGGTCAGATCTATGGGCTCTTGTAGCATTCTAAATCTTAGAAAGACATATGTGTTGTCCCCCTTTTATTATGCAGTGATGTTTCCCATCCTATTCTTATGCCACCCATCCTGGTCCCCTTCCTGATGTATATGTACCCTTCCTGGGTTTTATGTCTACCATCCTAATATATGTCCACCATCCTGGTATACATGTTCATCATCCTGGTATATATGTCCCCCATCCTAGTATATATGTACAGCCATTCTAGGCCCTTTCCTGGTAAATATGTTCCCAATTCTGGTATATATATCACCCATCCTGGGCCGATCATGGTATATATGTCCATATCCTAGGCCATCCTGGTATATATGTCTCTCATACTGGGGCCATCCTGGTATATCTGTCCCACATTTTGGTATATATGTCTTCTAAACTGGACCCATCCTTCTATATATGTCCCTAAACCAGGTATATATGTACAGTTAGGTCCAGAAATATTTGGACAGTGACACAATTTTCGCGAGTTGGGCTCTGCATGCCACCACATTGGATTTGAAATGAAATCTCTACAACAGAATTCAAGTGCAGATTGTAACGTTTAATTTGAAGGTTTGAACAATTATATCTGATAGAAATTGTAGGAATTGTACACATTTCTTTACAAACACCACATTTTAGGAGGTCAAAAGTAATTGGACAAATAAACCAAACCGAAACAAAATATTTTTATTTTCAATATTTTGTTGCGAATCCTTTGGAGGCAATCACTGCCTTAAGTCTGGAACCCATGGACATTACAAAACGCTGGGTTTCCTCCTTCTTAATGCTTTGCCAGGCCTTTACAGCCGCAGCCTTCAGGTCTTGCTTGTTTGTGGGTCTTTCCGTCTTAAGTCTGGATTTGAGCAAGTGAAATGCATGCTCAATTGGGTTAAGATCTGGTGATTGACTTGGCCATTGCAGAATGTTCCACTTTTTTGCACTCATGAACTCCTGGGTAGCTTTGGCTGTATGCTTGGGGTCATTGTCCATCTGTACTATGAAGCGCCGTCCGATCAACTTTGCGGCATTTGGCTGAATCTGGGCTGAAAGTATATCCCGGTACACTTCAGAATTCATCCGGCTACTCTTGTCTGCTGTTATGTCATCAATAAACACAAGTGACCCAGTGCCATTGAAAGCCATGCATGCCCATGCTATCACGTTGCCTCCACCATGTTTTACAGAGGATGTGGTGTGCCTTGGATCATGTGCCGTTCCCTTTCTTCTCCAAACTTTTTTCTTCCCATCATTCTGGTACAGGTTGATCTTTGTCTCATCTGTCCATAGAATACTTTTCCAGAACTGAGCTGGCTTCATGAGGTGTTTTTCAGCAAATTTAACTCTGGCCTGTCTATTTTTGGAATTGATGAATGGTTTGCATCTAGATGTGAACCCTTTGTATTTACTTTCATGGAGTCTTCTCTTTACTGTTGACTTAGAGACAGATACACCTACTTCACTGAGAGTGTTCTGGACTTCAGTTGATGTTGTGAACGGGTTCTTCTTCACCAAAGAAAGTATGCGGCGATCATCCACCACTGTTGTCATCCGTGGACGCCCAGGCCTTTTTGAGTTCCCAAGCTCACCAGTTAATTCCTTTTTTCTCAGAATGTACCCGACTGTTGATTTTGCTACTCCAAGCATGTCTGCTATCTCTCTGATGGATTTTTTCTTTTTTTTTAGCCTCAGGATGTTCTGCTTTACCTCAATTGAGAGTTCCTTAGACCGCATGTTGTCTGGTCACAGCAACAACTTCCAAATGCAAAACCACACACCTGTAATCAACCCCAGACCTTTTAACTACTTCATTGATTACAGGTTAACGAGGGAGACGCCTTCAGAGTTAATTGCAGCCCTTAGAGTCCCTTGTCCAATTACTTTTGGTCCCTTGAAAAAGAGGTGGCTATGCATTACAGAGCTATGATTCCTAAACCCTTTCTCCGATTTGGATGTGAAAACTCTCATATTGCAGCTGGGAGTGTGCACTTTCAGCCCATATTATATACATAATTGTATTTCTGAACATGTTTTTGTAAACAGCTAAAATAACAAAACTTGTGTCACTGTCCAAATATTTCTGGACCTAACTGTAAGTCATACTGAGCCCATCCTGGTATATATGTCCTTATCCATATATTTAAGTCCCTCATCCTGAGCCCACCCTGGTATATATGTCGCCCATCCTGGGTCCATCTTGGTATATATATCCAAATCCTAGTCTATATGTACCCCATGCTGGTACATATGTCCCCCATACTAGATCCATCCTGGTGTATATGTCCGCCATAATGAGCCTGGTATATATATACTCCATTCTGGTATATATGTCTCGCATCCTGGGCCCATCCTGATATATACAGTATGTTCCCATCCTGCTATATATGTCTCCCATCATGAGCCTATCCTTGTATATATGTCCACCATCCTGGTATATATATAATCCATCCTGAACCCATCCTGGGATATATGTTCCCCATACTGGTATATATGTTTACCGTTCTGCCTCTGCATAAAAAAACACATCCAACGCACCCGTTCTGCTCTTGTGCCGTTTAGTGTCCTTTTCTATAGCTGGCACAGAAGCTGTCCTCTGACAATGACATGCACGTCATGGTGCATGACGTCAATGTCATGCTCCCGCCATCATGGGCACGTTGGCATCATGTGTCAGCCTCCGATTGGTCAGCAGTGTATGTAGCGGTCAGGGGCCTGATGAGTTTCTGTATCACTATACACTTTAGCTAAATGTGTGTCCTCAGACGCACATTCAGATGAAGTAGGCACTGGGGTTGGCCCCTCCACCCCCATTCCTAGTCATGGTCACAATCTCTGCGACCACCATTGTTATGCCCCTGGATTGATAGATAGATATTTCTTGAAGGATATTGACACTATTCGTCTTCCACTACATGACTGTAAATACCAAAAAGCAAGATGCTTAGTCTAACCTTCATTCCCATATCACCAAGCAAGCTATCTGATCTCCTGCCTCCTGATGTGCTGAATGATTCAGTCATGATATTGCATATTTACAGTGTACAGTAATGATGCCAGTATCAAGCGCCAGGAAGAGCCTAATGCAATAGCCTTGAGAATAAAGGCAATTAGTTCTGTTCCACCTTGGCATTTCACAGGACCCAAGCTATCTCATCTGTATGCTTTACTGGCAGATTGCCTTGGCCAGAAAATATGCATCCTCTGGTTTATGTTGCCCTTAATGCTTTGCCATGAAATAAAAAATTGTTTTCCTTGAACCATTATGTTTACTACTCTTGCAACTGTTTAAAGGGGTCATTCATGTGAGGAGTATGCTGCCATATAAACAGATACAGTAATAAATGGAGATCAGGAAATGGCAAGGAAAGCAGGAACGTGTATAGAACATTGTATTATGTATGTGTGTGTTACAGTTTGTATCCATTGTTACTTTTTACACAATCAGTGCTACACAGTGATTATTAATAAATAATGCCGAGGTATTGTGTAAGATAGTTACTATAAATCTGCATGAAGCCTTTTCTAAGTAGTCTGCTCTTCATTTAGAAGCTTCACTATGTGACAGATCTGCTTTAATGATGAAGAAAAAAGAAAACATCTACTTAGCTCTTTTTTTGGCTCCCTAAACCATCATGAATCATCTTGTACTGTATTTTCCACGGAAATAAAAGCCTAATGAGTAACAGAGAAGAAAGCTGAAAAATAGAAACCGCGACCTGATCAAGAATGGAAATTGTACAATTTCCTTCCATAAACTGTACAAGCTGCTACTGCTGTTGGCAATATATGAGCATGTCCGCTGCATTACCGATGCCCATTTACCTCCATGTCCAGCCAAGACGTTAATAAACTGTGCGATAGATCAGTCTATTATCAATTGTCGTGACTGCCAAACACACGGATTAATCCATTCTGCGCATAAAAGGACCACTAATACCTATCACATTATTTTCCATTACATTCCCAGTTTGCAGCAGTTATGTCCATTGATTTCAATCAAGTTTTACATAACACTTTTACTATCAACAAGATCTCACGTGCTACACTAAATATTGTGCTGTATGGCAAAGGAGGAACCAGTAGGATGTAACACATAGCTATTAGCTGACGTTAGCATCCATGGAGTAAAGAGCCCACTTGTTAGGAAAAATAAAACACCTCTGCCTTGGAAAGACTGACACTAAAAGCTGGATTCTAGTCTAGTGTGCAGCAAAACAATTTACAGTAGCTTTGTAATTTCAGCTAATATCGTAGGTATGATATATACAGAATAGATTTGACAGCTCAGACATAAGCTTAGTAGAGCATTGTACAAGTTCTGTGCTGCTGCGTACTGTGCTTTTGAAACTTATTTTAGATGTTTTCTCAACTATACTGTATATCGTCTTAAAATCAATGCACTGTCCAACCCAAGACAAGTAGCCTTATGCCCCACAGCCTGTCAACAAAGGGGCCTTTCCTTACTGTGATAGAGCAGTGCTTCTTAACTCTAGTCCTCAAGACCCGCCAACAGATCATATTTTCAGGTTTTCCTCAATCGGTTTTTCAGGATTTCCTTAATGTTGCACAGGTGATCTGTGTGTGGGTCTTGAGGACTGGAGTTGAGAAACACTCTGGTAGAGTCAAACCATTATGAATCATGTGGCTAAAATGTGTCCACTGCAATAGCCAATGACTTCACAATTTAGTCTTACCACTATGTGCTTATTGGCCCATTGATGGTAGGTGGAGCATCATCCATGAGACCCCTGGATTGGCATTACATTATCTGGCCATACTCTTAGCCTAAAAATTACTAGTGGTGACTAAAAGTTCAAAAGCAAGGTGAAGAGTTGAGGTACCTCTATAGTTAGCTTAAAAAACATTATTCCCCATTGTTTGCTTTTGGTAACTTTCAGCCACCAAATTGGAAAAACACTTGTTTGATGACCAATTGCATCTTTTATGTAGGAATAAAAAGTATCATTTTTGGTAGCACATTGTCACGTCTCCACCACAGTCTGCTCCTGCGAGTTCTGCTTCAATCACCAGGTGCCGCCATATTTCCGCTGTGCGCAGTGCTGTGATAGGGGAGGAGTCAGTACCAGTGACTCTGGTGGGTGCAGGCTCCGCCCATCCACTATGCTGTGTTTTGCTGGAACCTGCAATGCCACTGGCTGACTGTGGTAGCGTGTGCCTTCCAGCTGAAGTTACCACCTTCCAGCCATGGCCAATGGGAAGGCACCATACCCTTCCTATTCATCCTCCTGTCTACTGGTCACCGCCAGATATAGCCTTGCAGTATACTGCTGTGCCTCTGGTTTACACCCTGCTTTTGAACTTTTGATCCCTGTGTTTTGACCTCTGTTTGATTTCTGACCATTCTCCTGCCTGCCGTGTTTTGTGCTTTGCTGCCATCTCCGGTTTGACCTTAGCCTGATTTCCTAACTATGCTCTTGCCTGCTGATTTTGTCCCTTTTTGTACCTCCTGGTTTTGACGCTGCCTGACAACTACTCTTTTCTGGATTGCAGCACTACATAGGCAGCGATATCCTGGACTTTGTTGTAATTCCATATCCCTTTACAGAGGTTAAAGGGTTTTGGGGTTCTAAGGATCCTGCTAAGTGGGCAGCTAGTCTGTCCGTGACAGCCATCCTGAGTCTGTGGTCCCGGGCAGACGTCACACATATCACCCATGTAGACAGGAGATGTGTGGCTGGCAATATGCAAACCATATGAAAATCTAATGGTTGTGTTTATCCTGTGTAACAGAGCTTAAAGTGAGCTCCAATTGAATTAGTATATTGTGGATTGACACTTTTTAAGGACAGAAGTTTGCCTATATAAATCCACATTTGTAAATGTTGGAAAGTAATGTCCTTGATCAGAATATACACAACATAACTGACTTTTGCAATTTATCAGCATGTGATACACATCGTTAATGTGTCTATAGATGTTACAATATTAATTAACCACTCAACATAGAAAAACTGTAATTATTACTGATAATAAATGAATATTGCTGAGTATGTGTATGCTTCTATAGGTGTCGTACTGATTTTAACTCCTAAAATGAACAGAACTTACGCCACATCGCTTAACTTAATTTCTTTTGCCCTTCGACATACTGCATTACATTATGTAGTGCTGTTTCCATTCCATTTCAGTCATTTTCTACTTTATTCATTTTTTGTTAATCTTTAGTTCCTCTTGGTTTTACATATAAAAAAACCCAAAGTGCTAAGGAACAAAGACAGTACTTTGGTAAAAAATAATCAATGGAGGTTGATAATCACAATTAGACCACCATGATTGCTGACGGGGGTGAATGAAATTGACCCAAAGCAGCCATGCAAAGAAACCATATGAACTTCTTTCCGATTACCTAGTTGTGACAAATTATTGTTAATTACCATGAGTAGATTGATTGAAAATCAGGGGCTACTTAGTATGAAAAAAATATACGGTACCTTAAAGGGAACCTGTCATCAGAAATTTAGCTATAAAGCTAAAAGTTCCCCCCTCTGCAGCTCCTGGGCTGCATTCTAGGAAGCTTCCTATAGTTTTTTTGGCACCTTTTATACCAAAATAAACACTTTGTAAACTGGTACCTTTTCGTATGCAAATTTCTAAAATCGTCTATGGGGGCGGGCTGCCTGGGGTCCGTTGCTGTCCTCCTGCAGATTTACGCCGCCCCCGAACGCTGAATTTCAAAAGCTCAGGACGCCGCCCCTGGGTGCCCGTGGTCCCACGCATGCGCTGTTCCACTGTAGCGGTGCCGTGCACTGCGTGCACGTGTGACCGCTAGTGACGCTTTGCGTGGGCACGAGGTTATGGGCGGCGCTGTGAGTGTCATCAGTAAGTGCCGCCAATAACCTCGTGACCGCACTTTCCCCTATGACTCCAGCGTTATGCGCAAGCGCTCGCTGGCCTGATGCCCGGACGTCCCCTCCTTCCCATCTATTTCCTGCTGCTGAGCAGGATGGAGCGCATGTGCGGGACCACGGGCACCTAGGGGCGGCGTCCTGAGCTTTTGAAATTCAGCGTTCAGGGGTGGCGTAAATCTGCAGGAGGACAGCAACGGACCCCAGGCAGCCCGCCCCCATGGACGATTTTAGAAATTTGCATATGAAAAGGTACCAGTTTACAAAGTGTTTATTTTGGTATAAAAGGTGCCAAAAAAACTATAGGAAGCTTCCTAGAATGCAGCCCAGGAGCTGCAGAGGGGGGAACTTTTAGCTTTATAGCTAAATTTCTGATGACAGGTTCCCTTTAAGGCCTAAGAGCTTACCT